>NC_091302.1:9305844-9418344 GCF_038502225.1 Cherax quadricarinatus | reverse complement strand
ACTGTATAATACAAACACAGTAACTCTACACTGTACTGTATAATACAAACACAGTAACTCTACACTCTACTGTATAATACAAACACAGTAACTCTACACTGTACTGTATAATACAAACACAGTAACTCTACACTGTACTGTATAATACAAACACAGTAACTCTACACTGTACTGTATAATGTACTCTAATACTGTATAATACAAGCACAGTAACTCTACACTGTACTGTATAATGTACTCTAATACTGTATAATACAAACACAGTAACTCTACACTGTACTGTATAATACAAACACAGTAACTCTACACTGTACTGTATAATACAAGCATAGTAACACTACACTGTACTGTATAATACAAGCACAGTAACACTACACTGTACTGTATAATACAAGCATAGTAACACTACACTGTACTGTATAATACAAGCACAGTAACACTACACTGTACTGTATAATACAAGCATAGTAACACTACACTGTACTGTATAATACAAGCACAGTAACACTACACTGTACTGTATAATACAAGCACAGTAACTCTACACTGTACTGTATAATACAAGCATAGTAACACTACACTGTACTGTATAATACAAGCACAGTAACACTACACTGTACTGTATAATACAAGCACAGTAACTCTACACTGTACTGTATAATACAAGCACAGTAACTCTACACTGTACTGTATAATACAAGCACAGTAACTCTACACTGTACTGTATAATACAAGCACAGTAACTCTACACTGTACTGTATAATACAAGCATAGTAACACTACACTGCACTGTATAATACAAGCACAGTAACTCTACACTGTACTGTATAATACAAGCACAGTAACTCTACACTGCACTGTATAATACAAGCACAGTAACTCTACACTGTACTGTATAATACAAGCATAGTAACACTACACTGTACTGTATAATACAAGCATAGTAACACTACACTGTACTGTATAATACAAGCATAGTAACACTACACTGTACTGTATAATACAAGCATAGTAACACTACACTGCACTGTATAATACAAACACAGTAACTCTACACTGTACTGTATAATACAAGCATAGTAACACTACACTGTACTGTATAATACAAACATGGTGAATGATGAGTCTTATTCCACCATCTTCTCCTCCGCCTCTTCCTCTTCCTTCAAATCTGCCTCCCCATCACCCCTCTCTCACACTCTTGGCACTGTTTTCAACCCCTCTCTCACACCCTTGGCACTGTTTTCAACCCCTCTCTCACACCCTTGGCACTGTTTTCAACCCCTCTCTCACACCCTTCGCACTGTTTTCACCCCCTCTCTCACACCCTTGGCACTGTTTTCAACCCCTCTCTCACACCCTTCGCACTGTTTTCACCCCCTCTCTCACACCCTTGGCACTGTTTTCACCCCCTCTCTCACACCCTTGGCACTGTTTTCAACCCCTCTCTCACACCCTTCGCACTGTTTTCACCCCCTCTCTCACACCCTTGGCACTGTTTTCACCCCCTCTCTCACACCCTTGGCACTGTTTTCACCCCCTCTCTCACACCCTTCGCACTGTTTTCACCCCCTCTCTCACACCCTTCGCACTGTTTTCACCCCCTCTCTCACACCCTTGGCACTGCTTTCACCCCCTCTCTCACACCCTTGGCACTGCTTTCACCCCTTCTCTCACACCCTTGACTCTGTTTTCACCCCCTCTCTCACACCCTTGGCACTGTTTTCACCCCCTCTCTCACACGCTTGGCACTGTTTTCACCCCCTCTCTCACACCCTTGGCACTGTTTTCACTTCCTCTCTCACACCCTTCGTACTGTTTTCACCCCCTCTCTCACTCCCTTCACACTGTTTTCACCCCCTCTCTCACACCCTTGGCACTGTTTTCACTTCCTCTCTCACACCCTTCGCACTCTTTTCACCCCCTCTCTCACACCCTTGGCACTGCTTTCACCCCCTCTCTCACACCCTTGGCACTGTTTTCACCCCCTCACACCAATGGAACTGTTTTCACCCCCCTGTCTCAACACTTGGCACTGTTTTTACCCCCGTCTCTCACACTCTTGGCACTGTTTTCACCCCCTCTCTCACACCCTTGGCACTGTTTTCACCCCCTCTCTCACACCCTTGGCACTGTGGCACTGTTTTCACCCCCTCTCTCACACCCTTGGCACTGTTTTCACCCCCTCCTTCACACCCTTGGCACTGTTTTCACCCCCTCACTCCCTTGGCACTGTTTTCACCCCCTTACACCCTTGGCACTGTTTTCACCCCCTCACACCCTTGGCACTGTTTTCACCTCCTCACACCCATGGAACTGTTTTCACCCCCTGTCTCAACCCTTGGCACTGTTTTTACCCCCGTCTCTCACACTCTTGGCACTGTTTTCGCCCCCTCTCTCACACCCTTGGTACTGTTTTCACCCCCTCTCTCACACCCTTGGCACTGTTTTCACCTCCTCTCTCACACCCTTGGCACTATTTTTACCCCTTCACTCCCTTGGCACTGTTTTCACCCCCTTACACCCTTGGCACTGTTTTCATCCCCTCACACCCTTGGCACTGTTTTCACCCTCTCACACCCTTGGCACTGTTTTCACCCTCTCACACCCTTGGCACTGTTTTCACCGCGTCTCTCACATCACCGGCACTGCTTTCACCTCTCCCACTTTTGGCACTATTTTCACCCCCTCCCTCACACCCTAGGCACTGTTTTGACCCCCTCTCTCACATCCTTGGCACTGTTTTCACCCCCTCTCTCACACCCTTGGCACTGTTTTCACCCCCTCCCTCAAACCCTTGGAACTGTTTTCACCCCCTCCCTTACACCCTTGGCACTGTTTTCATCCCCTTCCACAGTTGGCACTGCTTCCACCCCCTCCCCCTCACAGGCTTGGCATTGAGTCCTAGAATCTAACTCTTTACTTAATCCTCTCAAGAAAAAAGAAAGGAAGAATTTTCTCGCAACTTGTAAACAGACTTCAGGTGTACACACACGCAAACACACACACACACTCCCTTTCTCTCACTCTCTCCCCCTTTCCCTTCTCACTCTCCTCCTCTCTCTCTCTCTCCTTCTACCTTTCCCTTCTCTCTCTCTTTCACTAAAAAAAAATGGTTGGGACTCGCAGGAATCAGGGATCAGATGATAATGGTACTGATAGGGAGGAATGGATGGAGGAGCAGTGGAAAAGGCTGGAATAAGAATGGGAGAGAAAATCAGGAAAGCTTTCTGAAAAAATGGAGAAAGAGCTCTCTGTGAAATTGGAAAAAAGGTTGGAGAAGGAGACTAAGAATTGAGAGGCACAAGTCGAAACTGCAGTAGCCAGGGTAAGGATCCTAGAATTTGAGGTAAACAGGTTGAAGCAAGTCTCAGGGGCAGTGACCAGAGAAGACACAGCATATGAAACTGAGAGGCTGAACAGGAAGGAAGGAGATATGAATTATGCTAAGGTCATATCAGCCTGCAAAGAAGGGCCAAGAGTGAAAGGGAAGAGCAGCTGGGTGCAGATGGAGAGGGAGATAGGTCGAATGCTGAGGCACAACCATGCTACCAAGAGCCACTGGAAAAATCAAGGGAGAAAATGATCACATATAGACAGGAACCAGAGTCACAGAGGGAGAGGCAATGGGAGGAGGAAAGGGCAAAATCAGTGTTTATCCATGGTCTTTGGGAGAGAGAGGAAAGGACACACACTGAAAGACGGCAGGAAGAAAGAAAGGAGATTGAGAAAATCATCACGGAAATAGGGGGAGAAGACATGGACGAGATTGTAAATTTTCAGAGAATAGGGGGGTACTTGAAGGGGAGAAACGACCGATCAAGCTGATTCTCAGGACAGAAACAGCGCAGAACAGGATCCTCCAAGAGAAACCACGGTTGAAAAACTCGGAAGAGTACAAGAAGGTGTTCCTAGACAGGGACAGAACACAAACAGAGCGAGAGCAGCTGAGGGAGAGGACAAAAAAGCGAAAGGGGCTAGGAAAGGAGACAAGGATGGAACCAGCAGAGGTCAGTCAGAGCAGAACAGAGCAGCAAGGGCAAATACACACACAACTATCCTCAGAACCCCACAACCTATCACACCATCCCAACACACACTACAATCCATACACACAGCTTCCACCCAACCCCCAACTATAGAATCCCACAGTATGCTACCAGGTCTCCCACCCCCACAGGCCCCCCAAACCACAGTGTTGGAAAGGAAACGGAAGGTATGGTACACAAACGCTGATGGAATAACAAGCAAGTGGGAGGAGTGGCACGAAAGAGTCAAAGAGGCATCACCGGGCATCATAGCTCTCACAGAAACCAAGCTTACAGGTATGATAACGGATGCCATCTTTCCAATGGGATACCAGATCCTGAGGAAAGACAGAAGGAACAGGGGGGGTGGAGGAGTGGCACTGCTGATCAAAAACCGATGGAATTTTGATGAGCTGGAGAGAGGAGACAGCGGAGAAGAAAGTGATTACATAGCGGGAACGCTTCATTCTGGAAGTCCCAAGGTGGTAATTGCAGTGATGTATAACCCACCACAGAACAGCAGGAGGCCAGGGCAAGAGTATGATGAGAGCAATACAGCGATGGTTGACACACTGGCTGCAGTGGCCAGAAGAGCTCATGCATGCAGGGCAAAGCTCCTGATCATGGGTGACTTTAACCACAAGGAGATCGATTGGGAGAACTTGGAACCACATGGGGGCCAAGATGCATGGAGGGCTAAGATGATGGAGGTGGTACTGGAAAACTTCATGTACCAGCACGTAAGGGACACTACAAGAGAGAGAAGAGAGGATGAACCAGCAAGACTGGACTTAGTATTCACCTTGAGTAGTGCAGATATTGAGGACATCACATATGAAAGACCCCTTGGGGCCAGCGATCATGTGGTTTTGAGCTTCGAATACACAGTAGAGCTACACGTGGAGGGGGAAGCAGGAAGGCCAGGACAAATGAAGCCAAACTACAAGAAAGGGGACTACACGGGAATGAGGAACTTCCTGAACGAGGTTCAGTGGGACGGAGAACTGGCAGGGAAGCCAGTTAATGAGATGATGGAATATGTAGCAACAATGTGCAAGGAGGCTGAGGAGAGGTTTGTACCCAAGGGAAACAGTAATGAAAAAGCCAGGATGAGTCAATGGTTCACCCAAAGGTGCAAGGAGGCAAAAACCAAGTGTGCTAGGGAATGGAAGAAATATAGAAGGCAAAGGACCCAGGAGAATAAGGAGAGCAGTCGTAGAGCCAGAAACGAATATGCACAGATAAGAAGGGAGGCCCAACGACAATATGAAAACGACATAGCAGCGAAAGCCAAATCTGACCCGAAACTGTTATACAGCCACATCAGGAGAAAAACAACAGTCAAGAACCAGGTAATCAGGCTAAGGAAGGAAGGAGGAGAGACAACAAGAAATGACCATGAAGTATGTGAGAAACTCAACAAGAGATTCAAAAAAGTGTTCACAGAGGAAACAGAAGGGGCTCCAGAAAGACGGAGAGGTGGGGCACACCACCAGGTGCTGGACACAGTACACACAACCGAGGAAGAAGTGAAGAGGCTTCTGAGTGAGCTAGATACCTCAAAGGCAATGGGGCCAGATAACATCTCTCCATGGGTCCTGAGAGAGGGAGCAGAGGCGCTATGTGTACCCGTAACAACAATATTCAATACATCTATCGAAACAGGGAGATTGCCTGAGGCATGGAAGACAGCAAATGTAGTCCCAATCTTTAAAAAAGGAGACAGACATGAAGCACTAAACTACAGACCAGTGTCACTGACATGTATAGTATGCAAAGTCATGGAGAAGATTATCAGAAGAGCGGTGGAACACCTAGAAAGGAAGGATCTCATCAACAGCAGCTAACATGGTTTCAGGGACGGGAAATCCTGTGTCACAAACCTACTGGAGTTCTATGACGTGGTGACAGCAGTAAGACAAGAGAGAGAGGGGTGGGTGGATTGCATTTTATGGACTGCAAGAAGGCGTTTGACACAGTACCACACAAGAGATTAGTGCAAAAACTGGAGGACCAAGCAGGGATAACAGGGAAGGCACTAACAGGAAGACAGCACCGAGTAATGGTACGCGGCGAGGTGTCAGAGTGGGCACCTGTGGCCACCGGGGTCCCACAGGGGTCAGTCCTAGGACCAGTGCTGTTTCTGGTATTTGTGAACGACATGACGGAAGGAATATACTCCGAGGTGTCCCTGTTTGCAGATGACGTGAAGTTGATGAGAGGAATTCATTCGATCGAAGACCAGGTAGAACTTACAAAGGGATCTGGACAGGCTGCAGACCTGGTCCAGCAAATTGGCTCCTGGAGTTCAATCCCACCAAGTGCAAAGTCATGAAGATTGGGGAAGGGCAAAGAAGACCGCAGACGGAGTACAGCCTAGGGGGCCAGAGACTACAAACCTCACTCAAGGAAAAAGATCTTGGGGTGAGTATAACACCAGGCACATCTCCTGAAGCGCACATCAACTAAATAACTGCTGCAGCATATGGGCGCCTGGCAGACCTCAGAACAGCTTTCCGACATCTTAATAATGAATCGTTCAGGACCCTGTACACCGTGTATGTTAGGCCCATATTGGAATATGCGGCACCAGTTTGGAACCCACACCTAGCCAAGCATGTACAGAAACTAGAGAAAGTGCAAAGGTTTGCAACAAGACTAGTCCCAGAGCTAAGAGGAATGTCCTACGAGGAGAGGTAAAGGGAAATCAACCTGATGACACTGGAGGACAGGAGAGATAGGGGGGACATGATAACGACTTACAAAATACTGAGAGGAATTGACAATGTGGACAAAGACAGGATGTTCTAGAGATTGGACACAGCAACAAGGAGGCACAGTTGGAAGTTGAAGACACAGATGAATCACAGGGATATTAGGAAGTATTTCTTCAGCCACAGAGTAGTCAGGAAGTGGAATAGTTTGGGAAGCGATGTAGTGGAGGCAGGATTCATACATAGCTTTAAGCAGAGGTACGATGAAGCTCATGGTTCAGGGAGAGTGACCTAGTAGCGACCAGTGAAGAGGCGGGGCCAGGAGCTTGGGCTCGACCCCTGCAATCTCAACTAGGTGAGTACAACTAGGTGAGTACACACACACACACACACACACACACACACACACACACACACACACACACACACACACACACACACACACACACACACACACACACACCTATACCTACCTACGTACCTATTGACGTCTTTCTTGGTACGTTAGGTTAGGTTATTTCAATGCTTAGGTTAGGTTGTTTCTAGGTTATGTTATTTCATAGGTTAGGTTATTTCAAAGGTTAGGCTTTTTCTAAGTTAGGTTAGGATCTATGCTAAGTTAGAGTAGGTTGGTATCTATGATAGGTTATTTCATAGGTTAGGTTATTTCTTGGTTAGTTTAGGATCTTGGTTAGGCTAGGTTATTTCTAGGTTAGTTTAGGATCTTGGTTAGGCAAGGTTATTTCTAGGTTAGGATAAGATCTAGTTAAAGTTACGTTATTTCTAGGTTAGGTTAGGATCTAGGTTAGGCTAGGTTATTTCTAGGTTAGGATAAGATCTAGTTTAAGTTAGGTTAGGATCTAGGTTAGGCTAAGTTATTTCTAGGTTAGGATAAGATCTAGTTTAAGTTAGGTTATTTCTAGGTTAGGTTAGGATCTAGGTTAAGCTAGGTTATTTCTAGGTTAGGTTAAAATCTACTTTAGGCTAGGTTATTTCTAGGTTAGGTTAGGATCTAGGTTAGGTTAGGCTACGATGTAGGTGAGAACAAATTGGAAGCTCGTCTGTTTCGCCCTCAGTAGAAGGAAAATGAAGCCTCCACCGTGTCTTGAACTGAATGACCCACATGTGTGTACCACTTGAATTGAACTGACTTGGTAGCTCAGGTTACTGTACCAGAACCTCGTGCCTTTGAAAACATCACAAAAAACATAAATAAAACTATCCGAGGGCTTTCGTGTGCTTGCCTATATTTTCCAGCATATAAGGCGCACTCTTCTTACCCAAAAGAAGTCTTGGAAAATTAGTCTGCGCCTTATATGCTTATATACTAAGGTTATGTTGCAGCTGCTTGGAAATATCGTCTTGTGTGACTTATATTCTCGTGTGCCATATATGCCGGAAAATACGATCCGTCTTGGGGGGGGGTCGATCCACGGTATGGGTGGAAACATTAGGATTTGTTTCCTTAAGACACCTGCTGTCCATGTTCACTCATCAGTAAAATAGGTACCTGGGTGTTAGTCGACTGGTGTGGGTCGCATCCTGGGCGCAAAACTGACCTAATTTGCCCGAAATGCTTTGCATAACCAGGGGGTTTCTATATAGTAGTATGTAACCGATGTCAGCTATGATCTGTATGCCTTGTATATATACAAATAGAAATAATGATTATTATTATCATTATTATTATTATTATTATTATTATTATTATTATTATTATTATTATTATTATTATTATTATTATTATTATTATTATTATTATTATTATTATTATTATTGTTATTATTATTATTATTATTATTATTATTATTATTATTATTATTATTATTATTATTATTATTATTATTATTATTATTATTATAAGTACATGACAGCGCTGAGGTATTTGTGTGAAGGATTCCTGTCCACTGTGGTGACAGCCTCTGTCTGCTGACCAAAGTGTCAAGGAAATTTTTCTTATATTTTTTAATTCAAAAAAATATGTCATATAGACTTGTGTACACTTCAAAGATACGGGAGAAACGTTCCGTGGCGAAACGTTTTTCCAGTGCTTGTGTGTGTGTGTGTTTGTACTCCTATATGTGGTTGGAGGTTGTGTGTGTGTGTCTACTGTCAATATCATGGCATCTGCCCTCCAGTCGACTATGTCAACAATGACCCAATCCCAGTCTCATCCTGGAGTTACTACCGTACATCCTCCTCCTCTCTCCACCACACACATACTGGCCTCGTACTCTGGAATACCCGCTCTTTATTAAAAGGTTTCAGGCATAAGGTTGAGAGTACATGTAAACTACGCTTACTATACTACGTCCACATTGGGATCCTTATTATTTCCATTGGATCCTTGCTATTTCCATTGGGGGTCCTTATTTCCATTGGGGTCTTTGTCATTTCTATTGGAGTACTTATTATTTCCATTGGATCCTTGCTATTTCCATTGCGATCCTTATTTCCATTGGGGTCTTTGTTATTTCCATTAAGATCTTTGTTATTTCCATTGGGTACTTGCTATTTCCATTAGGGTTCTTGCTATTTCCATTGGGGCTCTTGTCATTTCCACTGGGTCCTTGTTTCCACTGGGTCCTTGTTACTTCCACTGGGGTCCATGCTGTTTCCATTGGGTCCTTGCTATATCCATTGGGTCCTTGATATTTCCATTTGGGTCCTTGATATTTCCATTTAAGCCCTTGATATTTCCATTTGGGCCCTTGATATTTCCAATGGGGTCCTTGATATTGCCACTGAGGTCCTCGGACTCCTCACCGAACGTAAAAAAAAAAAAATCACACAGGAAGGTACACAACCGAGTCAGCTCATATATTTTCTATATTCTATGTGCGATATTTATTTTGATGTGGATAATTCTTTACCACAAAATTATGCAGCTTCCACCGGCATTTTTTTTTTTTTATTATTCATTTGGCGTAAACAATGTGGAGTGAAAAGACTGACTTATTGCTTTTAATTAATGAAATAAAGTAATCTCTGAGGCCATTAATGTGAATAATATGAAGTCGCCTCTTTGTTTTATATACCTTCTCTCTTTGTCTTTCTCTCAACCCTCTTTTACTGATCCTTCTCTGTTCTCCTTCCTCACACTCCATCCTCCCTTCTCCGCCACTTTTCGTATCCTTGGTTATTTTCCTTTTCTTTATCTCTTGTTACCCTCTACGTTTTTTTCATATGCCTGCTTTGTTTTCTTCTTTATTCCTTTTCTTCTCTCTCCTTTTCTCTCTTCTTCTCTCTTTCTCTTCTTCTCTCCTGTTTCTCCTCCTGGTCTGCTGGTGGGGTGAAGGCCAGGCACCTCCTTACCTAAATATTATGATAAGATATGTCTGTTATATATCTACTGCGATGTAGAAGGAAGGGATGAAGGTATATAGAAGGAAGGGGAGATAGAAAGGAGAGCAGGAGAAATGAGAGAAGGGAAAGATTGGAACAGCAGCGGGAAAAGATGGAAGAGAGGTGGGAAAAGAGAGAGCAGGAAGGGAGAGAGATGAGGGTGAAACGGAAAAGAAGATAAGTTTAGTTGGAAGAAAAGGGAGGGAGAGAGAGAGATAGATAGATAGATAGATATATAGATAGATAGATAGATAGATAGAGAGAGAGAGAGAGAGAGAGAGAGAGAGAGAGAGAGAGAGAGAGAGAGAGAGAGAGAGAGAGAGAGAGAGAGAGAGAGAGAGAGAGGCAGAGAGAGAGAGTGCGGCTGTAAGACTTTGTACAAGGCACAAGTATTTTCATTCCTTGAGTATGCTCCACTGTCTTGGATTGCCTGCCCTCGTCTCACCTACGGCTTCTTAACAGAATAAGAGAACAGAGCAAGATGACTCATCTCTCGCCTGGACCCACCCTGGACAGATCTGTCATTCCAGCAGAGTCTTCAACACAGGAGGGTGACTTACTGTTATGTACAAGGTCAGTGTTAACGAGGTACGACACTTGGCTCCACTCCGTGGACAGCAAGAAGGCAACTATACAAGACGGGCAGTGGGAACACAGCTTCTAAATCACAAGACGGGCAGCAAACAGCAACTACACTCTGGTTGTAACCTTCTCCAGAACATCACTTCATCTGAGATCATTTATTTCTAAAATGACTCGGGTCTGGAATATGTTCGTACAGCATAATGACATCCATGAAATAGTCAGGTAACCAAATTAAATCTTTGGCCCTCAGATGGCTCCAGCTTCATCCTGTATCCTATTTGTATGTCTCATAACAATAAAAAGACTTTCAAATGAGCTAAGTTACGTAACAGCTCTTAACCCTTGTGTAAGAGAGAGAGAGAGATTAAGACTAAACGTAATTCCGTATGTAAACTCTGAATTGAGCTGATAAAGCCACTGGTTACCTGAAGTTTACCTGAAGTCACCACCGGAGGTTACGGCCCTCACGGCCCGGTCTGATCGATCAAGCTGTTAGCGTCTGCCGCTCGCGGTCCATCGTATGCACCACAACCCGGCTGATCAGGAAGTGTTGTGAGGAATCTGTCGAGTCCAGTCTTGAAGAGAGCTAAGGGTTTATGCATAATCCCCTTTATGCATGGAGGAAGGGCGTTGAAGAGTCGTGGTTCTTTAACACTTATTGAGAGTTCTCTCTGTGTACCCATCTCTTCCCTACTTTTCATTGTAGGTATTCTGCACCGTCTGTCAATCCTCTTGTTCATAAGTAGTCTGTAGGTTTGGGACCAATCCCTTCAGTATCTGAGGCACAATACCGTGACTGGAACAATACACAAATGACCCGCACATAGAAGAGAGGATCTTATCACGACGTTTCGGTCCGACTTGGATAATTTACAAAGTCACACCGTGTGTCTTTGTAAATGGTGCAAGTCGGACCGAAATGTCGTAAGCTCCTCTCTTTCGTATGTGCGGGTTATTTGTATATTAACCCTCCAGTATCTTCCAGGTGTAGATTATAATGCATCTTTCTCGTCTACGTTCAAAGGAGTAGTTCTAGGGACTTCAAGTACTCCCAGTAATTTAGGTACTTCACTGAGTTAATACGAGCTGTGAAGAATATCTCTACGCTTTACAGCTTGGACGTTCGCCTGTCGTGATGGGAGCCGTTAGTACACAACAATATTCCAGCCTAGTGACCTAAAAAGTGTTATCATTGCCTTGGAATCTCTTTTTGTAAGGCTCTAGTTATTCATCTTATAATGGGGAAATGTATGAGAGTATAGTGGTACCAACGCTCTAATGTGGATGTAAAGCATATTTGGTGATTGTTGCAACAAGGAGAAGGCTGGAGGCAGCGGAAATGTCGTGTCTGAGGGCAATGTGTGATGTAAATATTATACAAAGAAGATTAGAAGATTAGGAGGAGGTGCGGGGTTTCTAAAAGTATTATTCAGAGGGCTGAGGAGGGGTTGTCGAGGTGGTTCGGACATTTAGAAAGGGTGGAACGAAGTAGAATGACTTGGAGAGCGTATAAATCTGTAGTGGAAGGAAGGTGTAGTAGAGGTCGGCCTAGGAAAGGTTGGAGGGAGAGGGTCAAGGAGATTTTGTGTGCAGGGGCTTGGACTTACAGCAAGCATACGTGAGTGTGTTAGATAGGAGCGAGTGGAGACAAATGATTTTCATGAGTTAATGCACTGTTGGAGTGTGAGCCAAGTAATACTTATGAAGGGATTCATGGAAATCGGTTAGCCAGACTTGAGTCGCGAAAGTGGAAAGTACAGGGCCTGTGCTCTGAAGGAGGGGTGGAGATATGTTTCAGTTTTTTAACTGTAGTGTTAGTGCAAGACAGTGATGGAGTGCAAGATTATAAAAATGCAAGATTATAAAATCTTGCATTTCCGATAACAATATTATAGCTCCCAGGTCTCATGTATGACGTACGTCCTGTTGGTTGGTTTGAGTTTGTCTTGTACTCCCATCTTGCTTTTATTTACTCCATTCTTCCGTGACATAATAACTGAGAAAGTCCTCACTGAACATCTTATTGTTGCCAGAGGCCCACTGGAAGACTTGGTTTATATCAGCTTGGAGGTTCACTGTATCTTCTATCAATGCCACTCTCTTATAGATTCGAGTATCGTCAGCAAAGGATGATACAGTGTTATGATTTATGTCTCTCTCTATATCAGAAATGAGAATGTGGAAGTGGGGTGAGTAGCGTATCTTGGGGAGACAGAACATTTCACTGTAGCAAGCTCTGATTTAACTCTGTTTACCATTGCTCTTTGGGTTCTATTTGCTAGGAATTACGAATCCATCAGTATAAATCTACCCAGGTGCTGAACACGTCTTATTCATCATCTTGTCAATATCACATAATGATTTGTTGACTGCTAAAGACGAGTGCAAAAACTGACGATAACTGAAGGAATTGTGCAGTAAATGTGAAGGAAGTTGTATATAAGAATTAGACACATGTTGCAAATGTGACTAATTCTTCATCGCGAAGGAAGTGTTTGAAGGACAATGACTCCCGGAGTTCGATCACCAAGTCGAGCCTTTTCTGGAGAAATAAAATATGATAACAACTGACAGGTGTTTGTAGTAATGGTTATCCTGGACCCAAGTCTTGGCTTTACCAGCAAGGTTAAGGAGAGTCTCTCGGATATTTCGACACCACGTCCATACAGCGCCAGGCTTGGACAACAAAGCTTCTCTCCTTACTAGTCTAAGATTATGTGAACAATTTAATCCAGTTCATTAGTCACATTGCGTTTTAGGGAAAGAATACGTGACACTGCTCGTTTATACTAGTGTTGGCTGTCAGGGGCAACACGCTGAATCTTAAGTTAATGAGTAGATATAAGTATCGTTGACTGCAATGATGCAAGCTCATGAAATAGAAATATGTGCAACATTTGCGTATCTTTACTGTCAAGATGCTTCGCCTCCGCAGTAAGCTTCTTCGGTCCAATCCCCTCAAGGAAGGTTCCTTGATGTTGGTGAGGGGCCCTTGATTTGGGGAATTGGATCTGTGCTCCAGTTCCCCGAATTAAGCCTGAATGCCTTCCACATCCCCCCCCCCAGGCGCTGTATAATCCTCCGGGTTTAGCGCTTCCCCCTTGATTATAATAATAATAATTCTTCGGTCCAGTACAGAAGAGAGTTTTATTTTGTAGACTAAGAAACGGAGAGGTCGTTTTGAGCTCTCTAGTTCCTTAGCCTTGACAGGTGTTCAGTCACCTAGCCTAGTCGTACGTTTTGTTAACATAATTATAATAAAACTTCGAAGTAATTCGAATATTCTTCGCCAAACTACATTTGTGGAAGAGTCTTGTCAAACAAGTGAGCTTAACTTCTATTCCTCATGTTGATAAAGTTCTAAAAAATAACTACTCGTGATGAGCTTAAAACGAAGAGTAAAAATTACCTTCAAGTTCTAAACCAGACAAGTTCCACCGATATTTTTTTGATCAATATCTATGTTGCTTTGAATTCAGCCTTGTCACTCTCTTCCAAGGCAGTGGAGAATGTTTTTCAATTGATGCAGCAGTAGTTTCTTGAAGTCTGTGTGGCACAAGACAACTTTACGAATCTTGGAAAAATTTTGAGTAATGTGCCAACCAGTGTAGGAAAATAACCCAGTAATCCCAGTCAGCAACTAGTGTAAGAAAATAACCCAGTGATCCCAGTCATCACCCAGTGTAGGAAAATAACCCAGTAATCCCAGTCTTCAACTAGTGTAAGAAAATAACCCAGTGATCCCAGTCATCACCCAGTTTAGGAAAATAACCCAGTGATCCCAGTCATCACCCAGTTTAGGAAAATAACCCAGTAATCCCAGTCATCACCCAGTGTAGGAAAATAACCCAGTGATCCAAGTCATCACCCAGTGTAAGAAAATAACCCAGTAATCCCAGTCATCACCCAGTGTAGAAAAATAACCCAGTGACCCCAGTCATTAACTAGTGTAAGAAAATAACTCAGTAATCCTAGTCATCACCCAGTGTAGGAAAATAACCCAGTGATCCCAATCATCACCCAGCGTAGGAAAATAACTCAGTGATCCCAGCCATCACCCAGTGTAAGAAAATAACCCAGTAATCCCAGTCATCACCCAGTGTAGAAAAATAACCCAGTGACCCCAGTCATTAACTAGTGTAAGAAAATAACTCAGTAATCCTAGTCATCACCCAGTGTAGGAAAATAAACCAGTGATCCCAGCCATTAACTAGTGTAAGAAAATAACCCAGTGATCCCAGTCATCATCCACTTTACACTGACATATCTGTGCTAGATGGCAACTTTAAACCATGGCTGAGATCACATGAGTGAGAAAAAGAGCTTCGTAATATCTTAGATTAAATAAAGCCAAAGATCGTTGAATATAACAAGACTTAGCTGAAACAAGGAAGTATCATACATGCTTTATATCAGTGGTACACAATACCGATATGATGATGAATTAGACATCTGTGCAACATGTGTGTATCTTTTGTAGACGTTTCGTCATCCAGTGGCTTTATTGATACAATACATAGACGTGTCAATGTATTGTATCGATAAAGTCACTGGACGGCGATGCGTCTACAAATAAAGATACCCAGATATTGCACATGTGTCTAATTTCACAGTCTCATGCAAGTCATTGAAAGTTTTCATTCATGATTATATTCGGTTCTGGGGGAAGACGTAAAACTTTCACCTTTTTGTGAAATTTGATGTAAGAAAACAGAGCCAGTACCACATTCACTTAGCTACAGAGAACACATCGCGTCATGCGAGCAAAGGGGCGTCTCCAAGTCTGTGTGGGATCACTGACTTGATAAAGCCATCAAAGTGGGCGAAACGTTGTCCATAGTGTATGTATTAATCGTTTCTGTGTTTATTCCCCCATCTTGTATGTGTTTACATAGTATCCCAGTTCTACAATATCTCCTGTATCTACCTGCTTGGAATATCTGTATCTCCTGTATCTACCTGCTTGGAATATCTGTATCTTCTGTATCTACCTGCCTGGATACATGTATGTTCTGCATTTACCTGCTTGGGATATATGTATCTTCTGTATCTACCTGCTTGGAATATCTCATGAGCATTTTCTGCTCTGTTTACACAGATATATACGAAGAATCAGGCAAAATTCCAAAAGTAAGATACTTAAAAAAATCTTAAAGACGCTTGTATTAACCTTTAATAACGAAATCACATTTGTGGTTTGAAAATGATCTGTGATGGACGAAAACATTGGCTACATGTAAATGAGATGTAAATCAAATGTAAGTGAAATTTACTGCATGTGGGAGATATTTTTTTACAATATTACTTTCAGTTTCTTGATTAGGGGGATTTTTTTGTGTGTGTAAAATCATTTACTGATGCAAAATATGGGACGATTATTTTGTATCTATAGTACAAGAAATCACAATAAACGCCAATAAACGCGTGATTGTAAATATATAACATAGGCTCTCATATACTTACCCACACATCTCTGAAGATGTGTGTAAGCACGTGAAAGCACTACAGTTTTTTCCCGTTCTTACGTGGTATTTATATATATTTGTATCTATAGTGAGTGGGATGGACATGTGGATGGTGTGAGATCACGAGTGGGATAGATATGTGGAATCCACTAGCTCAGTGGTGTCACTGTTGGTACCTACGTAGGTGCCACTATTGACAAACTACAACAAACCCAGTGTTCTTGCTCCCACTGACACCACAACATACTCAGTGTTCACTCCCCACTGACACACCACAACACAGTGTTCTCTCTCCACTGACACACCACAAGTGTTCACTCTCCACTTACACACCACAACACAGTGTTCACTCCCCACTGGTACACCACAATACAGTGTTCACTCCCCACTGACACACCACAACACAGTGTTCACTCCCCACTGACACACCACAAGTGTTCACTCCCCACTGACACACCACAAGTGTTCACTCCCCACTGACACACCACAATGCAGTGTTCACTCCCCACAGACACACCACAACACAGTGTTCACTCCCCACTGACACACCACAACACAGTGTTCACTCCCCACTGACATACCACAACACAGTGTTCACTCCCCACTGACACACCACAACACAATGTTCACTCCCCACTGACATACCACAACACAGTGTTCACTCCCCACTGACATATCACAACATAGTGTTCACTCCCCACTGACACACCACAAGTGTTCACTCCCCACTGACACACCACAACACAGTGTTCACTCCCCACTGACACACCACAACACAGTGTTCACTCCCCACTGACACACCACAACACAGTGTTCACTCCCCACTGACACACCACAACACAGTGTTCACTCCCCACTGACATACCACAACACAGTGTTCACTCCCCACTGACACTCCACAACACAGTGTTCACTCCCCACTGACACACCACAACACAGTGTTCACTCCCCACTGACACACCTCAACACAGTGTTCACTCTCCACTGACACCACAACACAGTGTTCACTCCCCACTGACACACCACAACACAGTGTTCACTCCCCACTGAAACACCACAACACAGTGTTCACTCCCCACTGACACACCACAACACAGTGTTCACTCCCCACTGACTCACCACAATACAGTGTTCACTCCTCACTGACATACCACAACACAGTGTTCACTCCCCACTGACACACCACAACACAGTGTTCACTCCCCACTGACATACCACAACACAGTATTAACTCGCCACTGACACACCACAACACAGTGTTCACTTCCCACTGACACACCACAACACAGTGTTCATTCCCCACTGACACACCACAATACAATGTTCACTCTCAACTGACACACCAAAACACAGTGTTCACTCCCCACTGACACACCACAACACAGTGTTCACTCCCCACTGACATACCACAACATAGTATTCATTCCCCACTGACACACCACAACACAGTGTTCATTCCCCACTGACACACTGCAACAGTGTTCATTCCCCACTGACACACCACAATACAATGTTCACTCTCAACTGACACACCAAAACACAGTGTTCACTCCCCACTGACACACCACAACACAGTGTTCACTCCCCACTGACACACCACAACACAGTGTTCACTCCCCACTGAAACACCACAACACAGTGTTCACTCCCCACTGACACACCACAACACAGTGTTCACTCCCCACTGACTCACCACAATACAGTGTTCACTCCTCACTAACATACCACAACACAGTGTTCACTCCCCACTGACACACCACAACACAGTGTTCACTCCCCACTGACACACCACAACACAGTGTTCACTCCCCACTGACATACCACAACACAGTATTCACTCGCCACTGACACACCACAACACAGTGTTCACTCCCCACTGACACACCACAACACAGTGTTCACTCCCCACTGACATACCACAACATAGTATTCACTCCCCACTGACACACCACAACACAGTGTTCACTCCCCACTGACACACCACAACACAGTGTTCATTCCCCACTGACACACCACAATACAATGTTCACTCTCAACTGACACACCAAAACACAGTGTTCACTCCCCACTGACACACCACAACACAGTGTTCACTCCCCACTGACACACCACAACACAGTGTTCATTCTCCACTGACACACCACAACACAGTGTTCACTCCCCACTGACACACCACAACACAGTGTTCACTCCCCACTGACACACCACAACACAGTGTTCACTCCCCACTGACACACCACAACACAGTGTTCACTCCCAACTGACACTCCACAACACAGTGTTCACTCCCCACTGACATACCACAACACAGTGTTCACTCCCCACTGACACACCACAACACAGTGTTCACTCCCCACTGACACACCACAACACAGTGTTCACTCCCCACTGACACCACAACACAGTGTTCACTCACCACTGAAACACCACAACACAGTGTTCACTCCCCACTGACACACCACAACACAGTGTTCACTCCCCACTGACTCACCACAATACAGTGTTCACTCCTCACTGACATACCACAACACAGTGTTCACTCCCCACTGACATACCACAACACAGTATTCACTCGCCACTGACACACCACAACACAGTGTTCACTTCCCACTGACACACCACAACACAGTGTTCACTCCCCACTGACATACCACAACATAGTATTCACTCCCCACTGACACACCACAACACAGTGTTCACTCCCCACTGACACACCACAACACAGTGTTCATTCCCCACTGACACACCACAATACAATGTTCACTCTCAACTGACACACCAAAACACAGTGTTCACTCCCCACTGACACACCACAACACAGTGTTCACTCCCCACTGACACACCACAACACAGTGTTCACTCCCCACTGACACACCACAACACAGTGTTCACTCCCCACTGACACATCACAACACAGTGTTCACTCCCCACTGACACACCACAACACAGTGTTCACTCCCCACTGACACACCACAACACAGTGTTCACTCCCCACTGACACCACAACACAGTGTTCACTCCCCACTGACACACCACAACACAGTGTTCACTCCCCACTGACACACCACAACACAGTGTTCACTCCCCACTGACACACCACAACACAGTGTTCCCTCCCCACTGACACACCACAACACAGTGTTCACTCCCCACTGACACACCACAACACAGTGTTCACTCCCCACTGACACACCACAACACAGTGTTCACTCCCCACTGACACACCACAACACAGTGTTCACTCCCCACTGACACACCACAACACAGTGTTCACTCCCCACTGACACACCACAACACAGTGTTCCCTCCCCACTGCCACTCCACAACACATTGCTCACTCCCCACTGACACACCACAACACAGTGTTCACTCCCCACTAACACCACAATACAGTGTTCACTCCCCACTGACACACCACAACACAGTGTTCCCTCCCCACTGACACACCACAACACAGTGTTCACTCCCCACTGACACACCACAACACAGTGTTCACTCCCCACTGACACAACAACACAGTGTTCATTCCCCACTGACACTTCACAACACATTGTTCACTCCCCACTGACACACCACAACACAGTGTTCACTCCCCACTAACACCACAATACAGTGTTCACTCCCCACTGACGCACCACAACACAGTGTTCCCTCCCCACTGCCACTCCACAACACAGTGTTCCCTCCCCACTGACACACAGGACAATCAGTCTTTCCGGCGTTTCCATCTTGATACAGCAATCAGATAACAAGGAAACCTCAACCAAAAGTTTCCACACATCTTGATTCGCCAATCAGACGATTTTGACAAATCTTAATTCATCAGTGTAACGTTTATCGACACATTTTCAATCATCGACAAGTTTTGTGATAAAGAAAACATGTCGGTCAGCCTTAAATACTCAAAAAAAAAAAAATAATTCTTCATAAAATAGTTAGTCCTCAAACCTTTAAATTATTTTATGTAATGATATATGTAATTGTATAATTTTGCACATACGTTGTAATGGCCAATTATTTCCGTTTGCGTACAAATTATTTTGCGATTGTAGCTCTTGGTTATACGCAGAACGAGCGCTAAGTCCACAAGGGTCGTTCCGTGTTATTCAACCTTGAGCGATATCATATAAGGTGGTAAATTCCGTGTGTTCCTTTAGTGTTATTAGATTTAGTAGCAATGTTCATCGTATGGTGAACATTGAACATTACGACATGTTAAAGTGTCGTTCGTTTTACGATCTCTCACGTCTTCTGATTTTTAAAGTAGCGTTTATCTTACGACTGCTTTATATAGTTTATAATCCCTTTAAAGCCTTCTGTTTTTCTATTCTTGAATCGCACACCTAGTTAATACACGAGTCCTTAATCTAGAATTCTAGATGAGTTTTGTAGCAGGTAGCCTAGTAGTGGCCTTCCAAGCCTCTGCTATCTCTCTTACCCATATACTGCTTACCTCAAACCTCGTTACCCTTGTATGGGCCAATAGGCCTCCTGCAGTGCTCCTCCATTCTTACGTTTAGAGGGAAGAGAGAGAGAGAAGGTAAGCCTTCTCAGGTCCTCGTGAATAAAGGTAAACATTACCCCTATCCCTTCCTCTTGGCCCAGAGACGTGACGTGAGGGCATCACCTTTAACTTCCTTGAGGGAGAGTGTACCGTAGTCTCACGTGTCTAGGGGACCAAGCTTACTGCGGTCACGGTGATGCAGCTAGTGTATCCTGCCACCGTGACACCAGTGTTGTCCTCGCGGTAATTTACCATGTTTCCCAGTGGAGATTCACGTGATCCATTATTTTATCCACCTCTCCCACTGAAAGTTGAAGAGAAGTATTCTCACTTCTAACTGTAACAAGACACAATGTTACACACGTGTGAATTTTATGTATACTGAGATACGTTTTAACACATTACACGTGTCAATAAAGCACACAAGTTAACATTATTGTATTACTTTTAAACGCCCAGCATTATTCAATGATATTTTTCTTTCCAGGAGAAACAAAAAAAATTCCTGACCTTGGTAAACTCACTCACATTACATAGTTTTATCAGTGAGGTCAGAATTTATATTCTATTTTTTCTAGGGTAAGCATTGGGAAAAAAATTTATTTTTTTTATATGCAAAATGTTTATTTTACAAGGTGTTTAAGAGGTAATTTCATTAAAACTGAAGCTAGTTTCTAACGTTTTAAAAGCATTTCCCAGTTTTGGGAGACGCACAGCAGAAGGCTTAGTTATCAACGCTGGACGTCGTGGTTGCTAATCAGAGAGAGCAACCACGAGCACTAACCACGCTGCTAAGAATTTCTCGTGGCAACTCACGCTGTTAGTATAGGCAAAGGAGAGATCGCGAGTGAGAGAAAGTGAGAGACAGAGAGAGGGAGAGAGAGCAGGGAGCCGACACGTCTTTCTGGTACACCCGCTACCATAACACTGCTGACTAACCCCACCACATACCCCCTCCACCTCACCCAGGGCCACGCTCCTGCCACTATGGTGCCACTAGTGCCGAAAATTCTGCCACTGCTGCTTCCATGCTCTTCCTGCTGCTACCATACTGTCTCTGCTGTCATTAGACGATTTTGCTTGGATTAGTAACTAGGTTAGTAACCCAGTATAACCCACTGAAACCAGAAGGTCATCAGGGATCCTCCAGTCTTCTCTCCCAGGATGTAACGGATAGCAGTCGTTTAACTACCAGGTACCTACTTGCTGTTAGGTGAAGATGTAGGGGGCAGTACTATGTTGTCCCTGCTGCCACCGTGGCAGTTTTTCCTGCCACTACCCTGCTGTTCCCTACATTCTTCTTCGCCTTCTTCTGTTACTTCTTATTTACAGTCGCTTGTGATTCTACTACTACTACTACTGCTGCTGCTGCTGCTTCTGCTACGGCTGCAGCTGCTACTACTCCTACTTTACTTACGACTGTTGCTACTGCGCTGCTCGTATAGCAACTGATGCTGTTTCTATTGCTGCTATTGTTGCTGCAATTACCGCTGCCCCTACTGGTAATGTTTACAATTCTCTGATTGCGATAGTTGTGCCATCGTTATTAAGCAACAGGTCTAGTAAATAACGTTGGCCAGCCTTCTGAAAATCAGACCGAGAAAAAGATTTTATTTGAGTCATAGTCAAAAACATTTGGGAGAAAAAGCAGTGTATAACGTGTGCGACACGACGTGTGCGACATGACGGGTGCGACACGACGGGTGCGACACGACGGGTGCGACACGACGGGTGAGACAGTTTGCATGGTTGGCTGAGGGTTTGAGGACGAACCAATTACGTTAGTGGATTGACTACGTGAATTAGATTTTACATTTAGTCGTCGAAGCTACTGGTTAATTGTCCGCATCATATCCATCCTGTGGATGTGTAGCGGCTAGTTTTATGTTTTAACTAACACATCGGCCGTTTCCCACCAAGGCAGTGTGACTCGAGAAGAAGAAACACTTTCATCATCATTCATTCTATCACTGTCTTGCCAGAGGCTCGCTTACACTACAGTTAAAAAACTGCAACATCAACACCCTTCCTTCAGAGCCCAGGAACTGTACTTCTCACCTCCATGACTCAAGTCCAGCTAACCACTTTCCCTGATTCTCTTCATACGTGTTACTTTGCTCACACTCCAACAGCACGTCAAGTCATCAAAACCATTTGTATCCACTCCTATCTAACACGCTCATGCACGCTTGCTGGAAGTCCAAGCCCCTCGCACACTAAACCTTTATCCCCTTCCTCCAACCTTTCTTAGACCAACGCTTACACTACCCGGCCTTCCTTCCACTACAGATTTAAATGCTTTACAACTCTTTCTATTTTATTCCATCTTCTCTAAATGTCCGAACCACCTCAACTCATCCTAAGCCCTCTGGATAATAGTTTTGGTAATCCCGTACCTCCTCCTAATCTCCAAGCTATGGATTCTCTACATTATATTCACACCACACATTGCCCTCAGACACGACATCTCCACTGCCTCCAGTCTTCTCTTTATTGGAACATTCACCACCCATGCTTCACACCCTTATCTAAATACTGTTCAACTATATGTTTCACTGTAAACACTTGGTCTACACACCCCTTACTCTTCCTAAAGCCTCCTTGTTCACCTACAGTTCTGCTCTGTCTTTCCTTTAATTCTTTCAATAATAACTCTACCATACAGTTTACCAGGAATACTCAGAAGGCTTATACTCCTATAATTTTTAACTCTTTTGTCCCCTTTGCCTTTATACAAAAGGAACTCTGCATGCTCTCTGCCAATCATTAGGTGCCTTACCCACTTCCATATATTTATTAAAAACACTAGCCATTCCAATACTAAATCCCCACCTGCATTTAGCACGCACTTCCCCTACACAACTGGCTCTTCATCACTCCTACAAGAGGCTAGACCTCCCTGCCCACTGCACGGAACTACAGTTTTCCTATCATCACCAACATTTAACAGTTCCTCAAAATATTCCCTCCATCTTCCCGATAGCTCTAACTCTCCGTCCAATAACTCTCCTCTTCTATTTTCGTTCTTTAAGCTTTCTTAACTTGTTAATCTCACTCCAAAAAAAAAAAAGAAACACTTTCACCATCATTCACACTATCACTGTCTTTGCAGAGGCGAGCGGATAGGACAGTTCAGATGTCACTCTAAACAGCAAATACCCCAAACCCCTCCTTTACAGTGCAGGCATTGTACTTCCCACCTCCAGGACTCAAGTCCGGCTAACCGGTTTCTTTGAATCCCTTCAAAAAATATTACCCTGCTCACACTCCAACAGCTCGTCAGGTCCCAAAAATTCTTCATCTCCACTTCTATCTCTCTTTCACTCTCTCTCTCTCTCTCTCTCTCTCTCTCTCTCTATATATATATATATATATATATATATATATATATATATATATATATATATATATATATATATATATATATATATATATATATATATATATATATATATATATATATATATATATATATATATATATATTTTATTATCACACTGGCCGATTCCCACCAAGGCAGGGTGGCCCGAAAAAGAAAAACTTTCACCATCATTCACTCCATCACTGTCTTGCCAGAAGGGTGCTTTACACTACAGTTTTTAAACTGCAACATTAACACCCCTCCTTCAGAGTGCAAGCACTGTACTTCCCATCTCCAGGACTCAAGTCCGGCCTGCCGGTTTCCCTGAACCCCTTCATAAATGTTACTTTGCTCACACTCCAACAGCACGTCAAGTATTAAAAACCATTTGTCTCCATTCACTCCTATCAAGCACGCTCACGCATGCCTGCTGGAAGTCCAAGCCCCTCGCACACAAAACCTCCTTTACCCCCTCTCTCCAACCTTTCCTAGGCCGACCCCTACCCCGCCTTCCTTCCACTACAGACTGATACACTCTTGAAGTCATTCTGTTTCGCTCCATTCTCTCTACATGTCCGAACCACCTCAACAACCCTTCCTCAGCCCTCTGGACAACAGTTTTGGTAATCCCGCACCTCCTCCTAACTTCCAAACTACGAATTCTCTGCATTATATTCACACCACACATTGCCCTCAGACATGACATCTCCACTGCCTCCAGCCTTCTCCTCGCTGCAACATTCATCACCCATGCTTCACACCCATATAAGAGCGTTGGTAAAACTATACTCTCATACATTCCCCTCTTTGCCTCCAAGGACAAAGTTCTTTGTCTCCACAGACTCCTAAGTGCACCACTCACTCTTTTCCCCTCATCAATTCTATGATTCACCTCATCTTTCATAGACCCATCCGCTGACACGTCCACTCCCAAATATCTGAATACATTCACCTCCTCCATACTCTCTCCCTCCAATCTGATATTCAATCTTTCATCACCTAATCTTTTTGTTATCCTCATAACCTTACTCTTTCCTGTATTCACCTTTAATTTTCTTCTTTTGCACACCCTACCAAATTCATCCACCAATCTCTGCAACTTCTCTTCAGAATCTCCCAAGAGCACAGTGTCATCAGCAAAGAGCAGCTGTGACAACTCCCACTTTGTGTGTGATTCTTTATCTTTTAACTCCACGCCTCTTGCCAAGACCCTCGCATTTACTTCTCTTACAACCCCATCTATAAATACATTAAACAACCATGGTGACATCACACATCCTTGTCTAAGGCCTACTTTTACTGGGAAAAAAATTTCCCTCTTTCCTACATACTCTAACTTGAGCCTCACTATCCTCGTAAAAACTCTTCACTGCTTTCAGTAACCTACCTCCTACACCATACACTTGCAACATCTGCCACATTGCCCCCCTATCCACCCTGTCATACGCCTTTTCCAAATCCATAAATGCCACAAAGACCTCTTTAGCCTTATCTAAATACTGTTCACTTATATGTTTCACTGTAAACACCTGGTCCACACACCCCCTACCTTTCCTAAAGCCTCCTTGTTCATCTGCTATCCTATTCTCCGTCTTACTTTTAATTCTTTCAATAATAACTCTACCATACACTTTACCAGGTACACTCAACAGACTTATCCCCCTATAATTTTTGCACTCTCTTTTATCCCCTTTGCCTTTATACAAAGGAACTATGCATGCTCTCTGCCAATCCCTAGGTACCTTACCCTCTTCCATACATTTATTAAATAATTGCACCAACCACTCCAAAACTATATCCCCACCTGCTTTTAACATTTCTATCTTTATCCCATCAATCCCGGCTGCCTTACCCCCTTTCATTTTGCCTACTGCCTCACGAACTTCCCCCACACTCACAACTGGCTCTTCCTCACTCCTACAAGATGTTATTCCTCCTTGTCCTATACACGAAATCACAGCTTCCCTATCTTCATCAACATTTATCAATTCCTCAAAATATTCCCTCCATCTTCCCAATACCTCTAACTCTCCATTTAATAACTCTCCTCTCCTATTTTTAACTGACAAATCCATTTGTTCTCTAGGCTTTATTAACTTGTTAATCTCACTCCAAAACTTTTTCTTATTTTCAACAAAATTAGTTGATAACATCTCACCCACTCTCTCATTTGCTCTCTTTTTACATTGCTTTTCCACACTCTTAACCTCTCTCTTTTTCTCCATTTACTCTTCCCTCCTTGCATCACTTCTACTTTGTAAAAACTTCTCATATGCTAACTTTTTCTCCCTTACTACTCTCTTTACATCATCATTCCACCAATCGCTCCTCTTCCCTCCCGCACCCACTTTCCTGTAACCACAAACTTCTGCTGAACACTCTAACACTACATTTTTAAACCTACCCCATACCTCTTCGACCCCATTGCCTATGCTCTCATTAGCCCATCTATCCTCCAATAGCTGTTTATATCTTACCCTAACTGCCTCCTCTTTTAGTTTATAAACCTTCACCTCTCTCTTCCCTGATACTTCTATTCTCCTTGTATCCCATCTACCTTTTACTCTCAGTGTAGCTACAACTAGAAAGTGATCTGATATATCTGTGGCCCCTCTATAAACATGCACATCCTGAAGTCTACTCAACAGTCTTTTATCTACCAATACATAATCCAACAAACTACTGTCATTTCGCCCTACATCATATCTTGTATACTTATTTATCCTCTTTTTCTTAAAATTTGTATTACCTATAACTAAACCCCTTTCTATACAAAGTTCAATCAAAGGGCTCCCATTATCATTTACACCTGGCACCCCAAACTTACCTACCACACCCTCTCTAAAAGTTTCTCCTACTTTAGCATTCAGGTCCCCTACCACAATTACTCTCTCACTTGGTTCAAAGGCTCCTATACATTCACTTAACATCTCCCAAAATCTCTCTCTCTCCTCTGCATTCCTCTCTTCTCCAGGTGCATACACGCTTATTATGACCCACTTCTCGCATCCAACCTTTACTTTAATCCACATAATTCTTGAATTTACACATTCATATTCTCTTTTCTCCTTCCATAACTGATCATTCAACATTACTGCTACCCCTTCCTTTGCTCTAACTCTCTCAGATACTCCAGATTTAATCCCATTTATTTCCCCCCACTGAAACTCCCCTACCCCCTTCAGCTTTGTTTCGCTTAGGGCCAGGACATCCAACTTCTTTTCATTCATAACATCAGCAATCATCTGTTTCTTGTCATCCGCACAACATCCACGCACATTTAAGCATCCCAGTTTTATAAAGTTTTTCTTCTTCTCTTTTTTAGTAAATGTCTACAGGAGAAGGAGTTACTAGCCCATTGCTCCCGGCATTTTAGTCGCCTCATACGACACGCATGGCTTACGGAGGAAAGATTCTTTTCCACTTCCCCATGGACAATAGAAGAAATATAGAAGAACAAGAGCTATTTAGAAAAAGGAGAAAAACCTAGATGTATGTATATATATATGCATGTGCATGTCTGTGAAGTGTGACCAAAGTGTAAGTAGGAGTAGCAAGATATCCCTGTTATCTAGCGTGTTTATGAGATAGAAAAAGAAACCAGCAATCCTACCATCATGCAAAACAGTTACAGGTTTCTGTTTCACAGTCATCTGGCAGGACAGTAGTACTTCACTGGGTGGTTGCTGTCTACCAACCTACTACCTATATATATATATATATATATATAATATATATATATATATATATATATATATATATATATATATATATATATATATATATATATATATATATATATATATATATATATATATATGCAAAACAACCACTCTGAAAGAATAGAGAAATTCCAAGCGCTGTCGTGACTACTCACATTATCAAGGAACTATGAGAGTAAAGCATCCAAGGAAGCTATATAAGGGGTCTGGCCAACACCTCACTATCAGAACCCACAACGGTTAAACACCTGACGCGCGCCGACCCAACTTGGATAGGTCGTTTTGCATATTCTGAAATCACCTGTTTACTGTGATCTTATTGCATATATATATATATATATATATATATATATATATATATATATATATATATATATATATATATATATATATATATATATATATATATGTGTGTGTGTGTGTGTGTGTGTGTGTATAACTGAGGAAATCTGTTTTTATCTGAGAGAAGAGTATCTCAGGTGCCTTGGATCAAGAGGGATAGCAGGACACACTTGCCAGGTGGTATACGTGCTGAGGAACGATTTAATTATCCTCAGTTTAATTGCCTGCTGAGAAGTTGTTCCAGGTCATTAGCTGAGTTCCAGAATAGTTTCCCCTTCAAACTGGAGAAGGGATTTTAATCCAAGGAATTGGATCTACTTTCCCCTTTGCTGGATCAACCTCTCTCTCAGTGTGTGATAGTGTAAGTTAGGTTAGTAACTAGACTTAATCATACGAAACTGAACCTGCTTTAATTTAATCTAGATATCATAAACTCAGATATTAGGTTTGAAAATGGACGTTCAGTAGTTAACAGCGTCTAAAAAATATATATTATACGAGTCATTAAGACTGTACACCACCAGTCACTACACGAGGGTCATTAAGACTGTACACCACCAGTCACTACACACGAATATCACTCACTACGAAAGCAAAAGACTTGGCAGACAATGCAACATCCCCCCAATGAAAAGCAGGGGTGTCACTAGCACGTTAAGAGACCATACAATAAGTGTCAGGGGCCCGAGACTGTTCAACTGCCTCCCAGCATACATAAGGGGGATTACCAACAGACCCCTGGCAGTCTTCAAGCTGGCACTGGACAAGCACCTAAAGTCGGTTCCTGATCAGCCGGGCTGTGGCTCGTACGTTGGTTTGCGTGCAGCCAGCAGCAAACAGCCTGGTTGATCAGGCTCTGATCCACCAGGAGGCCTGGTCACAGACCGGGCCGCGGGGGCGTTGACCCCCGGAACTCTCTCCAGGTAAACTCCAGGTAAACACAAGGGTCATTAAGACTGTACACCACCAGTCACTACACGAGGGTCATTAAGACTGTACACCACCAGTCACTACACGAGGGTCATTAAGACTGTACACCACCAGTCACTACACGAGGGTCATTAAGACTGTACACCACCAGTCACTACACGAGGGTCATTAAGACTGTACACCACCAGTCACTACACGAGGGTCATTAAGACTGTACACCACCAGTCACTACACGAGGGTCATTAAGACTGTACACCACCAGTCACTACACGAGGGTCATTAAGACTGTACACCAGTCACAACACGAGGGTCATTAAGACTGTACACCACCAGTCACTACACAAGGGTCATTAAGACTGTACACCACCAGTCACTAAACGAGGGTCCTTGAGACTGTACACTACCAGTCACTACACGAGGGTCATTAAGACTGTACACCACCAGTCACTACACGAGGGGCATTAAGACTGTACACCACCAGTCACTACACGAGGGTCATTAAGACTGTACACCACCAGTCACTACACGAGGGTCATTAAGACTGTACACCACCAGTCACTGCACGAGGGTCATTAAGACTGTACACCACCAGTCACTACACAAGGGTCATTAAGACTGTACACTACCAGTCACTACACGAGGGTCCTTGAGACTGTACACTACCAGTCACTACACGAGGGTCATTAAGACTGTACACCACCAGTCACTACACGAGGGTCGTTAAGACTGTACACCACCAGTCACTACACGAGGGTCATTAAGACTGTACACCACCAGTCACTACACGAGGGTTCTTGAGACTGTACACCACCAGTCACTACACGAGGGTCATTAAGACTGTACATCACCAGTCACTACACGAGGGTCATTAAGACTGTACACCACCAGTCACTACACGAGGGTCATTAAGACTGTACACCACCAGTCACTACACGAGGGTCATTAAGACTGTACACCACCAGTCACTGCACGAGGGTCATTAAGACTGTACACCACCAGTCACTACACGAGGGTCATTAAGACTGTACACCACCAGTCACTACACGAGGGTCATTAAGACTGTACACCACCAGTCACTACACGAGGGTCATTAAGACTGTACACCACCAGTCACTACACGAGGGTCATTAAGACTGTACACCACCAGTCACTACACGAGGGTCATTAAGACTGTACACCACCAGTCACTACACGAGGGTCATTAAGACTGTACACCACCAGTCACTACACGAGGGTCGTTAAGACTGTACACCACCAGTCACTACACGAGGGTCATTAAGACTGTACACCACCAGTCACTACACGAGGGTCATTAAGACTGTACACCACCAGTCACTACACGAGGGTCATTAAGACTGTAAACCACCAGTCACTACACGAGGGTTATTAAGACTGTACACCACCAGTCACTACACGAGGGTCATTAAGAATGTCACCTGTACACCAACAGTCAAAAATACTTCAATACCTAAAATAATAACTAAGGTACACCTCTCGGTGTAAATACACTGTGCACACACCTCTCTACACTCCCTTCGATACACATGACCAACACCCGCGTGAGGAAGAGGTTTCCTGGTGAACAAAACACCACCACCAACTCCCTCTTCTCTAAACTGTTTAAGACACACGTCCTCCTCTGAAGGTTTTAAGTTTACACAGCACACTTCAACACTTCATTAAACGCCAGACATGTTTTGTAAACAGTTTACCTTCAGTTTCCTTCACGGGGGTGACTTAATGCTGGTGAAGGGTTCTTGATGCGAGGAATCGGAGGTTCTTTCATCTTCCTAGGGTCAAGTCGGTTTATGTCCTATTCACTTGAGTTTGAGGTGTTCGACACGGTAATTGGGGTGCACGACGCGGTGTTTTGGGTGCACAAGGCAGTTTCGGGGTGCAGGACACCTGTTTCGTCTCTCTAAGCCATGTCTTGGCTCGCTATCCTCGCCTCTTCAAGTGAATAACCATCCAAGACACCACACATGCCAGGCTGATCCTCGAGTACACAGAGCCAGTATGGAACCACAACTCGGGTAAAATTAAATATAGCAAAGTACAGAGATGCACCACCAGGCCCATTCTCAAACTGCTGTAAATTTTTACATCACATCTGTGGAAAAGATAAAGCTTAGAGGAGCTGAGCACGACATGCAAAATGCTCTAAGAAATTGGGTTTGTAAATTACACACATATATATAATATATATATATATATATATATATATATATATATATATATATATATATATATATATATATATATATATATATAAGTATTTAGATAAGGCTAAAGAGGTTTTTGTGGCATTTATGGATTTGGAAAAGGCGTATGACAGGGTGGATAGAGGGGCAATGTGGCAGATGTTGCAGGTGTATGGTGTAGGAGGTAGGTTACTGAAAGCAGTGAAGAGTTTTTACGAGGATAGTGAGGCTCAGGTTAGAGTATGTAGGAAAGAGGGAGATTATTTCCCAGTAAAAGTAGGCCTTAGACAAGGATGTGTGATGTCACCGTGGTTGTTTAATATATTTATAGATGGGGTTGTAAGAGAAGTAAATGCGAGGGTCTTGGCAAGAGGCGTGGAGTTAAAAGATAAAGAATCACACATAAAGTGGGAGTTGTCACAGTTGCTCTTTGCTGATGACACTGTGCTCTTGGGAGATTCTGAAGAGAAGTTGCAGAGGTTGGTGGATGAATTTGGTAGGGTATGCAAAAGAAGAAAATTAAAAGTGAATACAGGAAAGAGTAAGGTTATGAGGATAACAAAAAGATTAGGTGACGAAAGATTAGATATCATCTTGGAGGGAGAGAGTATGGAGGAGGTGAATGTATTCAGATATTTGGGAGTGGACGTGTCAGAGGATGGGTCTATGAAAGATGAGGTGAATCATAGAATTGATGAGGGGAAAAAGGTGAGCGGTGCACTTAGGAGTCTGTTGAGACAAAGAACTTTGTCCTTGGAGGCAAAGAAGGGAATGTATGAGAGTATAGTTTTACCAACGCTCTTATATGGGTGTGAAGCATGGGTGATGAATGTTGCAGCGAGGAGAAGGCTGGAGGCAGTGGAGATGTCATGTCTGAGGGCAATGTGTGGTGTGAATATAATGCAGAGAATTCGTAGTTTGGAAGTTAGGAGGAGGTGTGGGATTACCAAAACTGTTGTCCAGAGGGCTGAAGAAGGGTTGTTGAGGTGGTTCGGACATGTAGAGAGAATGGAGCGAAACAGAATGACTTCAAGAGTGTATCAGTCTGTAGTGGAAGGAAAGCGGGGTAGGGGTCGGCCTAGGAAAGGTTGGAGGGAGGGGGTAAAGGAGGTTTTGTGTGCGAGGGGCTTGGACTTCCAGCAGGCATGCGTGAGCGTGTTTGATAGGAGTGAATGGAGACAAATGGTTTTTAATACTTGACGTGCTGTTGGAGTGTGAGCAAAGTAACATTTATGAAGGGGTTCAGGGAAACCGGCAGGCCGGACTTGAGTCCTGGAGATGGGAAGTACAGTGCCTGCACTCTGAAGGAGGGGTGTTAATGTTGCAGTTTAAAAACTGTAGTGTAAAGCACCCTTCAGGCAAGACAGTGATGGAGTCAATGATGGTGGAAGTTTTTCTTTTTCGGGCCACCCTGCCTTGGTGGGAATCGGCCAGTGTGTTATATATATATATATATATATATATATATATATATATATATATATATATATATATATATATATATATATATATATATATATATGTATATACAATATATATATATATATATATATATATATATATATATATATATATATATATATATATATATATATATATATATATATATATATATACATATATATATATACATATATATATACATATATATATATATATATATATATATATATATATATATATATATATATATATATATATATATATATATATATATATATATATATATATATGTTCTTCCTTTAGCTGAAACTGAAAATGGAAGTCTGCCCAGCATCTCTAAAGCGATAGAAGTACGTTTAAAAAATTCAGAGACTTTGCAATCTCTTGATGCCTTTCTTATGGACCTTGATTTGAAGAAAGCCAAAGATATCAAAGACTTGATATTATGTTATGAGGTTTTATTCGATGACGTCCCTAAGTGTTGTACATTGGGAATTCACGACATAGATGTACAAGGAGCAAAGCCTTGCAAAGAGTCACCTTACAGGGCAAGTCCACTCAAACAAGAAACATTAAACAAAGAAGTAGAATTTTTGTTGTCCCATGGACTCATAGAACGGAGTAGAAGTCCGTGGGCCTCGCCCTGTATATTAGTTCCCAAGCCTGATGGAACTTCTAGAATGTGCACTGATTATCGTAAGGTTAATGCTCTCACGGTACCAGATGATTTCCCACTACCCCATATTGATAATCTAATAGACAGAGTATCAGGAGCCGCCTATGTCACCCGCCTGGATTTATTAAGGAGATATTACCAAGGATGCTTGCAAACTCCCTACTGCGACCTATTGTCGTACGAGGGGGGGGTGTTATATCTTCGAAATTGGTCATCCTGTGTTATTTAACTATTGTAAGAGACTTTCGGCGTTATATTATTATCTGTTAATATATGAAAATACCATGGTATTATCGTTATTATCACTATTATCATTATTATCATTATTATCACTATTATCACTATTTTGTTATTATCACTATTTTATTATTATCACTATTATTTTACTATTATTTTTTTTTATATTTTATTTAAAAACCTTACAGCTTGATATTAAATAAAGATATAAAATGGGTACAGTAGGATCCTCAATCCTACACAACATACACTAACCAATTATTAACAACACATTGTAATGGACATAAAAGAGGTTACCCATATACACTCACAAAATTTTCCATATAACATACTATGATAAACAATATAAACTATAACTATATAAACTATATAAAATATAAACTATATACAACTTTCAGATTTGTATAGTTAACATACTATGACGGACATATGACAAAGGTTCACAACCTTCACAGGAGATATTCGGAGTAATAACCTACATCACAATCTCAGTTAAACAATTACATGCTCTTCCCAAAATTAACCCATATACAATAAGAAGTACCTAAGCACATACATACGTGCCTCACTACAATCTCTCTTTAAGCATTGAAAAAAAAAAATCCTAAGCCTCACACTTATACTAAATAAAAATTAACAAATATTACTAAATATTACTACAGCCTCTTCCAACGCCTGAGCACATTATATAAAATCTGAGACTAAACCATACTGTCCCATTACAAACTTTTAACGAGGCATTACAATTTATGGAAGTCATTAGCGTTCCATCTCGCATCAACTGGATGAGCACATTATATAATGCTAAAATAAAGACAGTACACTCGCTAAAAACCCACAACACTCAACACAAACATAATTTAAATAACCTCTCATTGCGATACAATTATCGCACATGAAATATGCCCAATAAAGGCTATAAACGCACACTCTACATAAGCCCTAAAGCTCTTCACGGTCTTAAAACTATAATCTTTACAACTTTCACACTTAATACATGAACAAGGTCATGACGACCCTGACACATCAAACACAGAATTCTCCATTCGGTAGTACGTAATTACTTGATATCACCTTTGTTTTCTGTGCCCACTTGCATGCTACATACACGTATGCCACTCATCTACACCTGCATATACCCACATACACCTTACTCTCACCCCTCCCCAGGAGGCGACCCCGCTGTGTCCCCCTGAAAACCCCCTTCCCGTATGTGATCCCCAAACCTCCCCCTTACTCACTCAGCCCAAGTCGTAGATTGATGAGAAACCCTAACGTTAACATTCTATACCCTTCCGAAAAATCCTTCTCCCACCTCCTCCCATACAGTTCTCTATTACGACACGTACGATAAACCGTTACCGCTAGTACCCGCCTCCGCATCTCACAATTCCCCCTCCCCCTCATTACCCACGATATATATATATATAATCCACTATTATATAATCCAAAGCTCTTATAACACTCTCATCGAACCCTCCCACATCTAGGCTTAGTGCACGCAGAACCGACATCCCTCGTCCCCCCACCCCCTGTACTACCCTACTTAACCAATACCTAACACCCTCCAGTCCCCCACAAAAGTATACTGCATGGAACGCCGTCTCATCCTCCCCACAGATTCCACACCTTCCGCCCACAATTACCCCTCTGGTTCTTAAAACCTCCCCCGACGGTAGTATGCCATGCAAAAAACGATACGTTACCTCCCTTACCCTAGGCTTTAACTTCAACTTGCTAAACCTATACCAAATACTCTTCCATGCGTACATGGGGAACAATCCCTCAACTGGTACAACAATCCTGTCTGCAAGCAGCTTACACAAAACCCCTACTCGAATTTTCCTGGGTTCTCTAACCAACATCAAAGCCCTCAAAATAGTTTCACATTCCCTCAACTCCACACCACCATACAACTTACCCAACCTATCATATACTTTTCCCAGCTGCCCTCCACTCACACCTTCGCGCAAAACCTCCCATTTATGAAACACACATTTAATCCTCTTTCTCAGATCCATCAACCCCAACCCACCCTGGCCCACAGGTAACATTACAACCTCTCTCCTCAGCCAATCGCACATTGAACCCCACAAAAAGTTAAACACTCGTCTCAGAATTCTCACAATCGCCGTCCCTGTTAATGGGAACACGGCTGCTACATGCCAAACCTTACTATACAATAATACATTTATAACAATCACTTGTTGCACGAGAGTCAGATGATGAGGTCGCAATGCACCCAGACGCCCCTGAATCCTTTCCATTAATCTATTCGAGTTTTCCTCTCGAGCAGCGTCCAAATAATCCTTATAGGTGATACCACAAATTTTTAAAGACACCGTTTGTTTTCTCACAACGTTACATCTCCCCCCCCCCTCCACCCAATCACCCAACCCCATGATCATTGACTTCTCTCTATTTACCTGCATCCCTGTTGCATTTCCGAACTGTTGCACAACATCATCCAAAACACCCAACGCCATCCCCTCCCGAACCAGGACTGTTGTATCGTCTACGTATCCTATTATTCCCGGCCACACATTCCCTACCCCCACCCCATACCTCCACTCGTGTCACATACACAACGTTCAACCATTCTATAGAAGGGGTCCTGAATGCACGCAAACAACATTTGTGACATGGGACACCCCTGCCTAAGTCCCCTACCCATTACAATCTCCTCCCCCAAGCATCCATTAATCTGTGCCCTCATCTTGGCTCCATTGTACAACGTGGTTACCCAATTAACTATTTCTTCCCCATAACCCTGCCTTCTAAGTATAGCTCCCAATGCTCCTCTTTCCACCCTGTCATAGGCCCCCTGCCAGTCTAAAGCCAACAACGCCGCCCTCCCTCCCCCCCCTTTTGACTCCACAAAACTTCTCAGTATTCCATGACCCTCAATCATCGACCTTCCAGGCAACCCATACTGCGTTTTCGAAACCACTCTCCCTACCACACATTTGAACCGATTACCCAAGACTTTAGCGAAAACTTATAATCAGCACATAAGAGAGATATGGCACGGTACTCCTTGAGGGTGTGCTGCCCCTTACCCTTCTGGACCAACACTACAACTGCTGTTGCTTGCTTGTCCCCCATCACACCCTTCTCCTTCATCTGATTAAATAACCTACCCATGAAACCCCTTATCACCTCCCAATGTTGGAGATAAAATTCAGCCGGGAGACCGTCTATTCCCGGTGCTTTGCCTTTCCTCATTCCCCTTAAAGCCAACTCTATTTCCTCCTCTGTTATTACCCCCCCTAAAGCCTTTCTATCACTATTCCCTAAATTACATGTGACATACTCACACACCTCTAAATCCACATTTCCCACCTTCCCACTTGTCCAATACCCTTCATACCATTTATCCGCATATGCACACATTCCTTTTGTAGTTAGTATCTCCTGACCCATTCTATAACCCCCCGCCATCTCGTGTACCTCTAACCTCGGAATAACTGTAACCTGCTGTCTTTGTTTTTGACGTCGCAACACACACGCCGATGGTTTGTCTCCCCAAAGCACCTCCTCTACCCCTGCCTGCACCCTTACTGCTTGAAACCTCTCATTTTGTAACTCCCTCAGTCTCCCCTTGACCTCGACAATTTCATCCATAGGATAGTTGCCCCCCACAGCCCCCTTCCCATAACAGCCCCTTAACCTGTCCTCCAGATAATTTGAAAGGCCATATTTAAAATCATTTATATGTTTGCCCACCCCCACATAATATTTCCTAATCCTTTCCTTGGCAACACAATCCCACCATTGTACGACATCTTCCACTCCCTGTGCCTCCTCGCTAAGCTCCTTCCATAGGACAGAAAATCCCTCTAACCCCTCCTCATCACTCAATGCACTTATATTTAATTTCCAGTAACTCCTGTATATTTCTGCAAGCGCCTCCCACCCAACCTCCACCAACACTGCTCTATGATCTGACCATGCTACTTCAACAGTTTTGAAAGCTCTCACTACAACCCCGTGAGAAAGATACACTCTATCTAACCTCGCTGCATACCCTCTCCTAACAAATGTATGCTCTGTCTCCCACGCCCCCCCTCGAATGCGTCTCTTGACCTAATATCCCTCAATAAATCTCGTAGGGCCACCGACACATAACCTGCCCCTTTCGGTTCCACATCAGCCCTCCTAATGACGCAGTTCCAATCACCTCCTACTATTGCCACCTCCGGTAATGCACGGAAAAAAAACACAAGGTCCTCGCACACAAACTCCTGCTTCACCTGTACGTTATTCTCTGCAGGCGCATATACGCTAATAAAAGCCACACGTTTTCCCATCCACAAACCATCTACGCGCAACACCCTTCCCCCCCTCACTTCTTTGCAAAACAAACGGGCTCGCCTCCCTAATTAATATACCCACCCCCCCCTTTCAAACGGGCAGATGGCAGGGTTACCACTTGAAACCCCTCCATCTCCAACACCCTACCCTCCTTAAAATTGTGCTCCTGTAGGAACACAACATCCACTCTAAATTTATTCAGAAACATTCGAAACCATTCTCTCTTTACACTATTACACAAACCATTAACGTTTACTGTCATACACCGGAGGCCTATTAAAGTTTCCACCCCTGCCTCCTCTCTTCACTCTTCCGATGGCCACCAGAACATGTGGGACCACTTGTCACCTGCACACTTCCCTCTCTCTCCCCCCCCCTTCTTTCGGTGCCTCCTGTCATGGCCACCACTACCTTCACCTTCTGCCCATATTTGCTTCCCAGTCTGCTGCGCTGGCGTTAGGACATCATCTGAATCCGATGCAGCGGCTCTCTTTCTTGTGACAGGCGCATCCTCCATGGCTTGGTCTGGGGATGCCTCACAATGTACCTCTACCTCCACTGTACACAGTGGCAAAGATCTCGGTGACACCTCAGTCACGCTGTCACTCCCGTCGTCCGAATAGTTCTGTTTTTGATGCCCCACAGCCTTCACCTCGTCTTCTACCACCTTGTCAGGAGCAGCCACCTCCTCAGGCGGTGACAAGGACTTCAGAACCTCGGCTAATTCCTCCTCAAGTTCCAACACTTCCTCCTGTACGTTTTGCTCAACCCGATCCACTGGAAGTGCGTCTGGACCAGGTAGCTGGTCAAGGGCCTCACCCTCTCCCCCAGCCTTATACGCCTCATCCACTATCTCGCTCCATAGACGACCACGCCCTCCTTCACGTCGTTGATCAACGCCTGCTTCCCCCGGTGTAGAAGCGGATGTCTCCGCCCCTGGGCCAGGAGCTCGTTGCCGCTTCCCACACTCCGCCGCTATGTGATCATATTCCCCACATAGTCGGCATGTACGCCTTTGCCCCACGTATGACACCATGACCTGTGTCCTGAATTCCTTTAGGTACACGTAAGACGGTATGGGGTGTCGCAATGTCATTTTTAGGTTAAAAGTGCCCTCCGGCATACCTGTGTAGGCACCCGACACCCACTTACCATGCTGGGCCAAATGAACAGTTCTGTATTCCTCAAAATCTTTTCTGATATCTGTCTCATCCGCCTCAAAGGGGACATTACGCAGTTTATTCCATGTATAATGTCTGGATACATCGATCATCCTCACACGCACAGCTGGTGTTGCATCAAGACTTACGTCCTGAAAACGGTTGACCAACGACTCGTAAACCGTTGCTGAGAGCAGTTTCACAAAAAATCTACGTGCTCCGTTCAATGCTACGCCGTACAACTCTCCATCCTGAATTCCATACGTGTCTCTGATGATTTTAGGTAGTAATACCTGGGCTGAAGCTGGCGTTATTGCCCCACTGAGAAGTTCAACACCGACAGTGTTAATCCTGCGTCTATAACTGCACGCCATGTTGACTAATGGTAGTTCTCCTGGTCTGACGACAGAGGCGCGACAAGCACCACCTCACACTACTGCTGTCAGGGAACTGAAGTGCGTTTGCGCAGGAGGTCTGCACGGCCCAAGAGCGATGCAGACAATTAGGTCATTTAATTAGTGTCAACTGCTGGTGACCTGGCCAAGCACCAGTAGGTGTTTTGAGCTGCTCGACCCCTGCTCCGACCGAGGCAAAGTGGGCTGGTAAAACCTTACAGAGTTCAGTTCTTACCTTCCTCACCTCTCGTGAGGGAAGCTCCCTGATTCCTGGATTTAAACTTCTGGTCCCACATGAGGTTCCCTAGTGACCCTCCAGTACCTCGGACGGTATCTGACAGAAACGTCTCGGACGAAGTGTGTGTTGCTGTTTTGGAGATGCTGGTGATTGTCCCTAGCTCTGCTAGGAGTGAATTTAAGCAGTATTGGTTCAAAGAGGACGGTGAAAAAGTCATGGAAGACAGACTCGCCTCAAAATTCCTTTAAGTGTAAAATATTCCTAATCTCACTTAGTATATTATGAAAGTTGAATAAGAGTGAATTATTATTGAAGTGTTACGTCTTCTGTCTCATTTGGATTGAGTTAAGTAAAGTGTTATTATGTGAAGAGAAGGTGTTATGATACTAGAGCCGTTCAGTACTATAATCAAGATAATACTGTGTATTATCTTTTAAGTGAACTTAAGTGTAAATTTCATGAGTACTCTGTTTTATGGTGCGACCTTTTTAAAGTTAATATAAAACCCTTCTATGGTTTATTAAGAAACTCAATAAAAAACCGGAAAGAACCATTGTGATTGTTTACTACTGAACCCTTCAATGATTTCATCTAGAACAGGATATTCAATCCTGTTTATTTGTTGCAAGAAAGGGCTAAACAGGCTTAAGTAGTGGCCCTGTACGCAACATATATATATTATTCTATATCTATATATCTATCAGAGAGAAGGAGGCTTCAAGTCTTTCCCCTGCCTTAGTTGAATCATTCTCTCTATCCTGTTTTATTCTCTTACCTTCTCTCTTCTCATTTCGTCTATTCTTCATTCCTTTCCTCTCTTCCTCTGCTCTTCTTCCTCCTCTGCTTCTCCTGCTCTTCACACTGGCCAGGGCCCTCCATCAGCCTGACATGTCCAAACACGAACATCAACAGTCACTCCACCAACCCTGTGTTGTGACAACCACCACCACAACTACTACTACCACCACCACCACTACTACCACCACCACCACTACTACCACCACCACCACTACCACCATCACCACCAGTACTACCACTACCACCACCACCACTACCACCAGTACTACCACTACCACCACCACCACCACCACTACTACTACCGCCACCACCACTACCACCATCACCACCAGTACTACCACTACCACCAGTACTACCACTACCACCACCACTTCTACTATTACCACCACCACTACTACCACCACCACTTCTACTATTACCACCACCACCACCACTACTACCACCACTACTACTACCACCACCACTACCACCACTACTACCACTACCACCACTACCACCACTACTACCACTACTACCACTACCACCGCCACCACTACCACCACTACCACCACCACTACTACCACCGCCACTACCACCACTATACTTCTCAGCTTGCAACTTCTCTCCGTCTATGACATAAATTAAACCTTCAAGCTGACTTATGCGAAAAAGCTTTTTTCTAAAGTTGAACATTTGCCAAAACTCAAACTGAACCTGATAATTTATTAGTTTAATATTATTTAGGCTTCTTTTTTTATTATTTTCTTTTCATTTTCATTGTGGCAGTAGAAAAGCTTTAAACCCGTAAGGATCATACAAGGTATGTGTAAGAGGGAGCGGGAGGTAATTTCGATGTGATTTATCTATCCCAGGCAATGGCTCCTTACACACGCTTAATGTAACATCCCAGCAGTTACTGGAGTTTCTTAACACAGCACTGGAGTGCTGTGATACACAGAATAACATCCCAGCAGTTACTGGAGTTTCTTAACACAGCACTGGAGTGCTGTGATACACAAAATAACATCCCAGCAGTTACTGGAGTTTCTTAACACAGCACTGGAGTGCTGTGATACACAAAACATCCCAGCAGTTACTGGAGTTTCTTAACACAGCACTGGAGTGCTGTGATACACAAAACATCCCAGCAGTTACTGGAGTCTTCTAACCCATTTTTACTCCTGCGTAAGGCCCACAACATACAACACACAGCTTCCAGTTTCAGAGAGAAATGGTAAATGGAAGGGGTGGTAAGAGGGGTGAGCGAGAAAGAAAGGGGTGATTAAGGGGGTAAGCAAAGAAGAAAGGGGTGGGAATATTGGAGGAAGTTGTGGAAAAATGTGAATAGGGAGGAAAGAAAATCTTGACATACTTCCTTTCTCATTTAATATTAATGAGAAGAACGGAGGAGAGATGGGAGAGAGAGTATAGAGACGGAGCAGGAGAGAAGGATGATTCGATATTGAGGATGAGGTAAACATGGAGGATGATTAGAAAACGTGGAAAGATGATGAGTAGGTAGAAAGATAGGAGGGAGACAGGGATGAGGAGAATCGAAAGAGGAAGAAAAGGTTTAGAAGGAAAATAGGGTTGGAAGAAGAAAGGGACGATGAAAGAGAGGAAAAAGAAGAATGAGAGATAAAAGGATGGGGGAAAAATATAAAAGACAAGAAAGCAGAAAAATTAATAAGAATAAAAATAATTTAACATTCCTGTGGTTCACCTGTGTCTTTAATTTCCAACCCTGCCCTCGTGTACCCGTTTACCGCCTCTTGAATCCTCCATCCCTATCCATCCTGTCAAACTCTCTCGAATATTTTGTCTCCCCTAGTATTTCTTTAATGTCGTCAGGTTCAGTTCCTTTAGTTACTCCTCGTAGCTCATAAATGACATTGCAGTGTCCTTTCAGTGGTTGTCCAGTCAGTAACTAACACCCGTTGCTCTGGACACCATTTATTTCCAACATCCTCCATTTCCAAGTTTGTGGGTGGGAATCGTTGGTTTTGAGAAGGACCTGCCAAGTGTGAGTCATTAGACCTGCTGCAGTGCTCCTCCATTCTTATGCTAAAAATTGGACATATTACAGGGAACCTTTCTATCCTCCTAGGCATGTCTGTTGTTGTTCTATACCTGGTAAGTAGGTCCTCTCTGCCGTGTTACCCAATATCATTTCCTTCAGCAGTGAGGCAGATAATGGGGTTGCTCCCATTACCAGACATGATACTTTGTTTGCGATCGTGTCATTACGATTTCGTGAATCATGATACTTTCTAATCGGTTAATTAACAATATCTTCCGTTCCAGCCCCAGGAAAACATTCTCTGCCTCCGATTCTTACTTTTGTTATAAAAGCCTCGTCGAGAAATTTAATCTGCAAATCCCCGAATGCAACAACATTCTTCCCATCACTAATTGCCTTCGTTCTGTTATTCTCAGTGGCAGAACCACATTTGTTTGGTCATACTGTGAAGGAAGTTGTAGTCTCCACAGCAGTCTCTTCGACCTTCATTTTCATCTTCAACACTTGGTTGCCCACATGGTTTCCAAACATTGCGGCTCGTCTCATCTCCATTGTTGGGGGAAATGAGGGTATGAATCTTGTTCTGTCTAGGAAGCTGTTGCCTTCCTAGTATAGCTCAGGTTTGCCTTCACCTGAAAGTAAACTTGCTGAAAGCGATACTTTGTCAGCCACAAACGCCTGACTGGACACAGGTCAGCTCACTGAACGCATTAAGATTATTGCAAAATACTGTAAGATTATTGAATATCATTGATATACATCAACAAGATGAAGAATTACACACATGTACAACATCTGGGTATCTTTATTTGTAGACGTTTCGCTATCCGTGGCTTTATCAATACAAGGACAATATGTGAAGAATTATATACAAAAGATGAGGTAATCAACAGGTTACCCTTCACTGGGGAATCCCGCTAACCAGTGACAATGTCTTAGTCTGCTGCACATCCTTCACCTGTCGCCGGTACATAAGCTCCAGGGTCCATGACTGTGCTAGGCCACGAGCTTTCCCTGGGGCGTGGAAGATGGCAGACCAGAGGCTTAGCTTTTCCCTACGAGCCCCGTGAGAGTGGGTAATGAGGCTAGGCCTGGGGACAGTTGGTCCCAGAAGATGAGGAGGTACTTGCACCTCCTCCCATGGCAAACATAGGTTTCAGACACTCCCAAGACAGGGAAGACCGGGTCACCATCTGGAAAAGACCCACCAGGCCGGGAGATCTCGTACCGGCGAATCAAGAAGACGACTGGGCTTCAGTTCCTTCATGACTACGGTGATTTTCACCAACTCTAAGGCTGGGTGACTACCTCAACTTTTGTATATAATTCTTCGCATTATGTCCTTGTATTGTACTGATAAAAACACTGGTTGGCGAAACGTCTGCAAATAAGATGTTGCACATGTCTTAATTCTTCATCAATTAGATTATTGTATAGGAAGGCATGTCACATGTGGAATATGTTGTAAGAGAGGAGGTTGATGGAATGTGCACGACGGGTTAAGCTGTTCTAGGTACAGAGTGAAGCTAGGTTGCTAGTGGCTAGGTTGGTAGTATTATCAGTTCGGAATTCGATACTAGGCTTGGTATTGGTTTGGTTCGTTAAGAGAAAATGGCAAAATCACAGCTGGTTTTAATTTCCCCTTTTGAAATAATTTTTCCATTATTTTCCTATTCATGAGTCCACCTCGTTTTGTGTTATATTAGTTCCTTCCTCTTTTTTTCACACTGCTATATGAATAGGGCTGAGCTTGTTTGAGGGTATCTGTTGGTTCGTTTATGTTCTATAAGGCTTTCCAAACTAGATCTCGTTTGCCTCACGTAAGATCTCACCTTCAAGGACCACAACAATGCCACTATCACATCTGCAAGGAAACTGATAGGATGGATAATGAGAACATTCAAGACAAGAGATGCTAAGCCAATGATGATCCTTTTTAAATCACTTCTTCTCTCTAGGCTGGAATACAGCAGAATATATATATATATATATATATATATATATATATATATATATATATATATATATATATATATATATATATATATATATATATATATATATATATATATATATATATATATATATATATATATATATAAACACTGATCTCTGGCTGAAGGAGACTCAAACCTACGAACCTTGGAACAAGCTACGCAGCCCTATACCAATCTACCCACACTGGACAATACCTTGGCGTGCAGCTTGCGCTACACGTTGATCCAAGGCAGCCAGCTTTCAGGGAGAAGGCTTACAGCTTTTCATCTCATCCCCTGCATGCATCAGCCTTACTAGAGATTTTAACAATGCAAGGAATTCGCAAGAGCAGGCGAAATATACACAAACACTGATCTCTGGCTGAAGGAGACTCGAACCTACGAACCTTGGAACAAGGTATGCAGTGCTATACCAATCTACCCACACTGGACAATACCTTGGTGTGCAGCTTGCGTTACACGTTGATCCAAGGCAGCCAGCTTTCAGGGAGAAGGCTTACAGCTTTTCATCTCATCCCCTGCATGCGTCAGCCTTACTAGAAATTTTAACTATGCTAAGCCTTCTCCCTGAAAGCTGGGTGCCTTGGATCAATGTGTAGCACAAGCTGCACGCCAAGGTATTGTCCAGTGTGGGTAGATTGGTATAGCACTGCGTACCTTGTTCCAAGGTTCGTAGGTTCGAGTCTCCTTCAGCCAGAGATCAGTGTTTGTGTATATGTCGCCTGCTCTTGCGAATTCCTTTTGTATATATATATATATATATATATATATATATATGTATATATATATATATATATATATATATATATATTATTTATTCCCACTTGTCAGTGACAGAAAGAACTTCTCTTACCCTCAGATGTTGACAGACAGGAGAACAGTTGTTCTGTATATTTCGATCTTGGTCTGATATACTCATCAACAGAATACAAAAAGTGAGAAAATTGCGTATTTTCTATTGGAAACTGTGTTAGGAAGAGCAGTGATTGTCAGTGGCAGTTGTCGTTGTGGGGGGCTGGAGGAAGAACAGTGATTGTCAGTGGCAGTTGTCGTTGTGGGGCTGGAGGAAGAACAGTGATTGTCAGTGGCAGTTGTCGTTGTGGGGGCTGGAGGAAGAACAGTGATTGTCAGTGGCAGTTGTCGTTGTGGGGGCTGGAGGAAGAACAGTGATTGTCAGTGGCAGTTGTCGTTGTGGGGCTGGAGGAAGAACAGTGATTGTCAGTGGCAGTTGTCGTTGTGGGGCTGGAGGAAGAGCGGTGTCAGTGGAAATTGTCGCTGTGCGTCTGGGGAACGAACCGAGTTACTAGGTGAGCTTTAGAATAATAAATGCTACCACATAATCTAATGTGAATTTGGTTATTATATCCGTGTTGAAATTTGCTGTTTAATGTGTGCTGCCGCTTCCAATATTTTCATTTTGATGAAGCCAGGAGCTGAGACTCCACCCTGCAACCACATATAAGTATATTAATACACATACACATGCCATTACGAGCATATATTATATAATATATATAATATGTCGTGCCGAATAGATAAATCTTGCGATTTTTGTTTAAATAGCTACGCTCTTCTTGCCGAATAAGGCAAGCGAAGATTTGTGCATGTCATAATTTCGCAAAATCATTCTGAACCTAAAGAAAAAAATATATTTCATTGTGTTTGTATATTATTAAATTATTGAAAATTTATCTAAAATGTATTTAGTTGAATTAGGCTAAAATAAATTGCGTTTATTATAATAAGTTTAGGTAAGTTTTCTAAGGTTCTTTTGGTACAAAGTTACTAATTTTTACACTAACATAAATGAAAAAATGTCTTTACAGAACCACCGAATCCTACATTGAATTGGGTGGTCCTGTGGGTTAGAGCGTGGTGAAATTTTCCCTCACCAAGAGGCGGGCCAAAACAACACGGGTTCGAGGCGGGGGCTCGAACCCGTGTTGATATAAAGGTATATATTATATATATATATATATATATATATATATATATATATATATATATATATATATATATATATATATATATATATATATATATATATATATATATATATATATATATATATATATATATATATATATATATATATAATATATATATATAATATATATATACACACACCTTGAGTGTTGTTCTTACTGTGCGGCTGCTTCAGGTTTAAATAAGGATTGCATGACCCACACGGGTTCCTGGTAATAATTACTACATGACCTACACGGGTTCCTGGTCATCATGACTGCATAACCCACACGGGTTCCTGGTAGTGATGACTGTATGACTCACACGGGTTCCTGGTAATAATTACTGCATGACCTACACGGGTTCCTGGTAATGATGACTGCATAACCCACACGGATTCCTGGTAATTAGAAACCTGCCTAACATTGCACCCTGCATGCCTGGAGGTGTGTCTGCCCTGAGGATATGGTCAGCAATATAAATGGAACGCTGGCTTAATGGCCAGAGCGTGAGGGAGGGCGTGTATATGTGCTTTTGCCTCTCTTGCATTCCGACTTCCAGGTCTTTTTTTTATATTATTCCTTGAATGATGAATAAGACACTTGTACGACACTTGTCTTTGTTACTGAAGTGTTCTTCTTGCGTAGCTGGCTTCCTCAGTCGGATACAGGCAAATATAAAAAAAAGTTTTAACAAACTGGCCGTTTCCCACCAAGGTAGGGTGACCTGAAAAAGAGGAAACACTTTCACCATCTCTCATTCCATCACTACGTTGCCAAAGGCACGTCGATGCTACAGTTTACATGAGACTCCAAACTGCCACATTGCTCCCCAATTCACCCTAATATATGTCTTCTCTAAATCCATAAATGTATCGAAAATTTCCTTACCGTTCACTTATGTTTCGCTGTAAACACTTGGTCTACACACCTCCTACCCTTCCTAAAGTCTTGTTCATCTGTGATCCTGCTCTCCGTCTTGCTCTAAATTCCTTCAATAACTCTACCATACACTGTAGTATACCCAACAGGCTTCGTCTTCTTTCAACAAACCGGCCGTATCCCACCGAGGCAGGGTGGCCCAAAAAGAGAAACGAAGTTTCTCCTTTTAAATTTAGTAATATATACAGGAGAAGGGGTTACTAGCCCCTTGCTCCCGGCATTTTAGTAGCATTTTACGACACGCATGGCTTACGGAGAAAAAATTCTGTTCCACTTTCCCATGGAGGAAAACATCCTATAAATGTAATACTCAGTTTGTTAGACCTGAGGAATACAATCCAAAATTTTGTAGTTCAAATGTTCTAAAAAATATTCTTCAGAATAAGATGTTACAAAAAATATTCTTCAGAATATTTTTTGTAACATCTTATCCCTCTTGTGTCTGAATTGCTTAAGGTGAATATAAAGTCTAATGTGGTTGGTTCATCTCTGCCTCTAGTTCTGGTGGTCTCCTTAACATGTTGGTGGCTCAGTGAGATGCTAATCGTAGTGGTCCTCTCAGCAACTTTGATATCCTTGTATCTGTATTCCATCAGGCGCATTCATATACAGGATTGACGATGCTCCGAAGAGCACCCAACCTACGGACTCCTGAAGAGCACCCAACCCACGAACTCCTGAAGAGCACCCAACCCACGAACTCCTGAAGAGCACCCAACCCACGAACTCCTGAAGAGCACCCAACCCACGAACTCCTGAAGGGCACCAAACCCACGAACTCCTGAAGAGCACCCAACCCACGAACTCCTGAAGAGCACCCAACCCACGGACTCTTGAAGAGCACCCAACCCACGAATTCCTGAAGAGCACCCAACCCACGAACTCCTGAAGAGCACCCAACCCACGAACTCCTGAAGAGCACCCAACCCACGAACGCAAAGTAGTGGTATTTTATTAGTCAGGAAACAGGACAAGTGTTTCCTGACAGGGATCTTGTCCATATAAGGACCCGCTAACTGGAATTTTTGGGCCACAAGACCAAGATCTTTTCCTGACTGAACAGTCCACTTCATAGAGGATTAAATATCTTATCACGTGATGTAAATAATGAGACACATGTGCAACAGTGATGCAACACATTTGTGTTGCTAAGTCTATAGAAAAACTTACAGAGAAATGTATGAAAGTAATCGATGCGGCACCAATTTTTCCTTGGTATCAAGGTCATGCTAGGTCAGGTCACGAAGGCATCGTAGCTCTGATCTCTGGCATATGAAAGTCAGGAATGTCTCTTCCCAGCCGGAGTGAACTCCTGCATAATTCCGACACCAGACAGAAGGAAGTCTTCAAGTTAGACGGGAGCAAAATGTTTAGCAGTCTCTCTGAAATCTGTCTACTTGCTGTCTGTTGCTCTCTACGGTCACTGTTTTTTTTATTTTTAATTTTTTGGGGGGCTAAATTTAGATACATTCGCAGTGTGTTGCACTATTTTATGCTAGTTACGAAGCTGAAACACCAGCAGTGTACTGCTACACTATTCTGTATGACAGTTACACAGTGGAAACACCAGCAGTGTGCTGCTACACTATTCTATATGATAGTTACACAGTGGGAACACCAGCAGTGTGCTGCTACACTATTCTGTATGATAGTTACACAGTGGGAACACCAGCAGTGTGTTGCTACACTATTCTGTATGATAGTTACACAGTGGGAACACCAGCAGTGTGTTGCTACACTATTCTGTATGATAGTTACACAGTGGGAACACCAGCAGTGTGCTGCTACACTATTCTGTATGATAGTTACACAGTGGGAACACCAGCAGTGTGCTGCTACACTATTCTGTATGATAGTTACACAGTGGGAACACCAGCAGTGTGCTGCTACACTATTCTATATGATAGTTACACAGTGGGAACACCAGCAATGTGCTGTAACATTGTTCTGTATGATAGTTACACAGTTGGAACACCAGCAGTGTGCTGCTACACTATTCTATATGATAGTTACACAGTGGAAACACCAGCAGTGTGCTGCTACACTATTCTATATGATAGTTACACAGTGGGAACACCAGCAGTGTGCTGCTACACTATTCTGTATGATAGGTACAAAGTGGGAACACCAGCAGTGTGCTGCTACACTATTCTATATGATAGTTACACAGTGGGAACACCAGCAGTGTGCTGCTACACTATTCTATATGATAGTTACACAGTGGGAACACCAGCAGTGTGCTGCTACACTATTCTATATGATAGTTACACAGTGGGAACACCAGCAGTGTGCTGCTACACTATTCTATATGATAGTTACACAGTGGGAACACCAGCAGTGTGTTGCTACACTGTTCTGTATGATAGTTACACAGTGGGAACATCAGCAGTGTGTTGCTACACTATTCTATATGATAGTTACACAGTGGGAACATCAGCAGTGTGTTGCTACACTATTCTATATGATAGATAGTGGGAATATAAGCTCACTATGTTTCCCTGATATATTCCATCGCATTGGATGTCTGTACAAGGATGGGACAAGATGAATACCTTGATTTCGATTAAGTGCTCTTGATCAAAAGAATTGGAGCTATCCGACCATTTCTTAGATTATATTTTCTTCTACTCGTTCCGTATTCCCGTGTGAATAAAATAATTATTTTTCCCTCATTATTACCATCCCATTTTATATTTTCATTGATCTCTTCACTGAATCTTTCCCAGGGTCAATTATTATTATTATTATTGCCATTGTTTATTGCTAGCATTTATTCCTATCAATTCTTGCTACCACTGTCATTCCCAATTTCGTTTTCTGGTTGAAGTTGATTAGCTGTCTAACTATGAGCAGTTTAGATGACCTAAAGAATTTGACTCAATCACCACTGATTGGATCTAATCGGGTCGAGTGATGTGATCTCAAGAGTCGAGCTTAATCGACTCTGATTTCTCAGAAGAATCCAGAGCTCTGAGCTCTCGGAGGCTGAATAGAATTTGAAGCTCAAAGCTTCTGGAAGAATCCGTAGTTCTGAGCTCTCGGTAGAATTTCAAGCTTAAAGCTTTGTGATAATGAGAAGAATTTACAATTCTGAACTCGAAGATAGAAGAATTTATAATTTATTCCAAGAAAGATATATTTTTTGATACAGGAATTTATATACGGGGATTTAGTACCAGGCCTCCCACGAGAGATGAGGAGGTTTAGATCAAAGTAACTTGGCTGTATAAGGGGAATTACCAGTATGAGGGATATTACTGACAGTTTAAGGGGGATTACCAAGAGTGTAAGGAGACTATCAACAGTATAAGGGAGATTACCAACAGTATAAGGGGGAGTACCAACAGTATAAGGGAGATTACCAACAGTATAAGGGGGATTACCAACAGTATAAGGGGGATTACCAATAGCATAAGTCTCAGTAGTAGTAACCAGTTACCGGTCTCAGTAGTAGTAACCAGTGTCCGTTGACTCAACGACCAACCGTCTCTGCCTGAGTCTCTATCTGAATTCATATTGTGCTGACCTCAGCAGTATCAAAGGCCCCCCCTCACATAGGGTACTGTGGGCGGCTAGTCAGTATTACGAGTGTAACCAAGGAGATAGGTAACGGCTGCGGGCACTCTCCACATAACAGCAATTATACGTATAACAGCCTACGTGAGTATTTCTACCCTAATCCACGTATCGAACTCCCACATGATATAAGCGGGATTACCAACAGTATAAGGGAGATTACCAACAGTATAAGGGGGATTACTAACAGTATCAGAGGGACTACCAACAGTATAAGGGGAATTATCAACAGTATAAGGGGATTACCAACAGTATCAGAGGGACTACCAACAGTATAAGGGGGATTATCAACAGTATAATGGAAATTATACAGTATAATGTGCATTACCAGCAGTATATAAGGGAACTGTCAAAACTATAAAGGGGAACCAAGAGTATAAGGGGAAATACCAAGAGTATAAGGGGAAATACCAAGAGTATAAGGTGTATTGCCAACATAATGCGGATAATTACTGAAAGTATAAGATAAACTGTCAACAGTCTGTGACATACTAACAAGTCATCATCTACTGATAGACTCAAATTTAATTCCCTGAGAAATCTGTGGATTGTTACAAGCGTTTATTAAGTCGTCATGTTGAAAGGGGATTAAAATTTGTCTTTACTCTTGGTTGCGTCACTGTGGGATGTTTTACTCTTGGTTGCGTCACTGTGGGATGTTTTACTCTTGGTTGCGTCACTGTGGGATGTTTTACTCTTGGTTGCGTCACTGTGGGATGTTTTACTCTTGGTTGCGTCACTGTGGGATGTTTTACTCTTGGTTGCGTCACTGTGGGATGTTTTACTCTTGGTTGCATCACTGTGGGATGTTTTACTCTTGGTTGCGTCACTGTGGGATGTTTTACTCTTGGTTACATCACTGTGGGATGTTTTACTCTTGGTTGCGTCACTGTGGGATGTTTTACTCTTGGTTGCGTCACTGTGGGATGTTTTACTCTTGGTTGCGTCACTGTGGGATGTTTTACTCTTGGTTGCGTCTTTGTGGGATGTTTTGCTCTTGGTTGCGTCACTGTGGGACGTTTTACTCTTGGTTGCGTCACTGTGGGATGTTTTATGGTAAAGCAAAAGTCCAGAAGTGGCAGAATGTGTCGGGTTTGAGCTTCTGGGTCCTATGGTTGATGGCAGTGTCACCTGGCACTCTAGCAGGCAGTGAGGTGGCACTCTAGCAAACAGTGAGGTGGCACTCTAGCAGGCAGTGTGGCAGTGTGGTGCCTGTGCTCTTTTGCTGTATTCTCAACTGATGTCTTTCTGGTTAGCAGGTGAGGGTTGTCGCTGTGAAGCTGTGTCAGCCACAACTCTGATGGCGTTGTGTTGTTGAGGGGTCTCTCACAGTGATGTATTGTTGAGGGTCTCTCATGTGCGGCTGAGGATCTCTGACTTTGTCTTGCAGTATTGAGTCATTTGCTTAGTTTATCGTTGGTTCACTGGTATGGGGACAAGCACTTGTACATTCTTAGTGGGTAATTTTGAAGCTTCGTCTGAAACCTTGTTCCCCTGGATGTCAACATGGCTTGGTATTCACTTAAGTATAGTTTTATTTCCCTCTATATCTAGGGAGTGTGAGATGCTGAAGATGAATGTGATGAAATTTACCATCTCGTGTGGTTGAGATAAGATAAGATTTCGTTCGGATTTTTAACCCCGGAGGGTTAGCCACCCAGGATAACCCAAGAAAGTCAGTGCGTCATCGAGGATTGTCTAACTTATTTCCATTGGGGTCCTTAATCTTGTCCCCCAGGATGCGACCCACACCAGTCGACTAACACCCAGGTACCTATTTGCTGCTAGGTGAACAGGACAACAGGTGTAAGGAAACGTGTCGAAATGTTTCCACCCGCCGGGAATCGAACCCGGGCCCTCCGTGTGTGAAGCGGGAGCTTTAGCCACCAGGCCACCGGGCCACCCAGCGTTGAGTGTACTGCAGTGACTGTAGAGCAGCGATGGAATCTGTGTGATGGATATTATGCTGTTTATTTTGCTGTGCAGCAAGAGTTTGTTCTTGCTGGATTACCACTCAGATTGAAGAATTGGTAAGTGGTGAAGGCGTCTCTATTTCCTGGATTGTCTCTCATGGACTCCAGCTGCTGTACACTTGTTATATACCTCCACTGAGCTCTATAGTTTGGAACTATATTGTTAACCCCTTCGGTTCGGGTCATGCTTGATTCCGCGTGGCCTAGTAGGGTGTCTGTGTAGCACAGATATTTGCTTAGTAAGGGACGCAATTTGGCAATTTCTGTTAGTTCCATGGTGGAGGAATGTGCTTCTCTCCCAACAGGCCATTAACCTTTTTTCCCGGCAGCTGGTGCGTAAGAAGGATTTTTTTTTTTTAAGCTCCTTCGACTATGGTTCTCAGCCACTTGTTGTCAGTGAAGAAAACACGTCTCTGACTGAGACCCCATAACGTACTTTAATTTGCTAGAGTCTTAGTGTCGCTGGAGGATTTTGGCCACTATACAGGCGTCTGTATATCTACTCTGCGCCTGAGGGCAATAGTTGGACTTCTAGCCTAAGACAGGTTGATCTAGCTCTCTTGGGTGCTGTTCCAAGCATAGTTCGTATTGCCTGCTTTTGCATCACCTATTCGCATCTTGTTCGTGAGGGATGTGCGAACTTAGTGTTGTTCCTTCTTGGTAACTAGGAAGCGAGCTGCATGCAGGTGATTCAGTGTTAACACCTCGCGATTAGTACCAGTGTGTGGGTTTGTCACGGCTCTGATGACCTTAGTTCTGGTGAGAGTCCATGACCTCTTGTTCTCAGTTTCCGAAACATTAGCCTCGTGTCAGTCCACTGGACTGCCTGTCACAAAGATACTGGTAACAGGCAGCTCATTTCAGCTCGACGTTGTGTATTTTTATACTAATGTCTGCTGAATCCGTCTCCTTGATTATGAGATACTTCGATTTCCTTGCTGAACAGTTGAATTTCAGTTCCCTGGATGTGGTGGATGCGTGTTCCTAAGCATGTTGGGAGCTGCAACGTTTAATAGCTTTCGCTAGTTTGGAGGGAAACTGAACTAGTTGCATTAGGAGGTTGAATAGAGTAGGTCTAAGTACTCTGGCTATCAGCATACCGAGAGATGCACACCTCATGCTGTATACAATCTGAGACACCTGCCGGTATATATACCCTTTGGGAAGTCAGAGACAGGTAGGACATTAGTGCCCCTGGATGCCCAGCAGGGGAAGTGCCCAGGTAAACAACAGCAACAGAAGCTATGCATTCCTTTGTGACCGGGTTTGTGGGGCGCGGCGGCCAGCATCTCCTCCAGGATCAATGATTCGGGGTAGTGCCTGTACCCAGAGGAGGACCCCTAGCGTGTGGGACGGGGACTCCCGGTGCTAGGGGGCAGGGGAAGGACGCACGGGCGAGCCTAAGGGCAGCAATGCAGGGGCTTGGCAATGCAGCACAACGCAGAAAATGCAGCAGGACTTGCCCAACACACGGCAGTAGACCTGCTGCAGTGTTTCTCCGTCTCTCTGTTCTTAGCTAGTTCACACTTAAGAAAACACTTAGGCTATGCCAAACATATTTCAAACCTGTCACCAATTTCGAGAGTCATTGTACTGAAGCCAGATTTCGTTTGAGACTGCGTCACCGCATGATCGACACGGCAACTGATAAGGAGAATTGATAAACTCCCTAGTGGGCGAAACGTCTTCAAAAGATAAAGCCAAAATCCGCATTGTTCTGTTCCCATGGTCAATCAGGACTGTTCCTGCACTCGGGATATTTTTTGCATGGTAATGGGAGGAGATCTGAAAAAGCTTAGAGACTCATTGCAATTGATAACCTCTAACATTACCAGTGTACAGTGGACCCCCGCATAACGATTACCTCCGAATGCGACCAATTATGTAAGTGTATTTATGTAAGTGCGTTTGTACGTGTATGTTTGGGGGTCTGAAATGGACTAATCTACTTCACAATATTCCTTATGGGAATAAATTCGGTCAGTACTGGCACCTGAACATACTTATGGAGTGAAAAAATATCGTTAACCGGGGGTCCACTTACTATGTGAAGTTATTCATATTTGCTAATTTTATCACTGCCCAGTCGGATGAGTGGAGCTTAAAATTCCTTGTCCCCGGTCCTCCATAACAGCTAAAACTGTCAGCACATTTTTTTCCGGTTATATCGACCAAACTCCTGAAGAGCAAGACGTTGCCACAATGAAATGTTACAGTTGCACGTATGTCCCTTTACCCAACAGATACAAATCTGCCAATTTACTAACAGATAATTGGGAGTTGTTGATTTTCCTTCAGTGGCTAGAGATTGTCACTTGTTATGTTCAAGTTAAAGCTTGAGGAACATCACAAGAACACATTCCAAGAACAAAGATAATCATCAAAAGATGAGTATCTTTGTTCTTAGAATGTGTATATTCCATTTCACCAATATTAATGATGGAAGGGGGAGGGGGGGTAATCAATCGAAGAAAGTGGGGCATACTCAAGATGTGAGCGTACTTGTGCATCGTAAAATTTTGCAACCTCTACTGCCAAGCAGTTACAAGATACATCTAAGTGCTGTAAGCTTCCTGGCGGCTTTATTTGCAAGATTTACAACGTGATTTTTTGTAGTTTGTAATCAAATTTCACCCCAAGGATATCAACCTCATCCCCGGGTTCCAAAACTCTCCTATTCATTCTTACCATCATGATACATAGAAACCATTATCCTTTGTTTTCTCAGAAACAAACGTGACCTATCATCTTTTCCCCAGGTTGATATACCTATAATTTAGTGATTGATGTAACTAAGAGCAGTTGGCATTTCCTCTCTTGCACAAATAAATGTAATAGTACAGTCGAATGCATAGGGATTCTGGGATGAGTTGAAGAAGGTCATTAAGTAGACATTCCATAACAATGGCCCAAGAACACTTCCCCGTGGAACATTTGCACCAATATCGTCTCTTGTTGCCTCTGTCCCACAGAGAACTACTCTTAGGTTTTTTTCTGAGGAGACACAGAAACGAAACTCACTGAGACAATAGACGCAATCTTCCCACCGGGGTATCAGAGCCTGAGGAAACATAGGAGGAGTAGAGGGGGGGGGGGAGAGGTTGCACTGTTCATAAAAAACAGATGGGGATTTGAAGAAATGGAAGGCATGGACGAGATTGGAGAAAGGGACTACATAGTAGGCACAATTCAGTTTGGGGAACAAAAGATAGTCATTGCAGTGATGTATAACCCTCCACAGAACTGCAAAGGCCAAGAGAGGAATACGAAGAGAACAACAGAGCAATGGTGGACACACTGGCTGAGGTGGCAAGAGCCCACTCTTCGACTGGGAAAACCTGGAGCCACATGGGGTCCCGAAACATGGAGAGCCAAGATGATGGATGTGGTACTGACAAACCTCATGCATCAACATGTCAGGGACACTACCAGAGAGAGAGGGGAGGATGAACCTTGTGTTCACCCTGAGCAGTTCAGACATTGAGGACATCACATATGAGATGCCCCTTGGAGCTAGTGATCACTTGGTTCTGAGTTTTGATTATATAGTGGAGTTACAAGTAGAGAGGGTAACAGGAGTTGAATGGGAAAAGCCAAACTATAAAAAGGGAGACTACTCAGGTATGAGGAACTTCCTGCAGGAGGTTCAGTGGGACAGAGAACTGGTAGGAAAGTCAGTAAACGAAATGATGGAATATGTAACAACAAAACGCAAGGAGGCAGAGGAAAGGTTTGTTCCCAAGGGCAACAGAAATAATGAGAAGACCAGAGCGAGTCCTTGGTTTACCCGAAGGTGTAGAGAGGCAAAAAACCAAGTGCACCAGAGAATGGAAAAGGTACAGGAGGCAAAGGACTCAGGAAAATAAGGAGATTAGTCGAAGAGCCAGAAACAAGTATGCACAGATAAGGAGGGAGGCCCAGCGACAGTATGAAAATAACATAGCATCAAAAATCAAGTCTGACCCGAAATTGCTGTATAGCCACATTAGGAGGAGGACAACAGTCAAAGACCAGGTGATCAGGCTGAGGAAAGAAGGTCGGGAACTCACGAGAAACGATCAAGAGGTATGTGAGGAGCTCAACACGAGATTTAAGGAAGTATTTACAGTGGAGACAGGAAGGCCTCTGGGAAGACAGAACAGAGGGGGACATCATCAAGGAATATACTAACAAGTGTTGGATGACATACGTACATGCAACTGAGGAGGAGGTGAAGAAGCTGCCAAGGGACCTTGATACCTCAAAGGCAATGGGACTGGACAACATCTCTCCGTGGGTCCTTAGGGAGGGAGCAGAAACGATGTGTGTGGTACCAACCACAATCTTCAACACATCCCTTGAAACTGGGCAACTACCTGAGGTATGTAGATGAATGGTTCAGAGAACCGACAAGTTGATAAATTAGACACATGCGCAACGCTTGGGTATCTTTAATGAGGAAACGTTTCGCCACACAGTGGCTCCATCAGTCCATACAAAGGAAAACGGTGAAAAACAGGAGGAGTTACTTGGATGCGGTACGTAGATGATATTTTGGTCATTGTACCCAAAAATCTTGACGTACAGGGCATCCTCAACACCATCAACACTCTGGAACCTACTATTAAATTTACTCTAGAGGAGGAGAAGGACAACCAGTTACCTTTTCTCGACGTTCTCTTACGCACAGGGGAAAACAAACTTTCTTTTAAAGTCTACCGGAAGCCTACCTACAAGAATGATCTTCTACATTTCTTCTCTCACCATGACACAAGAACTAAAAGAGGGGTAGTTATCGGCTTCTTTCTGAGAGCCTACAGAATTTCCAGTCCGCAGTTCCTCGAAGAAGAATGTACATACATCACCAACTCTTTTAGTTCACTACACTTTCCCCTACACTTCATACGTGACTGCAGGAAACGTGCAACACGTATCCTCAGCAAGACCAACACCTATCAAATTGAAGAAAAGCCTCCGAGTTACATCGTTTTACCGGTCAGCAACGTTGCCACTAATGTTTCAAAAATGTTTGACAGAAAACTGGCTAAAATATCTACCAGCTCTTCAACTACTATTAGGAACCTGATACAAAAACCCAAGCATGATTCTGGCACAAGTGCAGGAATCTACACTATACCATGTGGGGGGTGTGACAAAGTATATGTAGGGGAAACAGCCAGAACTCTGGACATTAGGATAGCAGAACACAAAAATGCTTGCAGAAATGATGACCGCAAAAACGCATGTGTTCAACATAGAGACGATGTTGGACACCTCATGAAATTCAATGAAGCTAAACTAGTTATTAAAGAAGACGACTTAAGACGGAGAAAATGCATTGAAGCTGCACTAATTTCTGTCAGTAACACTATAAAGCAAAAATCCGGTAGTTACAGTATTTCAAAATTACTAAGCAAGAGGATATTACCCATCCTGGGAACTGGTGTTACTTGATGCCAGCAGGTCCCTCTCTTGCCTCACCTCCTTGGTTCCATTACTACTACTACTACCACCTCTACCCACGCATCACCTCACCTGACTCCCGCCACTATATATATGTGTGTTTTCTTAGTTTTCTCTGTATTAGGACTGAAGAAGCCACTCGAGGCGAAACGTTTCCTTTAATAAATGTCCTGAACTGTTCATAAGTGTCTTTTTCCACAACTTGGAGTTAGTGTTCACAGCATCACGATGCTGTGAACACTAACTCCAAGGCCGAGGGACTGATTACCTCATCTTTTGTATATAGTTCTACTGTCTTCCTATTATGTCCTAGAATCTGTATTGATAAAGCCACTGGATGGCGAAACGTCTACAATAAATATATCCAGATGTTGCACATGTGTCTTAACTTTCATACGGGAGGTTCCTTACACAGTAAATCATTTTAGTCATTCTTCTCTGTATGTTCTCTAATGAGTCTATGTCCATCCTGTAGTAAGGGGACCAAAACTGAGCAGCATAATCTAAATGAGGCCTCACTAGTGATGTATAGAGCTGTAAAATAACTTTTGGACTTCTGTTACTTATACTTCTTGAGATAAATCCAAGTAATCTGTTGGCCTTGTTGCGCACACTAAGGCACTGCTGTCTTTGCTTTAGATTTCTGCTTACCATGACTCCCAAGTCTTTTTCACATTCTGTATGACCAAGCTCTACTTCACCTAGATTATAGCTTCGAGGGTTATTTTCATTACCAAGGGCAAGTACCTTACACTTATCCACATTAAACTTCATCTGCCATTTTTCAGACCAAGACATTAATTTGTTCAAATCGTCCTGGAGTTCATTGATATCCTCCTCAGAGTGAATTATACGGCCTATCTTTGTATCATCAGCAAACTTACTCATGTCACTAGTAATCCCTTCATCAAGGTCATTAATGTAAATTATGAACAGGAGAGGGCCTAAAACTGATCCTTGTGGAACGCCACTAGTGACTAATCCCCATTCAGATTTCACTCCATTAGTGGTAACCCTCTGCTTTCTATTGGTAAGCCATGCCTCAATCCATGCTAGAACTTTACCTCCTATACCATGAGCTGCCACTTTTCTTAAGAGTCTCTTGTGAGGTACTCTGTCGAAGGCTTTACTAAAATCCAAATAAACAATATCATATTCCTTATCACTGTCAACTGCCTCAAATGTTCTATTGAAGAACGTCAGTAAGTTTGTCAGGCAGGAACGACCTCTCGTGAATCCATGCTGAGATTCATTTATCAAGTTATGCTCTTCAAGGTGACTTCTGATAATGTCAGCTATAATTGATTCTAATAACTTGCCCACTATAGATGTCAGGCTTATTGGACGGTAATTTGAAGGAGTGGACTTATCCCCTGATTTGAATATAGGAACCACATTAGCCATCTTCCACAACTCTGGCACAACACTGGTAAGGATGGACGCATTGAATACACTCGTTAATGGCTGACTAAGCTCCATCTTGCATTCCTTAAGTACCCTTGAAAACAACTCATCGGGTCCCGGGGACTTATTTTGTTTCAGTTTGTCTATCTGTTTAATAACCATGTCCCTCGTGACAGTAATATTAGTTAACTTAAATTCATCAGGAACTAAATAATTGTTAATTACTGGAATCTCATTTACATCTTCCTGTGTAAAAACTGACAAAAAATAGTCATTAAATAAGGAACACATTTCCAGTTCATTATCCGTCAGCTGTCCATTCCCAGATTTCAGAGGTCCTACTTTTTCCTTCACCTTCGTCCTATACACTTGAAAGAACCCCTTTGGATTAGTCTTTGATTCATTAGCAACTCTAATTTCATAGTCACGTTTAGCCTTTCTAATCGCCTTTTTTACTTCTCTTTTAAGCTGAACATATTGGTCAGTAAGGTTAACCTCTCCTCTTCTGATGCGCCTATAAATTCCCCTTTTCTCCCCTAATAGATGCTTTAGCCTCCTGTTAACCCATTTGGGATCGTTATTATTAGACCTAATTTCTCTCTGGGGAATGTATATACTCTGGGCACTGTGTACATTATTAAGAAAACAATCATAAAAGCAGATCCCTTCATATTCATAAGTATGATTATCGTCAATTAAATAATTAGCTAGATAACCCCAATCAAGATTAGACAGATGTTCCCTAAGTCCATTATAATCGGCAGAACGAAAATCAGGGATTTTTACTGTATTATCATTATTCTTGCATTCCCAATTAATGCTAAAAGTGATGGATTTGTGATCACTTGCGCCAAGCTCTTCAGTGATCTCCAGATTATTCACGAGTGTTTCCTTATTTGACAAGACTAGGTCTAGCAAATTATTACCCCTGGTAGGCTCAGTTACGCTCTGTTTCAGAAAACAGTCCTGAACTGTTTCCATAAAGTCACTGGACTCTAGATTACCTGTCAAAGAATTCCAGTCAATTTGACTAAAGTTAAAGTCCCCTACTATGACTATGTTACTGTGTCCAGAAGCCCTAACAATTTCGTCCCAAAGAAGTCTCCCTCTATCGTGATCCAAGCCTGGAGGTCGGTATATTACACCTAGAATTAGTTTTTCTTGACCCTCCACGAACTCTACCCAAACAGACTCTGTTACTGCTCCATCTATTTTTATACCTGTTTTTATGCAACAATTAATATTTTCTCGAACATACAATGCAACTCCTCCCCCCTTCCCATTACATCTATCCACATTGAACAACTTAAATCCCTGAATATTACACTCAGCAGTCATATCCCGACTGGATGGCGAAACGTCTACAATAAAGATACCCAGATGTTGCACATGTGTCTTAATTAGTATCTTTATGTAGGTGAGGCTGACAGTATCTTTAAGTAGCTGAGGCTGCCAGTATCTTTAAGTAGCTGAGGCTGACAGTATCTTTATGTAGGTGAGGCTGACAGTATCTTTAAGTAGCTGAGGCTGCCAGTATCTTTAAGTAGCTGAGGCTGACAGTATCTTTATGTAGGTGAGGCTGACAGTATCTTTATGTAGGTGAGGCTGACAGTATCTTTAAGTAGCTAAGGCTGACAGTATCTACCTCTGTTCTAACAAGTATTTGATCCATTTTACTGTCAGTTATTGAATACTGAAGCATAAAATACGTCGTTACGCTTAAGATTTCTATTGGCCATTTATTTTAAGTTCCAGCCTTATAGACTGTTCACTTTATTTTTTATAGGTAAAATCTTCAATTATAATTCTTGTCATTATCATCCTTCGTCAATAATTCTCTCGCTGTGGTATTTATTACCTCATTTATCTAATTACACTTCTCTCCCTTCCGAGTATTATTAAAGGAGAGGTTGTATTTATTATTAAGAAGGCAAAATAACCATTGTGAAAAAAACAGTGAATTTCAAAGTACTTTCGTGATTTCTCACGTTATCAAGGATTTTTGATAATGTAAAGAAATCACGAAAGTGCTTGGAAGTTCACCATTTTTTTTCACCGTCGTTATTTTGCATATTATGATATCACCTGTTTACCGTCATCTTATTGCAGACTATTAGTAATATTTATCCTTTATATCGGATTTTTACCACTAGAGTTACACAAAATACACCTCTTTGTGCCCTTTATAAAAGATGGGATGGTAAGAAAAGCGAAATATTTAAACAGTATCAGGGAAAAATATATTTTTTTTTCGTCTCGGGGTCTCCGCAGTTTACACTCGAGATGGACGCCATTACTGTCTCTCTTGAGTATCAAGTTTAAGATTCCGTCGGTGTTGTTGCTGTGTTTATGTCCTGGTGGGGGAATTTCTTGAAAGAACAGATTCTGAAGAATAACAAAATCCAAAATTATTGTTGTTATTGCTGCTGTTTCTATACTGCTGCTGTTTCTATACTGCTGCTGTACTGCTACTACTGCTACTACTACTAAGAACATAAGAACATAAGAATGGAGGAACAGTGCAGAAGGCCTACTGGCCCATGCAAGGCAGGTCCTTATCAAAACGGCCTCTACCTAAAGCTACCCAAGAAATAACTCCCGTACCCAATGACACCAATCAAACCCAGCCCCTCCCACTCTTATATTGTTAGGTAAGGAAATGGTATGGTGATACCGACAAGATGTGGAAAAAGACACTTATGTACAGTTCAGGACATTTATTAAAGGAAACGTTTCGCCACGAGTGGCTTCTTCAGTCCTAATACAGAGAAAACTAAGAAAACACACATATATATAGTGGTGGGAGTCAGGTGAGGTGAAGCGTGGGTAGAGGTGGTAATAGTAGTAGTAGTAGTAATTGAACTAAGGAGGTGAGGTTAGAGAGGGACCTGCTGGCATCAAGTAACACCAGTTCCCAGGATGGGTAATATCCTCTTGCTTAGTAATTTTGAAATACTGTAACTACCGGATTTTTGCTTTATAGTGTTACTGACAGAAATTAGTGCAGCTTCAATGCATTTTCTCCGTCTTAAGTCGTCTTCTTTAATAACTAGTTTAGCTTCATTGAATTTCAACATAGAGACGATGTTGGACACCTCATGAAACAATGAAGCTAAACTACTACTACTAAGAACATAAGAACATAAGAATGGAGGAACACTGCAGAAGGCCTACTGGCCCATGCAAGGCAGGTCCTTATCGAAACGGCCTCTACCTAAAGCTACCCAAGAAATAACTCCCACCCTTAAAGTTTTGAGGTGGTCAGTCCCTCAGTCTGGAGAAGAGCATTGTTCCATAGTATGAAACAATATGGAGATGAAGTGACAGAATGGAGCTTTTTATAGCGCCAAGAGGTGAGACGTAGGCCACTAGGAGAGGTAAGAACTCAGATTGTTAGGTAAGACACATATGCAACAGTTAGGTATCTTTATTATGAAACGTTTCGCCTACACAGTAGGCTTCTTCAGTCGAATACAGAAAATAGGCAGGAACAGTAGAGATGTGAAGACGATGTAATCAGTCCATCACCCTTGTAGTCGTAGAATTTGAGGTTGTCAGTCCCTCGGCCTGGAGAAGTTCAGTTCCATAGTCAGGAACTATCTGAAGATCAAGCGACAGTGCGGAGACTTAAATACTGTCGGAAGGAGAGGTGCAGAGTAGTAGTAGTAGTAGTAGTAGTAGTAGTAGTAGTGAGAATGTGACCACTGAGAGATCATGTCCCTCTCAGATCCAACCCTTCTCACTTGAAAAGCTTGTCCAAGGTGTTTTCTGTACCAAGATGCCATGTGTTGCAGTGTCTGACAAGATGAACATCAAAATGGTATACAATACCGACAGGTTGTTAGGTAAGACACATATGATGGACTGATTACATCGTCTTCACATCTCTACTGTTCCTGCCTATTTTCTGTATTCGACTGAAGAAGCCTACTGTGTAGGCGAAACGTTTCGGAATAAAGTTGTCTAACTGTTGCATATGTGTCTTACCTAACAACCTGTCGGTATTGTATACCATTTTGATGTTCATCTTGTCAGACACTGCAACACATGGCATCTTGGTACAGAAAACACCTTGGACAAGCTTTTCAAGTGAGAAGGGTTGGATCTGAGAGGGACATGATCTCTCAGTGGTCACATTCTCACTACTACTACTACTACTACTACTACTACTACTACTACTACTACTACTACTACTCTGCACCTCTCCTTCCGACAGTATTTAAGTCTCCGCACTGTCGCTTGATCTTCAGATAGTTCCTGACTATGGAACTGAACTTCTCCAGGCCGAGGGACTGACAACCTCAAATTCTACGACTACAAGGGTGATGGACTGATTACATCGTCTTCACATCTCTACTGTTCCTGCCTATTTTCTGTATTCGACTGAAGAAGCCTACTGTGTAGGCGAAACGTTTCGGAATAAAGTTGTCTAACTGTTGCATATGTGTCTTACCTAACAACCTGTCGGTATTGTATACGTACCCAATGACACTAATCAAACCCAGACAACTTCCACTAGTGAGAGGGGCTGGATTTGAGAGGGACCTGACCTCTCAACATCTGAGTTCTTACCTCTCCTAGTGGCCTACGTCTCACCTCTTGGCGCTATAAAAAGCTCCATCCTGTCACTTCTTCTCCTTATTGTTTCATACTATGGAACAATGCTCTTCTCCAGACTGAGGGACTGACCACCTCAAAACTTTAAGGGTGATGGACTGATTACATCGTCTTCAAGTATCTTCTGCTTCTATCAACCCCTCCCACTCATATATTTGTCCAATCTCTTCTTAAAGCTACCCAAGGTCCTAGCCCCTATCACCCAACTGGGAAGACTGTTGCACGCATCTACAACTCTGTTAGAAAACCAGTACTTACCTATGTCCTTTCTAAATCTAAATTTATCCAACTTAAATCCATTATTTCTGGTTCTTACCTGGTTCGACACCCTCAGTACTTTATTAATATCTCCCTTGTTTATGCCCGTCATCCACTTATACACTTCAATGATATCTCCCCTCATTCTACGTCTCTCCAGAGAGTGGAGATTTAAGGCTTTAAGTCTATCTTCATACGGGAGGTTCCTTACACAGTAAATCATTTTAGTCATTCTTCTCTGTATGTTCTCTAATGAGTCTATATCCATCCTGTAGTAAGGGGACCAAAACTGAGCAGCATAATCTAAATGAGGCCTCACTAGTGATGTATAGAGCTGGAAAATAACTTTTGGACTTCTGCTGCTGTTGCTGCTGCTACTTCTACTGCTACTTCCACTACTACTACTACTACTACTGCTACTATATAACTTGAAAATATTTCCTGGTATTAGTGTGTTTATAGTTTAACCATTCTTAAGTTACTTCATCTCTATTAGTACACAACTCACAAATGTGTTCATTTGGCTATTTTCCTTGTTTTCCTGTTTGTCTTAGTCTGACCGACATCCAAAATTCGTTTCTTTGAGAACCCAGATAATAGGTCGGTGCGGCCCAGTCAACCCGTAAGGTAAAAACCCTTGTGGAGGGGTAAGCCAGCTGAAGGCTTCAGTTAGATGACCAAAAGCTCCATTGGCGGGTCATCATGACTATGACCCGCATCAGGAAACATTTGTCCTGTTAAGTTAACCTATCATCATAAAACAAACTCGCAGATTTCATTCATTACGAGTGAAAGTTACAGATTTCATAAGTTTTAACTACAGACTTAATAATTTCCTCTGTTTTAACTAATACAACAAACATAAAGAACTTTGGTTGAGGCTAGGACTTTATTGAGGCTAGGACTTTGGGTTTGAGGCTAGGACTTTGGGTAGTTGAGGCTAGGACTTTGGGTTTGAGGCTAGGACTTTGGGTAGTTGAGGCTAGGACTTTGGGTAGTTTCAAATTTAGGTTGGATAAGTACATGAGTGGGAGGGGTTGGATTTGAGTGGGACTTGCACATCAGAGCTTATTTCTTGGGTAGCATTGAAAATTGGGTTGGTCAAATGTTTGTTAGTGGGATGAATTGTAAAGGACCTGCCTAGTATGGGCCAACAGGCCTGCTGCAGTGTTCCTCCTTTCTTATGTTCTTATGTTCTTATGTAATCTTGTCTATATCCTACGCTGTTTGAATTTGCTTTTAATATTAAAATTCGCGTTATCGTAAGACTACAAATCGCTTAAAGATTCTAACATAAATATAGAATTTGATACGAAGAGATTCAAATGGTATGTTCAATAAATTAGGAAATTTAAATCAGGCTTCAGGAAGCTGAACATCTCCTACTAATGGAACCGTATTCACATCAAGACTCCTACAGCCTTTTCCAGTTCTGTATTGGCCTGTATTCGACCGAAGAAGACTGTCGAGTAGGCTAAATATTTCGACAAAAAAAAAAGGGCTCATAAGTGTTGCACATGTGTTATTTATTAATCCTATTGATTGGAAATGGCTTATAAATTTATTGGACATTTATTGGGAATTGATTGGAAACTGAAGGTATAAAATAAACACAACAAAATGGAGGTCTTAAATAGATGTTAAGTTCTTCTCAAACTAAATTAAACCTTAATAAAGTCTCCCTATTGATTAAAGTCTTTATTTCAACCTATTATTGTTCCAAGATACGTAAACTGGTATAGTTTTCAAGATTGTAAACCCAAGAATATGTATGTGTGGTAAACTTGGACCAGGAGAGAAGTTGGGTGAGCCAAAATTTTTAGTAATGTTATAATATAAATGCAGCGGCCGCTTGCCTGTGCCATTAGGAAGTTAATTAGGAACTTCCACCAGAAGGAAGTTTCTACTAGTCAAGGATCATGAGTTTACTACCAGATTCTGTGATTGTTAGGTAAGACACATATGCAACAGTTAGGTATCTTTATTTCGAAACGTTTCGCCTACACAGTAGGTTTCTTCAGTCGAGTACAGAAAAGTTGATAGAAGCAGAAGATACTTGAAGACGATGTAATCAGTCCATCACCCTTAAAGTTTTGAGGTGGTCAGTCCCTCAGTCTGGAGAAGAGCATTGTTCCAAAGTTTGAAACAATATGTATTCAGATTCTGTGATCTTTTGAGCAAAATTAGATACACTAGCTACACTAATCTATATGACGATACACAGTAGCTACACCCACAGTGTAATGCTACACTTTGGGATGTTCCTAGCTAAGTGTAAATAAAATAACTGTTAATAAAGTTATTACTGGGTCTGATAAGGAACGAGGCGTCGTTATATTAATGAATCTGAGTACCTTAATGAAGTCACGGATATTTTAAAAGATTTTTCCAGACAGTTGAAGGTTTGCATATTTCGTGTCGTGCCGAATAGGTAAAACTTGCGATTTTGGCTTAAATAGCAACGCTCTCCTTGCCGAATAAGGCAAGCGAAAATTTGAGTATGGAATAATTTCGCAAAAATCATTTTGAACCTAACGAGAAAAATATATTTCATTGTTTGTTTACTATTAAATTATTGTAAACTTACCTAAAATATACTTAGTTGGATTAGGCTAAATTAAATTGCGCTTGTTACAAAAAGGTTAGGTAAGTTTTCTAAGGTTCTTTTGGTACAACATTATTAATTTTTACATTAACATAAATGAAAAAATATATCTTTAAACATATAAGAGAAAATATTAGATAGGACTTAATTTTAAAGGAGTTCTTGCTAATTGACAAGTTTTACCTATTCGGCACGACATATATATTTAGGAAGTAGGTTGGTAGACAGCAACCACCTAGGGAGGTACTACCATCCTGTGGTAGTAGGCTGGTAGACAGCAACACCCAGGGAGGTACTACCATCATGTGGTGGTTGGTTGGTAGACAGCAATCACCCAGGGAGGTACTACCATCATGTGGTGGTTGGTTGGTAGACAGCAACCACCCAGGGAGCTACTACCATCCTGTGGTAGTAGGCTGGTAGACAGCAGCCACCTAGGGAGGTACTACCATCATGTGGTAGTTGGTTGGTAGACAGCAGCCACCTAGAGAGATACTACCATCCTGTGGTAGTAGGCTGGTAGACAGCAGCCACCCAGGGAGGTACTACCATCCTGTGTAGTAGGTTGGTAGACAACAACCACCCAGGGAGGTACTACCATCCTGTGGTAGTAGGTTGGTAGACAGCAGCCACCTAGGGAGATACTACCATCCTGTGGTAGTAGGCTGGTAGACAGCAGCCACCCAGGGAGGTACTACCATCCTGTGTAGTAGGTTGGTAGACAGCAACCACCCAGGGAGGTACTACCATCCTGTGTAGTAGGTTGGTAGACAGCAGCCACCCAGGGAGGTACTACCATCCTGTGTAGTAGGTTGGTAGACAACAACCACCCAGGGAGGTACTACCATCCTGTGGTAGTAGGTTGGTAGACAGCAACCACCCAGGGAGGTACTACCATCCTGTGTAGTAGGTTGGTAGACAGCAACCACCCAGGGAGGTACTACCATCCTGTGTAGTAGGTTGGTAGACAGCAACCACCCAGGGAGGTACTACCATCCTGTGGTAGTAGGCTGGTAGACAGCAACCACCCAGGGAGGTACTACCATCCTGTGTAGTAGGTTGGTAGACAGCAGCCACCCAGGGAGGTACTACCATCCTGTGTAGTAGGTTGGTAGACAACAACCACCCAGGGAGGTACTACCATCCTGTGGTAGTAGGTTGGTAGACAGCAACCACCCAGGGAGGTACTACCATCCTGTGTAGTAGGTTGGTAGACAGCAACCACCCAGGGAGGTACTACCATCCTGTGTAGTAGGTTGGTAGACAGCAACCACCCAGGGAGGTACTACCATCCTGTGTAGTAGGTTGGTAGACAGCAACCACCCAGGGAGGTACTACCATCCTGTGGTAGTAGGTTGGTAGACAGCAACCACCCAGGGAGGTACTACCGTCCTGCCAAATGAGTGTAAAACGGAAACCTGTAATTGCTTTACATGATGGTAGGATTGCTGGTGTGTTTTTACATTCTTGATACAACAGACACTACTAAATAAAACAACATAAAAGCTACAGCAACGTAGAATAATGAGAATTTAGAAGAACACTATCGTTCAATTGTTGTAGAAAGTTACTCGTAGAATAATGAAAATAATACAGACTTCTGTAGTGTACAACAGCTTACTATGTTACACTCCGTTAAGACACAAGCATGGAAGGTACTCGTAATTTTCTCGGTCGACCTTAAGCAGAAGAATTTCCTGGAAGGTTCCAGGCCCCTGGCTGCGCCCTACTGGGAGTAAAAAAAAAAATCCCTGCTATGTTAATTACTCTGACTGTGCTGGAATTTCTGTGCAACCCATTATTTCTCTAGCTCATTTTGTGGTTACAATACCCTTACTTTAAGGTGGGTTTCAATTAAACATGGATCACACTGATTAACGTGAATTTATTATACTCTGTCCTTAATTAAGGGCGTTGTACACATCCAGTCCACACTCGACTATAACCTCTACAGCTCTGGTCTGGACATATCCTCCCATATCGCCAATGGACTTAAAATTAACTGAAATGTGGATTGTAGTCCTGTGACGTATAAATAACATCAAGGTTCCTCGAGAGAGCTTGAACTATAATCGAAGGCCCTATTAATCCAGTTTCACTGAAATTCACTGGTTATCAATAGCTCTTGAATGATCTAATGTTCTATTACATAATTAACATATACACTAAAACCATAATTATTACAAAGGATGTATATATAAATTAAAAGAGAATACATAAGTTGTTTCTATGCTTATCTTCGGCGATGTTGTACGTCAAAGACAGACGATTGCTTCGCAGGTTCCCCCATTATACCTATCCCTAGCAAGGCGTCACTAGCCAGATACACAGGAGTACAGAGGGACATTTTTCAGGGAAATGACATTAAATTGAAGATATGACTTCCAATATGGCGTGTGATAAAGACAGCAGCGTTATCTTCTGCTGCCTCTGTTTTGGTTTATCTATGGATTATAAGCAGTTCCTCTTCTCGTGGTGATATTTCACACAGGATATATTTTAATAACGAGGAAGCACAGTCAGGTCCTTTAAACCCCTAAAATGAGTCGGAATCAACACACTGCCCCGGGGAGCAGTGGGTTGACGTGAGAAAGCCATTACGTAGCTTCTGGCTATGATTAATTAAAATTTTACTCGTAGGTTTTTTTCAGTATCTATTTCCTTGTAGGAAACTAAAAAAAATAAATCATAATGAACAGCTCTAATATCAAACTCAAGTGTAGTGTGAGATCATTTGTAAACAGAATTATAATATGGCTTAATTAATTATTTTGCAAAAGCTCTCGCTTTACACGGTGAGGGTCCGGGTTCGATTCCCGGCAAAGTGGTGGAAACGTCAGTCGTGTTTCCTTACACCGGTTGTCCATGATCACCCATCGGTAAAAATTGGTACCTGGGTGTTAGTGGACTGGTGTGGGTCGCATCCTGGGACAAAAGTGACATAATTTGCCCGAAATGCTCAGCTTAACAAGAGCTTTGTATACTTTGGAGAAGACGCCTTAAAATAGGCCTAAGGATCTACGTATATATTAAATATGATTACAGTCATAACCCTAATTTTTAAAAGGGTAGAGAGGTAAGCCAGCGGAAGGCCTCGGTCAGATGACCAAGAGCTCCAGCTGTGGGTCATCATATGACTAAGACCCACGTCAGAAAACACTTGTCCTCTTACTTGACAAATATTATACCTACCAATTTAAAAATAAGTAGAGGTATGATATTACTGGTAAAATAGGAACCTCGACCCCATACCTATTTTCCTTTGCTTTTCACTCTCCCTAATTACCCGTTGCACTCGGGGAAACTGCATCAGATGTTACAGGAGAAAATCTGGGAACAAATTAAATTTTAAGATTCTCCGATAGGACATCCCCCGTTTCCTGAACTGCATAATACAATTAAACAGTTTCTCCTCATTCATTCTGTGACTCATCTAAAAATGCTATTAAATCCATTGTATTTGTTAAACTCGTTAACCCTTATCCATTCGATAGGTCATAAACAATGGCTTCCCAGTTATGCAGAGCATTTACCGCAACTTAATCTTATCCCCAGGATGCGACCCACACCAGTCGATTAACACCCAGGTAACCTGCTTGCTGCTAGGTGAACAGGGAAAGCAGGTGTCTTAAACAGGACCAATGTTTTCGCCCGTACCGGGAATCGAACCACGGGCCACAATGTGTGAAATGAGTGCTCCACCAACCGAGCTATGAGACGTGACTCTAAGCAGGACAAGTACTGGACGTGTCCCGAACGAGTGATTACAGTCGTGTACATTCGTGTCCTTTCGGTTTTATCATTAACTTCATGAGGAAATTTAGGTTTGTTTAAGGTTAACTGTTAATTACAATTACATTTTTTTTTAAATCTAAATGTTCAGGTACAATCATTAAAAAAATTGCAATTAGTTACATTCAGTTTCAATTACATTTATTCCACGAATGATAGAACTGTGTAAAAGTTACACTGTGTGATACACACCTTGTGGGATACACACCTTGTGGGATACACACCTTGTGGGATACACACCTTGTGGGATACACACCTTGTGGGATACACACCTTGTGGGATACACACCTTGTGGGATACACACCTTGTGGGATACACACCTTGTGGGATACACACCTTGTGGGATACACACCTTGTGGGATACACACCTTGTGGGATACACACCTTGTGGGATACACACCTTGTGGGATACACATCTTATGGGATACACACCTTGTGGGATACACACCTTGTGGGATACACACCTTGTGGGATACACACCTTGTGGGATACACACCTTGTGAGATACACACCTTGTGGGATACACACCTTGTGGGATACACACCTTGTGAGATACACACCTTGTGGGATACACACCTTGTGGGATACACACCTTGTGGGATACACACCTTGTGGGATACACACCTTGTGGGATACACACCTTGTGGGATACACACCTTGTGGGATACACACCTTGTGGGATACACACCTTGTGGGATACACACCTTGTGGGATATGCACCTTGTGGGATATACACCTTGTGGGATACACACCTTGTGGGATACACACCTTGTGGGATGCAGACCTTGTGGGATACACACCTTGTGGGATGCACACCTTGTGGGATACACACCTTGTGGGATACACACCTTGTCGGATACACACCTTGTGGGATACACACCTTGTGGGATATGCACCTTGTGGGATACACACCTTGTGGGATACACACCTTGTGGGATGCAGACCTTGTGGGATACACACCTTGTGGGATGCACACCTTGTGGGATACACACCTTGTGGGATACACACCTTGTGGGATACACACCTTGTGGGATACACACCTTGTGGGATATGCACCTTGTGGGATACACACCTTGTGGGATACACACCTTGTGTTATACACACTTTGTGGGATACACATCTTATGGGATACACACCTTGTGGGATACTCACCTTGTGGGATACACACCTTGTGGGATACACACCTTGTGGGATACACACCTTGTGGGATACACACCTTGTGGGATACACACCTTGTGGGATACACATCTTATGGGATACACACCTTGTGGGATACTCACCTTGTGGGATACACACCTTGTGGGATACACACCTTGTGGGATACACACCTTGTGGGATACACACCTTGTGGGATACACACCTTGTGGGATACACACCTTGTGGGATACACACCTTGTGGGATACACACCTTGTGGGATACACACCTTGTGGGATACACACCTTGTGGGATACACACCTTGTGGGATACACATCTTATGGGATACACACCTTGTGGGATACTCACCTTGTGGGATACACACTTTGTACGATACCTTGTGGGATACCTTGTGTAATACCTTGTGGGATACTCACCTTGTGGGATACACACTTTGTACGATACCTTGTGGGATACCTTGTGTAATACCTTGTGTGATAAATTGTGGGATACACACAATCCTATTGCCTATCCTGAACAATAATACCCCATGCAACCCTGTTGGCAATCCTGAATATTTCAATTTTCAATTCTGTACAATCCTATTGTCAAGAATACCCTTGTTGTTGCAGCAATTGTAGGCCTAGCCTTCTATACTACTTTAGGCCTGTGATGGAGTATGCAGTATAGAAGGGTAGAATAAGATGGAAGAATCAGGTGAGACACAATAACGATATAAAAAATACCAGGAGACATGAATAGGGTGTTAAAGAGGAGGGGAACGGGTACACGAGGGCTTATTTGGAAGTTGACGATACAGCTGAATTTGACGCAGATATCAGGGAGTATATCTTCAGTCTGAGGAAGATCAGGAAGTGGAATGACCTCGAGATAATAGTAGAGGCAGGCTCCATACATAGTTTTAAGAAGAGGTATGATAGGGAATGCGAGGGTATGAGAGAGTGAACCTAGCAAGTGGAAAGTTAAGATGATGGGCAAGGAGCTGTGATTCGACCCCTGCAACCCCAAATAGGAGAAAAAAGGTAGTAACATACAGCAATCATAACACTAAAACTCGAATACAAAATTCCGAATACAAAATTCCGAATACAAAATTCCGAATACAAAATTCCGAATACAAAATTCCGAATACAAAATTCCGAATACAAAATTCCGAATACAAAATTCCGAATACAAAATTCCGAATACAAAATTCCGAATACAAAATTCCGAATACAAAATTCCGAATACAAAATTCCGAATACAAAATTCCGAATACAAAATTCCGAATACAAAATTCCGAATACAAAATTCTAAATACAAAAATTCCGTATACAAAACACAAAATGATACAGAAGAGGCACCATGAGCACAATTCTCCTCCTGACACTACAAAAAAAATAATCACAAAATTACGAAAATGTAATCGTTAGGTAGGCACGAGTTGGTAGGCCGTAATTGGCAGTTACAAAAGTAATTACAACTACAAATATACGACAATAGGTAATTGCATTAGGTAAACTCACACACAAAAACATAAAGGATTTTTTTTAGACAATTCTGGTCTAAAAATAATAGTCCCTCCAAAAGGAAAAGTATATAAAGCGAGCTTTACTGTGAAACATTGTGGTTCAGGTCCATTTATCAGAGAGTAAATATTAAAGGAGATCCCCTCCTCAGTTCTCTCTCTCTCTCTCTCTCTCTCTCTCTCTCTCTCTCTCTCTCTCTCTCTCTCTCTCTCTCTCTCTCTCTCTCTCTCTCTCTCTCTCTCTCTCTCTCTCTCTCTCTCTCTCTCTCTCTCTCTCTCTTTCTCTCTCTCTCTCTCTCTCTCTCTCTCTCTCTTTTACACAGGGTTTGACAAGGTTAGGTTAAGGATTCCTAACTTTATTGACAAGCTAAGAGCTGTTACCTACATCAGCTCACTTGAAAGCATTTTTATTGTTATGAGACATACAAGTAGGGAACAGGATGAAGTTGGAGCCATCTGTGGGCCAGCATTTTCATCTGATCAACTGACTTTATCTCGTTGACAACATAATGTTGTATGAATGTGTTCCATACTCGAGTGTCTCTCTCTATCTCTCTCTCTCTCGTACTCACCTAATTGTGGTTGCAGGGGTCGATCCATAGCTCCTCGCCCCGAATGTGTGTGTGTGTGTGTGCATTTACATATATATATATATATATATATATATATATATATATATATATATATATATATATATAATGCACACATACAGACCCGTTTCCCATACAAACTTCTTTCTGGACCTTCATAACCTCAAAGCCCAACTGCTGAGGGCTTAAACGCTCTTTAAGCCCTTAGCAGCTGGTATAAGGACTGGCACTCTCCTTATTCGTCAGATATTTCCTCTCGACAGAACCTAGTCTTCTCCTGTTCCCACTTCCCACTTCCCACTCTTCCCTCTGTTTCCTTTCTCTTAGTTCTATGTAGTTTCTGCCAGTGTTCAGTAAGACGTCAGTCGGTTGGTGGACAATAATGACGATCAGTAGCAGACAGCAAGATGCCAAGTGAACCCTCTAGTGACTAGTCCATGGGTGCCAGGGGCTAGTGCCTTGCACCACTACAAGACCAGGTGAATAAGACACATGTCCAACACCTGAGTATATTGAAGAAAGAGTTCTCCTGCACAGCAGGCTTCTTCAGCCGAATACGGGTGTATAATGAAGACAGTAGTAGTAGCAGTAGTCTTGATGTAATCAGCCAGGAGATGGTTAGTCCTCAAGAAAGTGAATGGCAGAGCTACGACTGTTAGAAACACTTAACAGTAACCAGCAGACCTTTATCTGTGGAGGCTAAATGTGGAATGTACCAGGGTGTAATAGTACCAACGCTTGTATATGGGTGTGAGGCAAGGGATTCAAACGTTGAGTCTTGTGACTCTGCGATAGTGATACCACAAGTAACCCTGCATCATTTGCATCTGCGACAGTGATACCATGACAGTGGATCCTAAACAGTAACACAGTGATACAGTATAAACAGGATACCAATGTAATAATAAAATTGCTATTGTTCCACTGAAAACAATCAGCAACATTTTAACTGGTCAGAGACTAGGACCCACATAGTGCCAAGTCATCAAGCTTGGGGGAAGCGCAAAGAAGACCGCAGATGAAGTACATCCTCTGGAGTGAAAGACTGCAAACCTTATTCAGGAAAAAGGATCTTGGGATGAGCTTCACAAGGAACATATCCTCTGAGGCGCGCATCAACCAAATAGCTGCTGCAGCATATGAGCACCTGGTAAACCGAAGTATAGTGTTTCGATAACTGTGTAAGAAGTCATTCACGACATTGTACACCGTGTGCATCAGGCCCATGTTGGAGTATGCAGCACCAGTATGGAACCCATACCTGGTCAAGCACAAAAAGAAATTAATAAAAGTGCAGAGGTTTGCAACAAGACTAGTCCCGGAGCTAAGGGGTGTGTCCTGCGAGGAGAGGTTAAGGGAACTCAACCTGAGACACTGGAGGACAGGAGGGATAGAGAAGACATGATAATGTCGTATAAATACTGAGAGGAATTTACAGGGTGGACAGGGCCAGAATGTTCATGGATAGGATACAGGAACAAGGGGCCACAACTAGAAGTTGAAAACTCAGATGAGCAATAGGGATGTTAAGAAATATTTCTTCAGCCTTAGAGATGTCAGAAAGTGAAACAATCTGGAGAGTGATGTAGTGGAGGTAGGACCCATATATAGCTTTAAGAAAAGGTACGACAAGGTTCTTAGAGCAGGAGGAGAGTAGACCTAGTAGCAACCAGCGAAGAGGCGGGGCCTGCAACCACAAATAAGTGAATAGATGCACCCACACGCAGTGTACTGAATTGCAACAATATTAAATAATGAATGTATCTGTTAATAATGCAGCAGTCATTATATGATAAAACATGACCTTCATACATTATAAATGCACAATGTTCTCATTTATACCAACCCTCCCCAGAAGTATTTGTTCATACTCTACAATAAAGTGTATCTACCTGTTTCGCCAATGTGTATTTTCTGGCATCCTCCACATGGTATGACTCGAACACCAGGTTAAAAGAGAGAAACTTGCAGACACCAGGACATGTTTATAAACACGACATACCATGATGCATATAGCATTTGTGACGACGTTTCGCCCATCAAGGACTTTGCCAAAACTGACGAGGCCCCTGGTGGACGAAACGCTTCACAAAAAAAAAAAATCCGCATTGTATGTTTTAAACATACCGTCGGTCACAGGACCTTGAGCCGCTTCTAACATAAACAAATTCTAGTGTTTACCCATCCGTCTCTCTCAACCACTCGACTGTATTTGCTACAAAGATTCATAACATAAACTACGACATTTTCTCAACTGGACCTGTGGGTTCTTTGCTTGTTAAATTTCAAAGATTTTAGATTTTGCCACCGAAGTGGCTGGTTTATTGTGTACCTCATATCCATCTTGAGAACGGTAGTGTAAGAGCATATGGATACACAAAAAGCATAGGAACTAGACCCAAAAGAGTTAATAGGCGTACATCTGGATTTAAATCTACAGTTCACTTATCTATTACAAGCAAATTTAGGAAATTTGCTTAATATATCTGGTATCTTATTTTCATTAATAAGATATCTTGACATATCACATAAGTGGACAATTAAGCACATAGTGTTCAAAATAGTGACAGCAGACTAGTTTCCTGTGTTTTAAAAGCCACCAATCCAGTTTCCGGTGTTTTAAAAAACCACCAATCCAGTTTCCGGTGTTTTAAAAAAGCATCAATTCAGTTTCCGGTATTTTAAAAAGGCATCAGTCTAGTTTCCGATGTTTTAAAGAGCCAGACAGTGAGCACACGTAACAGGCTTAAAGAGAACTACCCTTTCTCTCACTGTGAGAATTTAAGTGCTACATCACTTTATCTCACTTGAAGTGCTTTTTCTGCTTTGTTTCAGGAAGAGCTTTAAAACACCAGGGTGTGTAATTACCGGTGGTTTAACCAGGGTGTGTAATTACCGGTGGTTTAACCAGGGTGTGTAATTACCGGTGGTTTAACCAGGGTTTGTAATTACCGGTGGTTTAACCAGGGTGTGTAATTACCGGTGGTTTAACCAGGGTTTGTAATTACCGGTGGTTTAACCAGGGTGTGTAATTACCGGTGGTTTAACCAGGGTTTGTAATTACCGGTGGTTTAACCAGGGTTTGTAATTACCGGTGGTTTAACCAGGGTGTGTAATTACCGGTGGTTTAACCAGGGTGTGTAATTACCGGTGGTTTAACCAGGGTGTGTAATTACCGGTGGTTGTAATTACCGGCGGTTTAACCAGGGTGTGTAATTACCGGTGGTTTAACCAGGGTGTGTAATTACCGGTGGTTTAACCAGGGTGTGTAATTACCGGTGGTTTAACCAGGGTGTGTAATTACCGGTGGTTTAACCAGGGTGTGTAATTACCGGTGGTTTAACCAGGGTGTGTAATTACCGGTGGTTTAACCAGGGTGTGTAATTACCGGTGGTTTAACCAGGGTGTGTAATTACCGGTGGTTTAACCAGGGTTTGTAATTACCGGTGGTTTAACCAGGGTGTGTAATTACCGGTGGTTTAACCAGGGTGTGTAATTACCGGTGGTTTAACCAGGGTGTGTAATTACCGGTGGTTTAACCAGGGTGTGTAATTACCGGTGGTTTAACCAGGGTGTGTAATTACCGGTGGTTTAACCAGGGTGTGTAATTACCGGTGGTTTAACCAGGGTGTGTAATTACCGGTGGTTTAACCAGGGTGTGTAATTACCGGTGGTTTAACCAGGGTGTGTAATTACCGGTGGTTTAACCCGGGTGTGTAATTACCGGTGGTTTAACCACCGGTGGTGTGTAATTACCGGTGGTTTAACCAGGGTGTGTAATTACCGGTGGTTTAACCAGGGTGTGTAATTACCGGTGGTTTAACCAGGGTGTGTAATTACCGGTGGTTTAACCAGGGTGTGTAATTACCGGTGGTTTAACCAGGGTGTGTAATTACCGGTGGTTTAACCAGGGTGTGTAATTACCGGTGGTTTAACCAGGGTGTGTAATTACCGGTGGTTTAACCAGGGTTTGTAATTGCCGGTGGTTTAACCAGGGTGTGTAATTACCGGTGGTTTAACCAGGGTTTGTAATTACCGGTGGTTTAACCAGGGTGTGTAATTACCGGTGGTTTAACCAGGGTGTGTAATTACCGGTGGTTTAACCAGGGTGTGTAATTACCGGTGGTTTAACCAGGGTGTGTAATTACCGGTGGTTTAACCAGGGTGTGTAATTACCGGTGGTTTAACCAGGGTGTGTTGACACAAGTAGCGAGAGAGAAATTGTAGAAGAAACTTCGACTGAGAACTAGGGATACCTCTGGGTATCCCTAGTTCTACCTCTGGGTATCCCTAGTTCTACCTCTGGGTATCCCTAGTTCTACCTCTGGGTATCCCTAGTTCTACCTCTGGGTATCCCTAGTTCTACCTCTGGGTATCCCTAGTTCTACCTCTGAGTATCCCTAGTTCTACCTCTGGGTATCCCCTAGTTCTACCTCTGGGTATACCCCTAGTTCTACCTCTGGGTATCCCTAGTTCTACCTCTGGGTATCCCTAGTTCTACCTCTGGGTATCCCTAGTTCTACCTCTGGGTATCCCTAGTTCTACCTCTGAGTATCCCTAGTTCTACCTCTGGGTATCCCTAGTTCTACCTCTGGGTATCCCTAGTTCTACCTCTGGGTATCCCTAGTTCTACCTCTGGGTATCCCTAGTTCTACCTCTGGGTATCCCTAATTCTACCTCTGAGTATCCCTAGTTCTACCTCTGGGTATCCCTAGTTCTACCTCTGGGTATCCCTAGTTCTACCTCTGGGTATCCCTAGTTCTACCTCTGGGTATCCCTAGTTCTACCTCTGAGTATCCCTAGTTCTACCTCTGAGTATCCCTAGTTCTACCTCTGGGTATCCCTAGTTCTACCTCTGGGTATCCCTAGTTCTACCTCTGGGTATCCCTAGTTCTACCTCTGGGTATCCCTAGTTCTACCTCTGGGTATCCCTAGTTCTACCTCTGAGTATCCCTAGTTCTACCTCTGGGTATCTCTAGTTCTACCTCTGGGTATCCCTAGTTCTACCTCTGGGTATCCCTAGTTCTACCTCTCTGTATCCCTAGTTCTACCTCTGAGTATCCCTAGTTCTACCTCTGAGTATCCCTAGTTCTACCTCTGGGTATCCCTAGTTCTACCTCTGGGTATCCCTAGTTCTACCTCTGGGTATCCCTAGTTCTACCTCTGGGTATCCCTAGTTCTACCTCTGGGTATCCCTAGTTCTACCTCTGGGTATCGTGGCGCAGATAAACGCATACCACTGTCAAAACCAACACAACCACCATTGCTACTTTACATCTACCACCACCATCACTACCACCAGTACTAACCACCACCACCACCACTACTAAACACCACTCCCACTTCTACTAACCCCCCACCATCGCCACTACTACCATTACTAACCAACTACCACCACCTCTACTACCACTGCTAACCAACTACCACCAGCATTCCACCACTACTAATCACCACCACCACTACTACCATTACTATCCACCACCACTACCATTACTAGCTACCACCAGTATCATTACTACCCATTACTAGCAACCACTACTACCACCACCACCAGCAACCACCACCACCACCACCAACCATCACCACCATCACCACCACCACCACAGGGCAGGTCGCTCCTGCCTCTCACAACTACTGGATCACTATGACATGGCCTTGGATACACTGGAAGAAAATCAGAATGCAGATGTAATATACACAGACTTTGCAAAAGCATTTGACAAATGCGATCATGGCGTAATAGCCCATAAAATACGTGCTAAAGGAATAACTGGGAAAGTGGGGAGATGGATCTTCAACTTCCTAACAAATCGAACACAAAGAGTAGTGGTCAACAGAGTTAAATCGGAGGCTGCCATAGTGAAGAGCTCTGTTCCACAAGGCACAGTACTCACCCCCATCTTATTCCTTATCCTCATATCAGACATAAACAGAGATATACACCACAGCACCGTATCATCCTTTGCGGATGATACTAGGATCTGCATGAGGCTGTCATCTGCTGAGGACGCGGTTAACCTCCAAGAAGATATAAACAAAGTTTTCCAGTGGGCAACGGTAAACAATATGATGTTCAATGAGGACAAATTCCAACTACTCCGTTATGGAAAATTGGAGGAGATAATAACTAGAACAGAGTATACTACTGACTCCGGCCATACAATAGAGCGGAAAAATAATGTAAGGGACCTGGGAGTAGTAATGTCTGAGGATCTCACTTTCAAGGATCACAACAGTGCCACGATCGCACGTGCAAAGAAAATGATAGGATGGATAATGAGAACTTTCAAAACGAGAGATGCCAAGCCCATGATGATCCTTTTCAAATCACTTGTTCTCTCTAGGCTGGAATACTGCTGTACATTAACATCTCCATTCAAAGCAGGTGAAATCGCGGATCTAGAGAGTGTACAGAGATCCTTTACTGCACGTATAAGTTCTGTCAAGCACCTTAACTACTGGGAACGCTTGGAAGCACTTGACTTGTACTCGTTGGAACGCAGGAGGGAGAGATATATCATAATCTACACTTGGAAAATCTTGGAAGGAATGGTCCCAAATCTGCACACAGAAATCACTCCCTACGAAAGTAAAAGACTGGGCAGGCGATGCAAAATGCCCCCAATAAAAAGTAGGGGCGCCATTGGTACACTAAGAGAAAACACCATAAGTGTCCGGGGCCCAAAACTGTTCAACAGCCTCCCATCAAGCATTAGGGGAATTGCCAATAAACCCCTGGCTGCCTTCAAGAGAGAGCTGGACAGATACCTAAAGTCAGTGCCGGATCAGCCGTGCTGTGGCTCGTACGTTGGACTGCGTGCGGCCAGCAGTAACAGCCTAGTTGATCAGGCCCTGATCCATCGGGAGGCCTGGTCATGGACCGGGCCGCGGGGGCGTTGATCCCCGGAATAACCTCCAGGTAACCTCCAGGTAACCACCACCATAACCACCACTACCACCACCACCACCACCAACACTACCACCACCACCACCACCACCATCACCACCACCACCACCACCACCAACCACCACCACCGCCTCTAACACGTTGTTACCCGATTAAAGAGACGTGTGGTTAGCCCTAGTCTTCCAGGGTGACCTCACACTGTGCGCCTCCGACACTCTACCTCACACTATCTCCATCGACCTCCAGTGTAACAACCACCTACCCACATAGTCTCTTGCTCTCTCTCGCCCTCTCTCTCTCTCTCTCTCTCTCTCTCTCTCTCTCTCTTTCTTTCTCTCTTTCTCTCTCTCTCTCTCTCTCTCTCTCTCTCTCTCTCTCTCTCTCTCTCTCTCTCTCTCTCTCTCTCTCTCTCTCTCTCTCTCTCTCTCTCTCTTTTTTTTTACACAGGGTTTAACAAGGTTAAGGATCCCTAGCTTTATTGACAAGCTATTTACAGGTTAAGGATTCCTAACTTTATTGGCAAGCTAAGAGCTGTTACCTACATCAGCTCATTTGAAAGCATTTTTATTGTTAAGAGACATACAAGTAGGGAACAGGATGAAGTTGGAGCCATCTGTGGGCCAGCATTTTCATTTGATCAGCTGAGTTTATCTGGTTGACATCATTATGCTGTACGAATGTGTTCCATACTCGAGTCATCCTGGGTATGTATGATCTCAGATGGAGTGATGTTCTGGAGAAGGGTACAGCCAGAGTGAAGTTGCTACTTTCTGCCCGTCTTGTGGCATAAAAGCTTGTTTCACGCTGTCCTCGAAGTGGATCCAAGTGTGGTATTTTGACAATATTGGCCTTGTACATAACAGTAAGGCCACCCACATCCCTCCTATGTTGAAGGCTCTGCTGAAATGACAGATCTATCCAGGATGGGTCTCTCTCTCTCTCTCTCTCTCTCTCTCTCTCTCTTTCTCTTGCCCTCTCTCCCTCTCTCTCTTATTGATTCTCTAAAGGAGCATCAGACAATGTTTTATACACATTCTACCCACCAACCCACACTGCCCACCAAACCACTCTACCCACCAACCCACATTGCCCACCAACCCACTCTACCCACCAACCCACACTGCCCACCAAACCACTCTACCCACCAACCCACTCTACCCACCAACCCACACTGCCCACCAAACCACTCTACCCACCAACCCACACTGCCCACCAAACCACTCTACCCACCAACCCACATTGCCCACCAACCCACTCTACCCACCAACCCACACTGCCCACCAAACCACTCTACCCACCAACCCACTCTACCCACCAACCCACACTGCCCACCAAACCACTCTACCCACCAACCCACAGTGCCCACCAAACCACTCTACCCACCAACCCACATTGCCCACCAAACCACTCTACCCACCAACCCACACTGCCCACCAAACCACTCTACCCACCAACCCACACTGCCCACCAAACCACTCTATCCACCAACCCACACTGCCCACCAAACCACTCTAACCACCAACCCACACTGCCCACCAAACCACTCTACCCACCAACCCACATTGCCCACCAACCCACTCTACCCACCAACCCACACTGCCCACCAAACCACTCTACCCACCAACCCACTCTACCCACCAACCCACACTGCCCACCAAACTACTCTACCCACCAACCCACACTGCCCACCAAACCACTCTACCCACCAACCCACATTGCCCACCAACCCACTCTACCCACCAACCCACACTGCCCACCAAACCACTCTACCCACCAACCCACTCTACCCACCAACCCACTCTACCCACCAACCCACACTGCCCACCAAACTACTCTACCCACCAACCCACACTGCCCACCAAACCACTCTACCCACCAACCCACATTGCCCACCAAACCACTCTACCCACCAACCCACACTGCCCACCAAACCACTCTACCCACCAACCCACATTGCCCACCAAACCACTCTACCCACCAACCCACACTGCCCACCAAACCACTCTACCCACCAACCCACACTGCCCACCAAACCACTCTATCCACCAACCCACACTGCCCACCAAACCACTCTAACCACCAACCCACACTGCCCACCAAACCACTCTACCCACCAACCCACATTGCCCACCAACCCACTCTACCCACCAACCCACACTGCCCACCAAACCACTCTACCCACCAACCCACTCTACCCACCAACCCACACTGCCCACCAAACCACTCTACCCACCAACCCACACTGCCCACCAAACCACTCTACCCACCAACCCACATTGCCCACCAACCCACTCTACCCACCAACCCACACTGCCCACCAACCCACTCTACCCACCAACCCACTCTACCCACCAACCCACACTGCCCACCAAACCACTCTACCCACCAACCCACACTGCCCACCAAACCACTCTACCCACCAACCCACATTGCCCACCAAACCACTCTACCCACCAACCCACACTGCCCACCAAACCACTCTACCCACCAACCCACACTGCCCACCAAACCACTCTATCCACCAACCCACACTGCCCACCAAACCACTCTACCCACCAACCCACATTGCCCACCAACCCACTCTACCCACCAACCCACACTGCCCACCAAACCACTCTACCCACCAACCCACTCTACCCACCAACCCACACTGCCCACCAAACTACTCTACCCACCAACCCACACTGCCCACCAAACCACTCTACCCACCAACCCACATTGCCCACCAACCCACTCTACCCACCAACCCACACTGCCCACCAAACCACTCTACCCACCAACCCACTCTACCCACCAACCCACTCTACCCACCAACCCACACTGCCCACCAAACTACTCTACCCACCAACCCACACTGCCCACCAAACCACTCTACCCACCAACCCACATTGCCCACCAAACCACTCTACCCACCAACCCACACTGCCCACCAAACCACTCTACCCACCAACCCACATTGCCCACCAAACCACTCTACCCACCAACCCACACTGCCCACCAAACCACTCTACCCACCAACCCACACTGCCCACCAAACCACTCTATCCACCAACCCACACTGCCCACCAAACCACTCTACCCACCAACCCACACTGCCCACCAAACCACTCTACCCACCAACCCACATTGCCCACCAACCCACTCTACCCACCAACCCACACTGCCCACCAAACCACTCTACCCACCAACCCACTCTACCCACCAACCCACACTGCCCACCAAACTACTCTACCCACCAACCCACACTGCCCACCAAACCACTCTACCCACCAACCCACATTGCCCACCAACCCACTCTACCCACCAACCCACACTGCCCACCAAACCACTCTACCAACCAACCCACTCTACCCACCAACCCACACTGCCCACCAAACCACTCTACCCACCAACCCACACTGCCCACCAAACCACTCTACCCACCAACCCACATTGCCCACCAAACCACTCTACCCACCAACCCACACTGCCCACCAAACCACTCTACCCACCAACCCACACTGCCCACCAAACCACTCTACCCACCAACCCACACTGCCCACCAAACCACTCTACCCACCAACCCACACTGCCCACCAAACCACTCTATCCACCAACCCACACTGCCCACCAAACCACTCTACCCACCAACCCACACTGCCCACCAAACCACTCTACCCACCAACCCACACTGCCCACCAAACCACTCTATCCACCAACCCACACTGCCCACCAAACCACTCTACCCACCAACCCACACTGCCCACCAAACCACTCTACCCACCAACCCACACTGCCCACCAAACCACTCTACCCACCAGGAGGAGCTTGGACATGGGTGAAATTCCACAGTCACTTAAAACAACGGATATAGCCCCACTCCATAAAGGTGGCAGCAAAGCATTAGCTAAGAACTATAGACCAATAGCTCTGACGTCCCACATCATAAAAATCTTTGAAAGAGTGCTAAGAAGCAGGATTGCAAATCACCTGGATTCCCAAAATCTGCACAATCCAGGGCAACATGGGTTCAGGGCAGGTCGCTCCTGCCTCTCACAACTACTGGATCACTATGACATGGCCTTGGATGCACTGGAAGAAAATCAGAATGCAGATGTAATATACACAGACTTTGCAAAAGCATTTGACAAATGCGATCATGGCGTAATAGCCCATAAAATACGTGCTAAAGGAATAACTGGGAAAGTGGGGAGATGGATCTTCAACTTCCTAACAAATCGAACACAAAGAGTAGTGGTCAACAGAGTTAAATCGGAGGCTGCCATAGTGAAGAGCTCTGTTCCACAAGGCACAGTACTCGCCCCCATCTTATTCCTTATCCTCATATCAGACATAAACAGAGATATACACCACAGCACCGTATCATCCTTTGCGGATGATACTAGGATCTGCATGAGGCTGTCATCTGCTGAGGACGCGGTTAACCTCCAAGAAGATATAAACAAAGTTTTCCAGTGGGCAACGGTAAACAATATGATGTTCAATGAGGACAAATTCCAACTACTCCGTTATGGAAAACTGGAGGAGATAATAACTAGAACAGAGTATACTACTGACTCCGGCCATACAATAGAGCGGAAAAATAATGTAAGGGACCTGGGAGTAGTAATGTCTGAGGATCTCACTTTCAAGGATCACAACAGTGCCACGATCGCACGTGCAAAGAAAATGATAGGATGGATAATGAGAACTTTCAAAACGAGAGATGCCAAGCCAATGATGATCCTTTTCAAATCACTTGTTCTCTCTAGGCTGGAATACTGCTGTACATTAACATCTCCATTCAAAGCAGGTGAAATCGCAGATCTAGAGAGTGTACAGAGATCATTTACTGCACGTATAAGTTCTGTCAAGCACCTTAACTACTGGGAACGCTTGGAAGCACTTGACTTGTACTCGTTGGAACGCAGGAGGGAGAGATATATCATAATCTACACTTGGAAAATCTTGGAAGGAATGGTCCCAAATCTGCACACAGAAATCACTCCCTACGAAAGTAAAAGACTGGGCAGGCGATGCAAAATGCCCCCAAGTAAAAGTAGGGGCGCCATTGGTACACTAAGAGAAAACATCATAAGTGTCCAGGGCCCAAGACTGTGCAACAGCCTCCCATCAAGCATTAGGGGAATTGCCAATAAGCCCCTGGCTGCCTTCAAGAGAGAGTTGGACAGATGCCTGAAGTCAGTGCCGGATCAGCCGGGCTGTGGCTCGTACGTTGGACTGCGTGCGGCCAGCAGTAACAGCCTAGTTGATCAGGCCCTGATCCATCGGGAGGCCTGGTCATGGACCGGGCCGCGGGGGCGTTGATCCCCGGAATAACCTCTAGGTAACCAGGTAACCCAATTGGGTCATTATTTTGAAACATCCTGTATGAGGAATTTAAAGAGAAAGTTAAATATTCAAGGAATTTAAAGAGAAAGTTAAATATTCAAGGAATTTAAAGAGAAAGTTAAATATTCAAGGAATTTAAAGAGAAAGTTAAATATTCAAGGAATTTAAAGAGAAAGCCAGGTAAAGAGTTTAAAGAAGTAGATAGGCAATGAAATTAAAGAGGAATGTAGATAAGGAAATTTAAGAGAAAGGTAGATGGGTAAATAATTTAGAGGTAGACGGATAAGGAATTTAAAGAGGAAGGTAGAGAAGCTAGGAAGTTAACGAGGTAGATAAGGTATGGAATTTAAAGAGGAGGGTAGATGGTTAGAGAATTTAAAGAGGAAAGACTGTACAGTAGAGTAGTTCAGGCATTAAAGTGGAAAGAGGGAGAGATATTAAAGAGGGGCGATGGACACGGAATTAAAGAGAGAGGAGTGATGAGAGGGAATTAAAGAGACCGGGATAATGGAAAGCAATGAGAGAGAAAGGTGATAACATGAGAGAATTAGAGAAAGGGGTAAAGACGAAGAATACAAAAAGAAAAGAGAGGGGGGAGGAAGAGGAGAAAAAGTCAGAATTTCACTCTCACGCTCTCTCTGTCACACACACACACACACACACATACACACACACACACACACACACACACACACCTGACGACACTGGAGGACAGGAGGGTCAGGGGAGACATGATAACGACATATAAAATACTGCGCGAATAGACAAGGTGGACAAAGGCAAGATGTTCCAGAGATGGTACACAGAAACAAGGGGTCACAATTGAAAGTTGAGGACTCCTATGAGTCTAAGGGATGTTAGGAAGTATTTCTTCAGTCAGAGTTGTCAGGCAGTGGAATATCCTAGAAAGTGACGTAGTGGAGGCAGAAACCATACATAGTTTTAAGACGAGGTTTGATAAAGCTCATGGAGCAGGGAGAAAGAGGACCTAGTAGCAATCAGTGATGAGGCAGGGCCAGGAGCTATGGATCGACCCCTGCAACCACAAATAGATGAGTACAAATAGGTGAGTACATACTACATAGTTACAAATGGAGAGGGAATCAGGCAGGGCAGGACGAACGAAGCCAAACTACAAGTGAGGGGACTGCACAGGCATGAAGAGTTTCCTGCACGAGGTTCAGTGGGACAGAGAACTGGCAGGGAAATCAGCAAACGAGATGATGGAACATGTGACAACAATATGCAAGGAAGCTGAAGAGAGGTTTGTACCCAAGGGTAACAGAAATAACGAGAAGACCAGGATGAGCCCTTGGTTCACTCAAAGGTGTAGAGAGGCCAAAACCAAGTGTGCTAGAGAATGGAAGAAGTATAGAAGGCAAAAGGCCCAGGAGAATAAGGAGAGCAGTCGTAGAACCAGAAATGAATATGCACAGATAAAAAAGGAGGCTTTGCAACAATACGAAAATGACAGCAGCGATAGCCAAATCTGACCCAAAGCTGTTGTACAGCCACATCAAGAGGAAAACAACAGTCAAGGACCAGGTAATCAACCTGAGGATGGAAGGAGGGGAGATCACAAAAAACGACCGTGAAGTATGTGAGGAACTCAACACCAGATTCAAAGAAGCGTTCACAGAGGAGACAGAAGGGGCTCCAGAAAGACGGAGAGGTGGGGTATACCATTAAGGGTTAGACACAATACAGACAACTGAGAAAGAAATGAAGCGAGCTAGATACCTCAAAGGACCTTTGGGTGAGTATAACACCAGGCACATCTCCTGAGGCGCACATTAACCAAATAACTGCTGCAGCATACTGGCGCCTAGGAAACCTAAGAATAGCATTCTGACATCTCAATAAGGAATCGTTCAGGACCATGTACACCGTGTATGTCAGGCCCATGTTGGAGTATACAGCACCAGTTTGGAACGAACACCTAGCCAAGCATGTAAGGAAATTAGAGAAAGTGTAAAGGTTTGCAACAAGACTAGTCCCGGAGCTAAGGGGCATGTCCTACGAGGAGAGGTTAAGGGAAATCGACGTGACGACACTGGAGAACAGGAGAGATAGGGGGATATAATAACGACATATAAAATACTGAGAGGAATTGACAATGTGGACAGAGACAGGATGTTACAGAGATGTGACACAGCAACAAGGGGTGATAGTTGGAAGTTGAAGACTCAGATGAATCACAGGGATGTTATGTTATGTCACAGAGTTGTCAGGAAATGGAATAGTCTGAGAAGTGATGCAGTGGAGGTATAAAGCTCGTGTAACAAGAAGAGTGACCTAGTGGCTACCAGTGAAGAGGCGGGGCCAGGAGCTTTGACTCGGCACATTCAACCACTGGAAGACATGAGGGATAGGGGAGGTATGATGATAAAGCATAAAATCCTGATAGAAACGGATAGGGGAAACAGAAACAGTGTTCCAGAGATGGGAAACAGGAACGAGAGGACACAACTTGAAGTTATAAACTCAGACGAGACATAGGGATGTTAGAAAGTACTTCTTCAGCCTTAGAGTTATCAGGAAGTGGAGCAATCTGGAGAGTGATGTAGTGGGGGCAAGATCCATACATAGCTTAAAGTAGAGGTCTGATAAGGCTCTTTGAGCAGGGAGAGAGTGGTCCTAGTAGCGGGCCAGGAGCTATAACTCGACCTCTGCAACCACATACGGGTGAGTACATACGATACTTGGTCGCCACAAGTTCAGTCCCCGCCCCCATGGTATGGTTTACTGCCTCGGTCTGGGACCAACAAGTATACTTGTCTGTTGTCTCCAGCTTAAGCTTTCCTAAGCTTAGCGTTCAATCGAGCGGCTGTTGCGAGGAGAGGAGAGTAGCTGGGCAGTTAGAACACCTCCAATTAGATCAGTAACTACTGCCTCCGACAAGTTATGGCGGAGAATTTGCATAGTATCGAAGTTACGATAATCGAGGTTCACTCTCTCTCTCTCTCTCTCTCTCTCTCTCTCTCTCTCTCTCTCTCTGGCTCTCTCTCCATTTGTATCCCTCTAACTTTTCTTCTATCCTCTCTATTTTTCTTATTCTTGTCTACTTTGTCCTGTCTATAATCCCTGTTCTTTCCTCCCTTTCCTTTCCTCTTTGTCCTTGTCTTCTCCTCTCCCTTCCTATCTTCTTCTCTTCATTCTTATTCCTGTCCTTTCATTTTACATCTTCTCTCTATCCCTATCCTCCAGGTTTTCCTTCTTCTTTCTCATATTCCTGTCAATTTCCTTATTGCCTTTCCTGTCTCCTATTCCTGTCCGCTCTCTAATCCTTGTTCTCTTACTCCTGTTCCTACTATTCCATTTCTTCTATTCCTATTCTATTCCTACTATTCTATTCCTACTATTCTATTCTTACTATTCTATTCCTATTATTCTATTCCTACTATTCTATTCCTACTATTCTATTCCTACTATTATTTTCCTACTATTCTATTCCTTCTATTCTATTCCTACTATTCTATTCCTACTATTCTATTCCTTCTCTTCTATTCCTACTATTCTATTCCTACTATTCTATTCCTTCTATTCTATTCTTCCTATTCCATTCCTTTCACTCTTGCAATCTTCTCCATCCCACCCTTACCCCTCCTTGCCTTTTCTCCTGCCCTCTCTCCCATCTCCTCTGTCATTCTCATTGTCTTTCCGATTATTCATCACCATCCTCTTTATTTCCCTATTTATTGGTCCCCTTTATTCACCCAACTCATCAATAATTAGAAATTAATTATTTTCACTTCACAAGTGCCATTAGATCACCAAAATTTTTTATGAAAGGGGAAAAGGTGTATTGATGATACAAGGTGTATTGATGATACAAGGTGTATTGATGATACAAGGTGTATTGATGATACAAGGTGTATTGATGATACAAGGTGTATTGATGATGCAAAGTGTATTGATGATACAAGGTGTATTGATGATGATGATGATACAAGGTGTATTGATGATACAAGGTGTATTGATGATACAAGGTGTATTGATGATACAAGGTGTATTGATGATACAAGGTGTATTGATGATACAAGGTGTATTGATGATACAAGGTGTATTGATGATACAAGGTGTATTGATGATACAAGGTGTATTGATGATGCAAAGTGTATTGATGATACAAGGTGTATTGATGATACAAGGTGTATTGATGATACAAGGTGTATTGATGATACAAGGTGTATTGATGATACAAGGTGTATTGATGATACAAGGTGTATTGATGATACAAGGTGTATTGATGATACAAGGTGTATTGATGATACAAGGTGTATTGATGATACAAGGTGTATTGATGATACAAGGTGTATTGATGATACAAGGTGTATTGATGATACAAGGTGTATTGATGATACAAGGTGTATTGATGATGCAAAGTGTATTGATGATACAAAGTGTATTGATGATACAAGGTGTATTGATGATACAAGGTGTATTGATGATACATGGTGTATTGATGATACAAAGTGTATTGATGATACAAAGTGTATTGATGATACAAGGTGTATTGATGATACAAGGTGTATTGATGATACAAGGTGTATTGATGATACAAGGTGTATTGATGATACAAGGTGTATTGATGATACAAGGTGTATTGATGATACAAGGTGTATTGATGATACAAGGTGTATTGATGATACAAGGTGTATTGATGATACAAGGTGTATTGATGATACAAGGTGTATTGATGATACAAGGTGTATTGATGATACAAGGTGTATTGATGATACAAGGTGTATTGATGATACAAGGTGTATTGATGATACAAGGTGTATTGATGGTACAAGGTGTACTGATGATACACGGTGTATTGATGATACTAGGGACATTGATGATACAAGGTGTATTGATGATACAAGGTGTATTGATGATACAAGGTGTATTGATGATACAAGGTGTATTGATGATACAAGGTGTATTGATGATACAAGGTGTATTGATGATACAAGGTGTATTGATGGTACAAGGTGTACTGATGATACACGGTGTATTGATGATACTAGGGACATTGATGATACAAGGTGTATTGATGATACAAGGTGTATTGATGATACAAGGTGTATTGATGATACAAGGTGTATTGATGATACAAGGTGTATTGATGATACAAGATGTATTGATGATACAAGGTGTATTGATGATACAAGATGTATTGATGATACAAGGTGCATTGATAGTACAAGTTGTATTAATACAAGGTGTATTGATAGTACAGGCAGTATTTCTCTAATAAAATTAATGGCAGGGTGACAGTATCGCTGAAAAAAATGGTGGAGAGCTTTTCGATCTGTGTAGAGCTTTATCAAGTCATATTTCCCTCGAAGTAGAGCTTTATGAAGTCAGCACAGGATAAAGCTCTAGACGGGGCGAAAATTTACTTGATAAAACTCTACACAGAGCGAAAAGTGATTTGAAAAAAGCTCTACACAGAGAGAGACGTAATTTGATAAAGCTCTCTCAGGAGCGAAACGTGCTAATCTGCAACAAAATGAACGGAAAATAATGGGACAATGAAGCATGAATAAAATATATCTAGCAGGCAACCTTTGGTGCAGTTGTTCACGTGTTCCAGTGGAACAATGCACTAGAAGAACATGAAGGCTAGGAGTCACAGTACTGTGGCTGGAACAATTCACGATCCACTGGAGAGGACGTTTCGGTCTATAACGACCCAGGATAGACCTATTGGCCTATCTTGGGTCGTTATCAGAAAGAATCGAAACGTTGTTTAAAGTCTGCTTTACAAAGTGTTAGTAGTGACTTAACCTGATTCCTTTTTCCTCTTCTCCCTCTTCCTCTTTCCTCTTTCTCCTTTGGGTTTTCTTTCTTCTGCCTTGAGTATTGTTCTGTTAATGGGTTGGTATTGTAGACGACCTGACAAGTATGGGCCAACAGACCTACTGCAGTGTTCCTCCTTCCTTGTATACTTATTTTTCCCTCCTGTGCTCCTGCTCCTACCCCCTGTGGGCACCTACCTCCCTTGTAGTGTTTCTGTTTCTTAGTTTTTGACTGACTTCACTGTTACTACTACCTCTCTTCGTCCTTTCCCACCACCTCTCTTGTCCCGTCCCTGTCTGCTGGCCTATATACACTCCCTCCTTTCCTTTTCGTTAGTGTGACTTTGTAAATGGTCCAAATCGGACCGAAACGTCGTCGTAAGCTCCTCTTCTGTGTGAGGGTTATTTGTGTATTGTTCCAGTCACGGTATTAAGAACATAAGAAAGGAGGAACACTGCAGCAGGCCTGTTGGCCCATACTAGGCAGGTCCTTTACAATTCATCCCACTAACAAACATTTGACCAACCCAATTTTCAATGCTACCCAAGAAATAAGCTCTGATGTGCAAGTCCAACTCAAATCCAACCCCTCCAACTCATGTACTTATCCAACCTAAATTTGAAATTACCCAAAGTCCTAGCCTCAATAACCCAACTAGGTAGACTGTTCCACTCATCAACTACCCTATTAACAAATATAGTACTTACCAACACCTGCAGACAGCGAAAGTAACTGGAACTTAACACCTTACCTGCAATTAATAAGAAAAAGTTAATGTAATTTATTTCGTGTCACAAATATTAAAAGGACATAATTAAGCCAAATAAGTGGCATTCAGTAAATTTTATTGGCATGATAACTATTGAATGAAATATGGTGAACGTGTTTACATTTTGGAGGGGGTCACCCTGGGTCGGTGCTAGACGACGACTTGTGCCCCAACCAACTGTTTCAAAGACTAATGAAGACTATACACAGTCACGGTATTGTGCCTTTTTTTGTTATTTAATGAAGACTGTAAGTTGGACCTTAGCTCTCTGCCTGTGTGTGTTCAGTGTATCAGTGAAAAACAGGTATCGTGCTGGGGACACGAATCGATCTGAGTTGAGTAGTGGTGTTGCTTGTATTGACTAGTGAGTTGGCCTGTGTTTAGTAGTGAGTTGACCTGTGTTTAGTAGTGAGTTGGTTGGCCTGTGTTTAGTAGTGAATTGGCCTGTGTTTAGTAGTGAGTTGGCCTGTGTTTAGTAGTGAGTTGGCCTGTGTTTAGTAGTGAGTTGGCCTAGGTTTAGTAGTGAGTTGACCTGTATTTAGTAGTGAGGTACTCTGAGTTGAGCTGCCAGTAGTGAGTTGACCTATGGCCTGTAAAGTCGCTCCTAGTCGATTTACAGTGCTAGTGCTGCTTAAGTGTCGAGCATGACTTCTGGGTTTAGTGCAGCTCCACTGCCAGGTCATGGCTCTAAGACCCCTGTGGGTTTAGGGCTTAATTGTAATAATAATAATGTCCTGCCAGGTGACGGCAGAGCTGGAGGAATAAGTAAGTTTAAGTACAAGTACACCTAAATACAATGATCATAAGTAGTAACATATATGTAAATCAACTAGGTCAACCCATAAGGTTAGACGAAGTGTTTTATTTCCACTGTAACATCTTATTATTTAAAGCCCAGCTGTAGGCCTTGGTGGCCGAACTGGACGGTAGCTTGGCTGCGTCTAGCTGACTTACGGTTTTTTTTTATAGGTGGCTCGTGGTCTGGTAGACAAAGCTCTCGCTTTACACGCCGAGTGTCCAGGTTCGATTCCCGGCAACTGTGAAAACATTGGGCGTGTTTCCTTACCCCTGTTGTCCCTGTTCACCCATTAAATGTCACTTCCCTACCCGGGGAGCCAATGCCGGGTCACCAAAATGGAAGAGACCCGGGCCGGGATTACCGGCGAATCAAATAGAATAGAATAGAATAGTAGATATCAGTCATTATTATAACCATAAAAATTAAACGTCTTACAAACCCAACTGTGTGAAAATCAATTACATGAACATAAGACAGAATCAGCTTACAATAATAGGTACAAGAATGTTAAATATGCAAGAAAATACTCGTCTCCCTTCTGTACCTTCATTCATGATAGCAGAAATCACCATTATCCCCGGAACAATGAAGAAGCAAGAAACGATTGATGATGAAATGGAGCAGCTGTTGCGACTAAAAATTTCTTAAATTTCAATATAAATGCATAATATTAAATATTTTATACGTGCGTTATGTGCAAAATATAAAGACCTAACTGTTTTCTTAAGCTTCCGATATATTCTTGTATAGAAAACGAAGGTATCGAACCATTTTCTCTAGCACTAAAGTAGAAGAAAATGTTGTACAATATAGTAGACTAATTTAATAGTGAAAATTTTTATTCTGTTCAAATTATTCAAAAGGAGCAGGAAGACAAAATAAAATAAAAGGATGATTTTTTTTTAATTAAATACTTAACCCAGACGGATAGTAACCCAGAAAAAAAATAAGAAAGCCAGGTTGTGTACTTTATTCCACTGTGGCTCTTCGATCATTCCCAGTCACATCTGTTATTGTAATTCATTTTCATAGAGTTGGGTTACTTAGCTGTTTTAATTTTTAAGGTTATAATCATGACTGATTCGTACTGTAACCCATTACTAGGGTTTAAATAATAAGATACTACGAAGACACCAACGGAAAAAGTCTGACTCTTTTGGGTTATCCTAGTAAATCCACACAACGCTGCTATGTATGGTAATTTATGCAACTGTGTTTGTGTACCTGTACCTGAATAAACTTATTGAAATAAGTCTGATGTTTTTGAGTTATCCCAGATAATTTACGTATGTTGTGGAAATTATTTAATTTCCGAAGCTATAGTGCCTAATAAGTGTTTAATGCGTTGATTTGGGTCAAAATGTATTTGTATTTTGAATGGAACCAACTGGGTTCCCGCTGCGCATGCGCAGATGTGCGGGGTGTAGGTCAAACTGGGGCACGGGAAGCGGGAGTGTTTTTGAATGGAGTGAGGAGGCTGGGAAAGCATGGAACCAGGAAATTGGCGTTCACGGCAGCCTAAGGATTAATATAGGCCTCATTTCATAACAGGAAGTGTCGTAACTGTTCCTGGTGGAGAGTGAGGAAACGTGATTTACGGGACCACCGTAATAAAGTGGTAAAATGAGTGAATAAGGGTAGGACCGGGTGACTGGAGCGTCGCCATGGACTGTGTCCTGGGGAAAATTACCCTTGGTTTAATCATCACTCATCGGTCTCAGATCTTAATGGAGTGATCTCTAATGTGTATAATAATTATGAGACATTAAATCGTCTTGTAAATTGTAATGTAATTAATGATAATAATGCTAAGTTAAGAGAATGAGTGAAGTGAAATAAGTCGCCTTGCTCCGAGTGAACACCGCTACACCACGTTGTTTCCGTCACGAGGAAAGCGAAGTTCATGGATTCACGACTTCTAAACCGGGACAAACCAACGGATACCTCGTCCTGCTGGAATAAGAACCGTGTCGGTGTAGCAGGACATCGAAAAGAGATGGTGAATGGAGGAAATAAGGAGCATCAATCACCCACAGTTAAGTAACCTTTCTAGTTATAGCAGACTGATACTGGCCAGTTAGGTATGTTTTAATTGGATAGGTTATGGGTGATCCAGCCACATCAAGTGACCACCAGAGAATATCTGGTAAGTGGTGGGATTATGTACAAGTGTTTTTTCCTTGATGGGTATATCCATGTGTAACCTACCCCTCCCCCCTTCATTCAGTTAAACTAATATAATCCATACAGTCCACAATTAATTAGTAGCGCCGTACTTGAGGGTGCTACCCAATTTATACTGGTCTCGGATAGATATGGATAAGATTGTGAGGGTCGAGGGGCCACCTGCAGTGACCAGAGGTGGTTAAGTTTTCTCACATGTCTACATGGGTGACTATGGTAAACAATACCGTTGTTGTCTCCCAAGGAGATTACTCGTATGCATGTAATGTTGAGGTATGTACAAGTAATCACTCCTATAAAATTTTCCATATATGATAAGCTATGATAATTGTACTCGTGTGTACCTGTACACATAAATACAATTTACCCACAACAGAAGACTGACTCCCAGGTACCTAACCATGGAATGGGTTGGGGTTGAACCCATGGCAAGTGAGTTCTAAAGTTCACAGGCCAGTGCGTTAATAAATGGGCCAGTCGTTTGTATGCAACTGTGTTATCACGATCTTGTGAGTCCCAGGAGCCTTCTTAACACAAGGTGAAAAGGGACAACAGGCGTATTGGAACGTTTTCAATATCTCCACCAGCCCCAAGATTTATCTCGTCATTCGACTGTGACCTGAAGGCAGCATCATGAAGCTTCTTTTGGATCTATATTTACTCTTAAGAAATTTTATTTCATATTGGTTACTTCTGATGATATTCTCTCTCTCTCTCTCTTAATTTTTTTTTTTTTTTTACACAGGGTTTGACAAGGTTAAGGATCCCTAGCTTTATTGACAAGCTATTTACAGGTTAAGGATTCCTAACTTTATTGGCAAGCTAGGAGCTGTTACCTACATCAGCTCATTTGAAAGCATTTTTATTGTTATGAGACATACAAGTAGGGAACAGGATGAAGTTGGAGCCATCTGTGGGCCAGCATTTTCATCTGATCAACTGACTTTATCTCGTTGACATCATTATGCTGTACGAATGTGTTCCATACTCGAGTCATCCTGGGTATATATGATCTCAGATGGAGTGATGTTCTGGAGAAGGGTACAGCCAGAGTGAAGTTGCTGCTTTCTGCCCGTCTTGTGGCATAAAAGCTTGTTTCACGCTGTCCTTGAAGTGGATCCAAGTGTGGTACTTTGACAATATTGGCCTTGTACATAACAGTAAGGCCACCCACATCCCTCCTATATTGAAGGCTCTGCTGAAATGACAGATCTCTCTCTCTCTCTCTCTCTCTCTCTCTCTCTCTCTCTCTCTCTCTCACACACACACACACACACACAGGAGAAGAGTGGTGGAGCACCTAGAAAGAAATGAGCTTAACAGCCAGGGAGGGGAAATTCTGTATCATAGACCTACTGGAGTTTTATGACAGGATGACAGGTAAGACAAGAGAAAGAGAGAGAGAGAGAGAGAGAGAGAGAGAGAGAGAGAGAGAGAGAGAGAGAGAGAGAGAGAGAGGTGGGTAGAATGCGTTTTCTTGGACTGAAAAAAGGCTTTTGGCACACTGCCACTCAAGAGATTAGTGCAAAAGTTGGAGTAACAGGGAAGGCACTGCAGTGGATCAGGGAATACTTGTCGGGAAGAAATCAACGAGTCATGGTACATAACAAGTGTCAGAGTGGGAGCCTTTGATGAGCGGGGTTCGACAGGGGTCAGTCCTAGGACCAGTGCTGTTTCTGGTGTATGTGAATGACATAACGGAATGAACTGAGAAGTGTCCCTGTTTGCAGATGATGTGAATTTGATGAGAAAAATTCAATCAGACAAGGACCAAGTAGAACTACAAAGGGATCTGGACAGGTTGCAGGCCTGGTCCAGAAACAGGCTCCTGGAGTTCAACCCTACCAAGTGCAAAGTGACGAAGATTGGGGAAGGGCAAAGAAGACTGCAGACGGAGTACAGTCTAGGGGCCAGAGATTACAAACCTCACTCAAGGAAAAAGGATATTGGGGTGAGCATAACAATGGGCACATCTCCTGTGGTGCACATCAATCAAATAACTGCTTCAGCATACAGGCGCCTAGCAAACTTAAGAATAACATTCCGACATCTCAATAAGGAATCATTCAGAACCCTTTACACCGTGTACGTCAGGCCTATATTGGAGTATGCAGCACCAGTTTGGAACGAACACCTAGCCAAGCACACAAGGAAATTAGAAAAAATGCAAAGATTTGCAACATGACTAGTCCCAGAGCTAAGGGGTATGTCCTATGAGGAGAGGTTAAGGGAAATCAACCTGACGACACTGGAGGACAGGAGAGATAGAGGGGATTTGATAACGATATATAAATACTGAGAGGAATCGACAATATGGACAGAGACAGGATATTCCAGAGATGGGACACAGCAACAACGGGTGACAGTTGGAAGATGAAGACTCAGATGAATTGCAGGGATGTTAAGAAGTATTTCTTCAGTTATAAAGTTGTAAGGAAGTGGAACAGTCTGCAAAGTGATGTAGTGGAGGCAGGATCCATATATAGCTTTAAGAAGAGGTATGATAAAGCTCATAGAGAAGAAAGAGTGACCTAGTAGTGACAGGTGAAGAGGCGGGACCAGGAACTGTGATTCGACCCCTGCAACCACAACTAGGTGAGTACAACTAGGTTAGTACACACACACACACACACACACACACACACACACATATACATACATACACGTGTGTATGTGGTAGCTGCTTCAGCTTGCACCTGAAGGACCTGGCTTCGATGCCAGTTTGCATTTATAAGTTAATAAATAAGTGAGATCATTCAGGTATACACAAATATACTTACATAGATTATCATACAAAGCAGCATATGTGTAGAGAACCTGAGATACTTTAAAGGAGATAATATCTTATTATACTATAAAGGAGATATCCTAGGAATAAGGTAAATTGATGTTAGGTAAGACACATATGCAACAGTTAGGTATCTTTATTTCGAAACGTTTCGCCTACACAGTAGGCTTCTTCAGTCGAGTACAGAAAAGTTGATAGAAGCAGAAGAGACTTGAAGACGATGTAATCAGTCCATCACCCTTAAAGTTTTGAGGTGGTCAGTCCCTCAGTCCCTCAGATGTTCAATCTGTCAGACACTGCAACACAAGGGTATCTTGGTACAGACCTAAAATCAACTTCGACAACCTCTACTAGTGAGAACGGCTGGATTCGAGAGGGACCTGACCTCCCAAAGTGACCTACGTCTCACCTCCTGGCGCTATATAAGGCTCCATCCTGTCACTTCAACTCCATATTGTTTCAGACTATGGAACAATACTCTTCTCCAGACTGAGGGACTGACCACCTCAAAACTTTAAGGGTGATGGACTGATTACATCGTCTTCAAGTATCTTCTGCTTCTATCAACTTTTCTGTACTCGACTGAAGAAGCCTACTGTGTAGGCGAAACGTTTCGAAATAAAGATACCTAACTGTTGCATGTGTCTTACCTAACAACCTGTCGGTATTTTATACCATTTTGATGTTCAAGGTAAATTGAGTTATTTATATTTACATGTGTGTAAGCTAAAAATATAAAAAATCATTCTCCTCCTTTTCTGTCACTACATTCATTAGGTACCTTTTGGCTCTTTTCTTGAACTGGTTCATGCTATGACTGGCTTTGACATGTGCAGGCAGTCTGTTCCATTTGTTTTTTTATTGCTGTACAATAAACGGTATTTGAAGTACTTGTTAGCTCTTATCCAACTGCAAATTCGTCAGTTTATCTTCAACAACATCTTTGCATATTAGCACTAATTTTTTTTTTCTAAAATATATGTAATAAAAAACGTATCCAAAATAAGCATCTAATTCAGCATTACAGAAGCATTTGTCATCTCAGATTAATATCAGGGAGAAGCATTTAATCTGCATGAGTTATACGCTGCTTTGAAAATGGGACATTATCAAGTTTTATTCACACAGATAACGCCAACGCCTTTGATCAAGAACTCTATGCCTAAGTTACCCCTTTAAAGGGTACCTCAACTATCACAGAAAACGACTATAACTGACGACAACATAGAAAATGCTTCTATTTCAAGGTAACCTACGCTAGATCAGTAATTTATATATTTTGCGTTAGTGTTTATTATATTGTAAGGCTTTTATGACGCCAATTTGTTCACTAGGTACAATCGGGTTAAGTATTAAGAACAATAAAACACGAAATTACGTAAAATTGACACTAGAGACTATTGGAGTGATATTTGTGAACAGAATGTAAAAGTAACTCCAAGTTTGAAAGAAGCTTAGCTAAGCTGTAGAAGCTACAGAACCCATGGAATGCTACTGAACTCATGGAATGCTACTGAACTCATGGAATGCTACTGAACTCATGGAATGCTACAGAACCCATGGAATGCTACTGAACTCATGGAATGCTACTGAACTCATGGAATGCTACTGAACTCATGGAATGCTACAGAACCCATGGAATGCTACTGAACTCATGGAATAATACTGAACTCATGGAATAATACTATACCCATAAAGGAATGCTACAGAACCAATGGAATACTACAGAACCCATGGAATGCTACAGAACCCATTGAATGCTACAGAACCCACGGAATGCTACTGAACTCATGGAATGCTACTGAACTCATGGAATAATACTGAACTCATGGAATAATACTATACCCATAAAGGAATGCTACAGAACCAATGGAATACTACAGAACCCATGGAATGCTACAGAACCCATGGAATGCTACAGAACCCATGGAATGCTACAGAACCCATGGAATGCTACAGAACCCATGGAATGCTACTGAACTCATGGAATGCTACTATACCCATAAAGGAATGCTACGGAATCCGTAGTGGAATCCGAAATGAGGTCACCACAAAGAGGCTGGAACAGTTCACCAAATCACACACTAAGGCGAGGAACCTTAAAATGACATTTCATTTTAAAGTCACAACTATCGCCACCAACCACTACTACACTACCACCACAACTCCCACTACCTGTAACCACCACCTCCACTACTGCTACTATCATTCCTTCCTAAACCTATGATTATTCTGTCTTCTAGGTTCTTGGCGTTCATATAGGGACCTTCTTGTGGGCTTCCCGAGTTTTTCTCGTCCTTGTCATCTTTTCGTCCACGAGTTTGCTGTGCCTGAGGGCCTCCAGAAATTTTTTTGGTATCCCCGCAAACTGCTCTTCCTGTGGGCCTCCTAAGTTTTCTCTTGGTGTTTATATAGGGGCTGCTCTGTGGGCTTTTCCAATTTTCTCGTCCTTGCCATTTTTTTGCCCTTGAGTTTGCTCTTCCTAAGGAGCCTTCCGAAATTTTTCTTGGTGCCTATTTAGGGGCCCCACTATCTCCTTTCCGTGTGGCCTTCCCAGTTTTTTCTTGGTGCTTATATAGGGGCTACACTTTGACCTTTCTGAATTTTTCTCATCCTGGTTATTTATTTGCCCTCGAGTGGAGCAGAGGTGCTCTGTATACCTTTAACAACAGTAAGCCACTGGGCCAGATTACAATTTCGTGAGTCCTGCTTGTCATGGCGTCGTGCCGTGGCTCACTGCACTGTCTTCACCATTTCTTAGCACTCATCCTCCTATTTTCTTCCGCTCCTATATTAGGAAGTTTTTTATTGTCTATTATGCTATTTTCTTTAACATATATGACTGTCAACAGTATTACTTGTGTAGTATACTTACAGACAGAATTCCTATCATCATTATAGGCAGGCTCCCTTGTCAAACTTCAAGTCACATGACCTACTCCCCCCATACATAGACCTTCCCCCCACAGGCCTCTGCCTCAGAACTCGATTAGGCACAGCAGTGGGCAAACAGACAGGCTGAGTTCTTGCACGCTTACTAATAATACGCTTCTATAACAGAGTCTACAGTTGTTTCCTTTTCACAGTTACTCCATCCACGAACCCTGCCGACACCTAGCATCCACGCCAGGGCCCATCTTTTCCTTACAAACGTTTAATCCATCCCTGTCATGGTCAGAACGACGTGGGTAGTACGCCCGAGTAATAGTAATAATAATAATTTTTATTTCCACATGTATATGTACAAGGTATACATACCTAGCTGACGTCAGTGACATATGTGCTGGAGGACTGGGAGTATATCTCTACCCTTGATATACTATACATTTTGTCAAAATTAAGAAAGTTTTAGAGTACAAATTACTATTCCAAGCACGTTAAAGCTTTATTTTGTTGAAAAATAGTTGGTAAATAAACTTTTATTTCATGGAAAAGGGGCATTATGTTTCTAATGCCCCTTGTATGCCAACTGGATAACTGTAATAATGCATAATGTTTTTAAGGAAGTCTCCTTGTATGTCAAGCCTCCAGAGATTGTGTTGCATGTGTGGCGTCCCAGGTTTCTAAATACAGCACTACACAAACGGAATTTCTGCGACTTCCCTAAACAAGGGTTGACGTTGAGGGGCCCAGGATGCCACACATTCCTTACCTAGTGCCTTCACTCTCTTGATTTCATTCCTCTCGTGCTCGCTGGCTTTCTCTTGTTATTGCTATTCTTTGCCCTCTCCCTCATTCTCCCTTTCTTTCTCTCTCTCTGTCTCATTCTCTCACTTTCTCTCATTCTCTCTTTCACTCTCTCTCCTTGCCCAATATAGTCCAGTAGGCCTTCTGCAGTGTTCCTCCTTTCTTGTTTTTTATTTTTGTTTTGCTTTTCTTCTTCTTCTTCGTGGTATGTACGTGCAGTTTACTTAGAGGTTACTATTCCATCTCTGGTAAGTGCTTGTTTAAATCACTGTCGCTCGCTTATTTCACCTCTCTCTCTCTCTCTCTCTCTCTCTCTCTCTCTCTCTCTCTCTCTCTCTCTCTCTCTCTCTCTCTCTCTCTCTCTCTCTCTCTCTCTCTCTCTCTCTCTCTCTCTCTCTCTCTCTCTGGACATAAAAATAAAACGTATTCTCTCTTAGACAAAACAACCAGGGAAGAAAACAAGTCTGGCCACAATGACCTGGGTGAGCAGCGCCACTGACTGGTCTCAACACCTCGCAACAACACTACCAGGACAACAGCAACACTGTTACGAAAATATTCGGGACGTAGGGGAGTTAAAAGCCTTGTCTAGGGGCATATACATAAAATAATAGAAAATAAACCACCCCAGGGTTACACAAAAGCGCTAAACCAGCGTTCACTCCCGTAGGCTTGATAATCAGGAAGGACAGGCAAATCAGTCACGCTGTGACTTCACTCCCTAAAAGCGCCCACAGATTGATAACATTATTCATAAAATTACGGCACATTTGTCTATTTAGTAGACAATAATGACATAATGAACACAAACCACTGAAGAAGAACCTTTCTTTTGTCGATTCGGGGGGAGGGAGGGGGTAGTGACCTTACTCGCTCTGGTCCCAGACCAGACCTCCTGATTGATAATCTAATTGATGTGAAGTCTAGTTCAAAATTCTTTAACATTAATAAGTTTTAAAATGCTGAATAGGGAACATTAAACTCTCGCAGCTTCGGAACAACACATGTAAATACTGAAGGGTATCCCAAGCTTCAAAATAACACTTGTATATACTGAAGGGTATCCCAAGCTTCAAAATAACACTTGTATATACTGAAGGGTATCCCCACCTTCAAAATAACTCTCGCAAATGAATTACTGAAGGAGGGACGAAAATATTCCCTTCCTTTAAAGTCAAAATAACACTGTACACCGAAGGGAAGACGCGAATATTCTCCATCACTAAATGTTAAAAATCTTCCCTAAATACTGAAGATTCTGAATATCTGGGCTCAGGAAGAGTGTCTTGCACTACTTAGCTGTTTTCACCTTGTTCTCACTCTGTTCTCGCCTTGTACTCGCTTTATTCTTATCTTGTTCTTATCCTGTTCTTACCTTGCTCTCACCTTGTTCCCACCTTGTTTTTCACCTTGCTCTCACCTTGTTCCCACCTTGTTTTTCACCTTGCTCTCACCTTGTTCCCACCTTGTTTTCACCTTGCTCTCACCTTGTTCCCACCTTGTTTTCACCTTGCTCTCACCTTGTTCAGAGCAAATAAACTAACACCATAACAAGGAATTTCTTAGAGCTTGCTACTGGAGAGCTTCACAGAGCTCCTAGAGAGCGAAACGTTGCCACAATAAAATGTCGTATTAGTTGCAGCTGTGTTCCTTTACCTAAAACAATTTCAAACATGTAGCAGGCGATATGTGCTTGTCTCAGAGTTTTCTATATGCAGACTCCACACCTCCCTGAATATGGAGATTAGAATAATGAAGGCACTCTCTTTGTTGTGATTTATTCCTGTGTGTTAATGCGACTTGTTACAACGTTGTAAGAAGAGCCTTTATGTTCCCAGCATCTCTGAATGTTGGGGTGAGTTGCCTGAATGTTGGGGTGGGTAGCCTGAATGCTGGGGTGGGTAGCCTGAATGTTGGGGTGGAAAGCCTGTATGTTGGGGTGGGTAGCCTGAATGTTGGGATGGGTAGCCTGAATGTTGGGGTGGGTAGCCTGAATGTTGGGTTGGGTAGCCTGAATGTTGGGGTGGGTAGCCTGAATGTTGGGTTGGGTAGCCTGAATGTTGGGGTGGGTAGCCTGAATGTTGGGGTTAGCCTGAGTGTTGGGGAGGGTAGCCTGAATGTTGGGGTGGGTAGCCTGAATGTTGGGGTGGGTAGCCTGAATGCTTGGGTAGCCTGAATGTTGGGGTGGGTAGCCTGAATGTTGTTGGGTAGGGTTGGGGGTAGCCCTGAATGTTGGGGTGGGTAGCCTGAATGTTGGGGTGGGTAGCCTGAATGTTGGGATGGGTAGCCTGAATGTTGGGGTGGGTAGCCTGAATGTTGGGATGGGTAGCCTGAATGTTGGGGTGGGTAGCCTGAATGATGGGGTGGGTAGCCTGAATGTTGGGGTGGGTAGCCTGAGTGTTGGGGAGGGTAGCCTGAATGTTGGGGTGGGTAGCCTGAATGTTGGGGTGGGTAGCCTGAATGCTGGGATGGGTAGCCTGAATGTTGGGGTGGGTAGCCTGAATGTTGGGTTGGGTAGCCTGAATGTTGGGTTTGGTAGCCTGAATGTTGGGTTGGGTAGCCTGAATGTTGGGGTGGGTAGCCTGAATGTTGGGGTGGGTAGCCTGAATGCCTGAATGGGGTGGGTAGCCTTATTGTTGGGGTGGGTAGCCTAAATGTTGGGGTGGGTAGCCTGAATGTTGGGGTGGGTAGCCTGAATGTTGGGGTGAGTAGCCTGACTGTTGGGGTGTGTAACCTGAATGTTGGGGTGGGTAGCCTGAATGTTGGGGTGGGTAGCCTGAATGTTGGGTTGGGTAGCCTGAATGTTGGGTTGGGTAGCCTGAATGTTGGGGTGAGTAACCTGAATGTTGGGGTGGGTAGCCTGAATGTTGGGGTGGGTAGCCTGAATGTTGGGTTGGGTAGCCTGAATGTTGGGGTGGGTAGCCTGAATGTTGGGGTGGGTAGCCTGAATGTTGGGGTGGGTAGCCTGAATGCTGGGGTGGGTAGCCTGAATGTTGGGGTGGGTAGCCTGAATGTTGGGGTGGGTAGCCTGAATGTTGGGGTGGGTAGCCTGAATGTTGGGTTGGGTAGCCTGAATGTTGGGGTGGGTAGCCTGAATGTTGGGTTGGGTAGCCTGAATGTTGGGGTGAGTAGCCTGAATGTTGGGGTGGGTAGCCTGAATGTTGGGGTGGGTAGCCTGAATGTTGGGTTGGGTAGCCTGAATGTTGGGGTGGGTAGCCTGAATGTTGGGGTGGGTAGCCTGAATGTTGGGGTGAGTAGCCTGAATGTTGGGGTGGGTAGCCTGAATGTTGGGGTGGGTAGCCTGAATGTTGGGTTGGGTAGCCTGAATGTTGGGTTGGGTAGCCTGAATGTTGGGGTGGGTAGCCTGAATGTTGGGTTGGGTAGCCTGAATGTTGGGTTGGGTAGCCTGAATGTTGGGTTGGGTAGCCTGAATGTTGGGTTGGGTAGCCTGAATGTTGGGGTGAGTAACCTGAATGTTGGGGTGGGTAGCCTGAATGTTGGGTTGGGTAGCCTGAATGTTGGGTTGGGTAGCCTGAATGTTGGGATGGGTAGCCCGAATGTTATGTTGGGTAGCCTGAATGTTGGGATGGGTAGCCTGCATGTTCAGTTGGGTAGCCTGAATGTTGAGTTGGGTAGCCTGAATGTTGGGGTGGGTAGCCTGAATGTTGGGTTGGGTAGCCTGAATGTTGGGTTGGGTAGCCTGAATGTTGGGTTGGGTAGCCTGAATGTTGGGGTGAGTAACCTGAATGTTGGGGTGGGTAGCCTGAGTGTTAGGGTGGGTAGCCTGAATGTTGGGTTGGGTAGCCTGAATGTTGGGATGGGTAGCCTGAATGGTGGATTGGGTAGCCTGAATGTTGGGATGGGTAGCCTGAATGTTGGGTTGGGTAGCCTGAGTGTTGGGTTGGGTAGCCTGAATATTGGGTTGGGTAGCCTGAATGTTGGGATGGGTAGCCTGAATGTTGGTTTGGGTAGCCTGAATGTTGAGTTGGGTAGCCTGAATGTTGGGATGGGTAGCCTGCATGTTCAGTTGGATAGCCTTAATGTTAGGTTGGGTAGCCTGAATGTTGGGTTGGGTTGCCTGAATGTTGGGTTGGATAACCTTAATGTTGGGATGGGTAGCCTGTATGTTCAGTTGGATAGCCTTAATGTTAGGTTGGGTAGCCTGAATGTTGGGTTGGGTAGCTTGAATGTTGGGTTGGGTAGCTTGAATGTTGGGTTGGGTATCCTGAATGTTGGGATGGGTAGCCTGAATGTTGGGTTGGGAAGCCTGAATCTTGGGTTTGGTAGCCTGAGTGTTGGGTTGGGTGGCCTGAATGTTGGGTAGGGTAGCTTGAATGTTGGGTTGGGTAGCCTGAATGTTGGGTTGGGTAGCCTGAATGTTGGATAGGTTAGCTTGAATGTTGGGCTGCGTAGCCTGAATGTTGGGATGGGAAGCCTGAATGTTGGGTTGGGTAGCCTGAATGTTGGCTTGGGTAGCCTGAATGTTGAGTTGGGTAGCCTGAATGTTGGGTTGGGTAGCCTGAATGTTGGGTTGGGTAGCCTGAATGTTGGGTTGGGTAGCCTGAATGTTGGGTTGGGTAGCCTGAATGTTGGGGTGGGTAGCCTGAATGTTGGGTTGGGTAGCCTGAATGTTGGGTTGGGTAGCCTGAATGTTGGGGTGGGTAGCCTGAATGTTGGGTTGGGTAGCCTGAATGTTGTGTTGGGTAGCTTAAATGTTGGGTTGGGTAGCCTGAATGTTGGGATGGGTAGCCTGAATGTTGGGTTGGATAACCTGAATGTTGGGATGGGTAGTCTGCATGTTCAGTTGAGTAGCCTTAATTTTGGGTTGGGTAGCCTGAATGTTGGGTTGGGTAGCCTGAATGTTGGGTTGGGTAGCCTGAATGTTGGGTTGGGTAGCCTGAATGTTGGTTTGGGTAGCCTGAATGTTGGGTAGGGTAGCTTGAATATTGGGTTGGGTAGCCTGAATGTTGCGTTGGGTAGCCTGAATGTTGGGTTGGGTAGCCTGAATGTTGGGATGGGTAGCCTGAATGTTGGGTTGGGTAGCCTGAATGTTGGGGTGGGTAGCCTGAATGTTGGGTTGGGTAGCCTGAATGTTGGGTTGGGTAGCCTGAATGTTGGGTTGTAACTACAGCTGGGTTTTGTTTTCTACTTCCTGGCTGCTAGGCCTAGTGCTGCCGTCTGGTAGGCTTCGTTCTAACCTCGACCTGAATTCACTAGTAGTTGCATCTGCCTCAGTACCAGTAGCAAGACTCGCTTTTCCCAAGTCCTCTTAGCTAGACCTTCGGTTATGTCTGCTGTAGAAATATTACTCCACTGAATAAATTATTATCGATATATCTGGTGCCAGCGGTAAAAACACATTCATCGTGACATACTGGGTGATAGCTGTGTTTTTAGTCATTGTATTATGCTTAAAGAGACAGAGAGAGAGGAAGGTGAGAGCTATATGATCATCGCCTTATACCAGCAGCATCCATCTAGCAAGAAGCTGTCCTGATGTCGGGTCTGCAGCCTTCAGCATCCAATCACAGGAACATCCAGGGTTTATGCCCAGACACTCCTAATTTCCTCTGGATATCTTCGCAGCATTAAGTGGGTTCCTCTCAGCATCCCAAGTTGTTCGTAATCACGTGTTCGGCGTCACTTGTAATTTGCTGTCTGCTGCTTCAGCTCTACAGCTCATACCTGCCACTACAGCACGACAGAGGTGAGTTTATTGGTGCTTTTCGTCCACGGTTGTCGAGTCTACCCAGAACCTGTAGTTGGGTTGGTAGCGCGCTCAATTCACACACTGTCGTCTGTTGTTCGATCCTTGGTACGGGTGGAAACACTGGAGCATGTTTTCATAAGATACCTGCTGTCTCTTCACCTAGCAGCAAGTAGGTACCTGGGTGTTAGTGGACTGGTATGGGTCGCATCCTGAGGGACAACATCGACGGAACACAATGGAAATAAGACACAGTCCTCGATGATCCACTGACTTTATTGGGTTGTCCTGGGTGGCTAACCTTCCTCCAGGTTAAAAAATCCCAACAGAATCTTATACCTGTGCTCTGTCGTCTGGCATCCCCTTGAATAATATAAAAGGAAAGCAGCAGTACACCAAATCGGTTACAGTGAAAAAATATTCTGGGATGAGGAGTGACAGGGGCTCTGGTGGCCTGGTGGTTAACGCTCTCGCTTCACACGGTGATGGCCTGGGTTCGATTCCCAGCCAGAGTAGAAACATTGGACGTGTTTCTTTCCACCTGTTGTCTATGTTCCCCATCAGTAAAATGGGTACCTGGGTGTTAGTCGACTGGTGTGGGTCGCATCCTGGGACACTGACCTAAGGAGGCCTGGTCACAGACCGGGCCGCGGGGGCGTTGACCCCCGGAACTCTCTCCAGGTAATCTCCAGGTAGACAGTGATATCTGGGGAAGGGTAAGGTTAGGAAAGATTTGTCTGGACACAGGACAAGTATTTCCTGACGAGGGTCTTAGTTGCTAGAGCTTTTGATCATTTGATCAAGGCCTTCCACTGGCTTTTCCTTCACCCCTTTAAAAATTATGGTTATAATTACATCCATTCTTTTCTTTAGTATCAGGAGAGACTGCCATGTCAAACTGCCGCCGCTGCTGCCAGATCTGCCTCAAAATGTAACTGCATATTGTTAAATATGAGGCCTACAATAGGTTATGAAACTGCTGATTAAGATTGTTAGGTAGTCCAATTTGCTTCAAACAACAGACAAGAGGATAAGTTACAATTAAATAAGTGGAATAAGTCACTTTGGCTGATGTTTTCTTGGGTTATTCTGGGTAATTTACGCTTATGTTAAACTGCATTCGATTTAGAACGTTCCCTTTTCTACCCATTTCTGCAGCACTGCAAAATTCTGATGATGTGTTGATTGCAACACGAAAGGCTTAGAGCTATCATTCAACTCGCCCTGTGGTTGCTTTGCATGTTAAACTTTGTATGATAATTATCCATGTGTGTACTTGTACTTAAAAAAAGTACATAGTGGGTGAGGTGGTGGTGAGGTTACTTGTGTTTACCCTCAGCCAACCTTCCCCAACCCTAAACCCACACAGGCCGCCAGCACATAAAACAGGAATCCTGGGGTCAGAATAGCTAGAAGCCAAGGTCTGTGGTTTGTGTGGGAAAAATCTAGGAAGAAACGTAAAGGGTATTGATTGTGGAATATGTGGTAAAAAATAAATTTCACGTCCAGTGCCCGAAGCTGAATACAGCCACGACAAATAACCTTAAAATGGTTAAAAGGGATAATTGTATCTGGATTTGCCACAGCGAGATGGAAAACTGGACAGGTATAAGACAAGTACTGAAACTCAAAAACCCAGATAATATAAGAAAATTTCAGAGGAGCTTGCTGGAAGTATAAAGAGTGGGAAAAAGGAAGTAGAGAATACAGAGCAGAAATAAGGGAAGAGACATATACTCAGGACGGGGGAAAAAAAGAGACGGTAATAAGGATGTAAGACAGTGGAAAAGTTACAGTGGAGGAATATACAACAACAGCAGGAATACAAGAAACAACCAGGTGGAGAAATATGCTCAGGAGAAAGTAAATAAGAGAAGCCAGATCACTTCTCTGACAGCGAGAAAGACTTAACCTCAGGAAATGCCGGTTGTCAGGACTTCTGAAATTACTATGTTAAAGTGACGTGCCTACACAGGAGAAAAATCTTGGTATCAACACACCAGAAAATGATCAAATATGATAAAAAAAGGGAAGTGTCGCTTGAAAAAGGAATGCAGGTACTTCCCTCCAGAGATGTGGGAAGCCTCAATGCAGCTCAGAGAATGTTATGACCTTAGCTGTCCAGACCACCACGTCTGGACAGCTAAGCAGGGATATGAAAAATGAACATTCTTTTTTAGAGGTAAATATAAACGAGTAGACCCAAAAAAAAGGGAGAAACGGGGAAGCACAACAGGTGTAAAGTACACAGCAGTGTGGCAAGCCAAGTCAGTCTAACACTCAAAACAAGATCGAATGTACAACAGACAAGTGTACGATCAGAGCTACAGGTACCATACGAGTGGTACTAAGAAAACACCATAACAAATCTCAAATGGCAAATCCTGCTTCCTTTTTACAAATATTCAGGGCTTGAATTCAAATAAAAATGACAAAGTTATGTTAGTAGGCTTCTCTTAGAAACGAATGCTATATCTGGAGCATTTACAGAAACATACACAGGGAATGTTTTGGACGGTGAGATAACGATAAAAACTGTAATATGTAAAGATGTGACAAAGTTAATAGGTCATAAGGAGTAGGATTCTATTTGAAAGATCCTTTTTCATTGCTCAGAATTGCTGAATTCATCCAATGATAGTGTAGAACTTCTAGGCATTAGAGTAGAAATTAGGAATCTGATAATCCTAGCATATACACCACCGTCAGCAACGGCTGGGGAATACACAGATCAGATAAGGAAGATACAGCTGTCTTGAAAGGCTGGAAAACCCCACACCAAATATTATCCTCCTTAGAGATTTCAACCACCCAAACATAAAGTGGAAGATTTAATCACATGTACCAGAAATAGTTGCTTGAAGCATTCTTACTCACCAGTTACATACCAGGGAACTAATGAGGCTTTGTGAAGAGTTTGCATCAAACCAACAAATAACTGAGCCCACTAGAAGTGAAAATACACTGGATTTGATTTTCACAATGAGGAGCTAATCAGAGACATAACACAAAATATACTCTGACCACATCATCACAGTAGTACAAACGAGTATGGTATAAACCTTGGTAATAAATACCGACAAGAGCTTTGGTCCCAGGACCGAAACGTTTTCTAATAAATATGTCATAGTGTTTGCTTACGTGTCTTTCTAAACCACAAACGAGTATAAATAAACTCAGAGTTGGGGAACTACAGCAATGTACGAGAAGGCATGTTCAGTAAATATAACTTCAGCAACCTCAGAATTAACTGGGACATAATCCAGAACTATCAGACGTATCCTGGAAAACAATCCTGAGCACTAAATCCTCACCAGTGCCTGGAAAAGCTGAACACAGACGCATACGAGGTCTGCATTAAGGAAGCCTAGAAAAAGATCAGATACAGAAAGAAAGCGTAGAAGACTGTACAGAAAAAAGGGTTACCGAACTAGAGGGTTTCTAGACATTTAAATTCATGATTCTGGTAATTTTGCTGTCGTAGATGTTCATAAAACTCCTCCATATTGAGCAATTTTTTCGTAAACGCGACTGAAAAAGCATAACTGAAAGTGACCAGCTGATTGAAAGGCCTTCACAGTTCTTGCTGTTCAGGTTTTGAAAAATATTTTTAATAGCATTTCGAAAACTGTACTACAAAGAGGAGCTTCATAATAGAGCTCTGGTGTCGATGCAGTGATCACAAGAGCTTCATAATAGAGCTCTGGTGTCGATGCAGTGATCACAAGAGCTTCATAATAGAGCTCTGATGTCGATGCAGTGATCACAAGAGCTTCATAATAGAGCTTTGGTGTCGATGCAGTGATCACAAGAGCTTCATAATAGAGCTTTGGTGTCGATGCAGTGATCACAAGAGCTTCATAATAGAGCTTTGGTGTCGATGCAGTGATCACAAGAGCTTCATAATAGAGCTCTGATGTCGATGCAGTGATCACAAGAGCTTCATAATAGAGCTCTGGTGTCAATGCAGTGATCACAAGAGCTTCATAATAGAGCTCTGGTGTCGAAGCAGTGAGCGCAAGAGAGAAAGAGAGGCTACCAAACTACTCACTATTTTTTAGACTAACGGAGTGTAGACGCCTGGTCAGCGAGCACTTTCTCTACTTCCTCCGCCACTGACGCGAGTAAACACTGTGTCTAGTGACGACACTTTTACCAATACTCGTTACTTGGCCCCAGGATGGTGCGTCAGCACCCAGATTTATGTAGGTGGAGGATGGTAGTGGGTGGTGGAGGATATTAAATGGTCGTTCGTCAG
>NC_091302.1:9168344-9300844 GCF_038502225.1 Cherax quadricarinatus | reverse complement strand
TCGAACACCTGGCTGATATGCTGTGAAAACTTCTCGTCCCCAACCTGAAAGGTGCTTATTAGAATTAACTAAAAACATAAGCTTATTTCTGATGGATAACTGAAACAGTCAGCTAGAACATGTGCTGGTGATACTCCCCACTGTAAACATTGCTGAGCTACCTGCATGGAATACTGTAAACCCTTGTAGCAGTAGTGGTTTTTTTTTTTTCGTTTTCGAGGCCTGGTGATCTCTTTTATGATTTTCGCGGTAACATTCACGCCGATGGTGCGAGGTCAGAGTGCTCTGTAAATGTCACAACTACTACCATCAACGCCCTCGCTGGATTTAAGGAAATGGGTCTAGCAAAAGTCGCAAAACTGTCTAGGGGGAAGAATGAAATGGTTGATACTGAGGGGCTCCCCTAGAAGTAATGTGAATTAGCGGGAGTTACCTCTTGATTTATGGAGGATAATTGTATGTCTGCTGATGTAGCAAAAAACATGTCGTCAGAAACCCTGAGGGCACGAAGGAGGAGACATCTTAAATCACGCTTCGTCATGGTGGGAAAAGAATTTAATTAAATCCTTACTGGAGGGGAGGTTTCCGATAAACCGAGTTGAGTGTTACCGCGAGTGTACCGTGAAGAGTGTCATCTTTCTTGATGAGGAGGACATGAGGACAGAGAGGAGAGATAACGTTTTCCTCCCGCAGAGGGGAATGTAGAGAATGTGTCACAGAGTTGAGAGCAAGACTGTTCAACTGCATCCCAGTATACATAATGGGGATTACCAATAGACCGCTGGATGTCTTCAAGAAGGCACTGGACAGGTACCTAAAGTCAGGACCTGACCAGCCGGGCTATGGTCCTTACGTCGGTTTACGTGCGGCCAGCAATAACAGCCTGGTTGATCAGACCCTGATCCACCACGAGGCTTGGTCTCAAACCGAGCCGCGGGGGCTTTAACCCCCAAAACCCTCTCCAGGTATCCTCCAGGTATCTCTGAACTGTGAAGGCAAAACTTCTCGCGACGGTCACCAGGATGTCGTCCACATACCTCAGCCTTGTGAGGCTGTTTTGAACGATTGTGACCTGGTGCTTCTCAAAGGTGCCTGAGAAAATGTTGGCAAAGACAACCCTGAGAGGTGACTCCATGGACACACTGTACTTAGAGGTCATCATTAAAAATAAAAACATTAAATCGTATTCAAGACTCAGCAAAATCCTGTTAAGGAAGAGAGGAAAAAGTAGGTCATCAGAAATTGAGTTCCACACAAAGGAATAATAAGAATTAATAAAAAATAATAATGTTGCAGTGAGACACATTCATTACAAAGATTTCTTACATGGAAAAGCCACCACTAATGCTAAGCATTTTGGATAATCAGTGGAGATCTGGGTGAAGAGGTAAGTGACGTCGAGAGTACATAGGTTCATAAGCTTGATGAACATCTGGTTGAGTCTGAAGAGATCTCCAGAGAAGTGGAGATGAGTACCTGAGGATGCTCAAGAGTAAAGAAAGAGAGTCTGGCCACAACAGTCAAATGGATGAGTATATAACACGCCTTGAAAGTGACCTACAAACACTCAGACAATTTTCTATTAAGCAGATCTATCTATCTATCTATCTATCTATCTATCTATCTATCTATATATATATATATATATATATATATATATATATATATATATATATATATATATATATATATATATATATATATATATATATATATATATATATATATTTATTATTATCACACTGGCCGATTCCCACCAAGGCAGGGTGGCCCGAAAAAGAAAAACTTTCACCATCATTCACTCCATCACTGTCTTGCCAGAAGGGTGCTTTACACTACAGTTTTTAAACTGCAACATTAACACCCCTCCGTAAGGTTCAGCTTGTACGTAAGTTTACCGAATATCATAAAATTTGTAATTCTATTGCACTTACGACAATTGCACTATACAGAGGTGCTTTATCAGGAAACTTACTGTTCCAGGATGTGATGTTCTAGGTCAACATCCCACATGACACACCTTACAGCATGGCCAATGTCTCTTTGTGCTGTCTGCATATGGAGAGCTCCATCTATTTCACTCATTTACCGCTGCTAGGCCTCTAGTGTTTACCTATCACTACTAGGCCTCTTGTGGATTTTATCTACCAGTGCTAGGCCTCCTGTAGGTCTTTATCTGCCTTTTGTGTACATGGAATGTACACTGTACTATCCTGAACCCTTACCTACAGTCATGCAGTGGAAAGTGAACTTTTGCAAAGCAGATTCGCCATGCGGAACAGTTTGAGGTTGTCTGTGTGAAGGGAATATTAGGTACTATACACCTCGTCATGCTTTTCTTTTAACACGTGCTTATGCTGCATAGCTGAGTTAATGAAAATTAATAATAATAGTAATAATCTTGATTTCTACACGTACATGATACAACTTATTCAGACCATAACTGACATCAGTGACATACTATAGAGAGAGCCACTGGTTATGCAGAGCATTTCGGGCAACTTAGGTTAATTTTGTCCACAGGATGCGACCCACACCAGTCGGCTAACACCCAGGTACCTACTTTACTGATAGGTGAACAGGGACAGTAGGTGTCTTAAGGAAATACACCTAGTGTTTCTACCTGTACCGGAGATCGAACCACGGCACACCTAAAGTTATGGGTGACGGGGATACCTGTCTTGGACGACGCAGCGAACGTAACAATGCAGTATTCCTAACTTCCCTGCATAATTTATACTCTCAGACGCAACGGAGGAACTTCTTCAAAACGAAAAGCTTTGGAAGAAGCTTAACTGTCTGGAGGAAGGCAACAAATGTTGGCAAAACAGAATTAAAGAGTGAGCTTCAAAGGCCGTCAAGGGCCCAGGGCCCCAGGAAGGATTTAACGGCGTGGATTAAAGGTTCAGAACCTTAGCAAAACAAGATGGTGAAATTCCCGTCCCTCCATGCAAAACAGTCACAAGAAGAAGAGATCAAGACAAGGGAAGAATCAAATAACAGGTTTTAAAACTTAGAGCAAAGTGGGTTAGTGTCTGATCCTGAGAGATGCGTCTCAATTCCTTTCTGTGAGTTTTAAGAGTGTAGTCCAAGGACTCTTGAGTTCAAGGAAAAAACTTTGCATTGATTCTACGCAACTCTTACACTGTCAGTATCCTTCAGCATGAGTGTCTTGGAGATAAATGGTATGAAACATCAACACCATGAACAAATGAACACAAATGCAATATAACGTTTCGCCCACACAGTGGACTTTATCAAGTCACAAAGAGATCTGTTTGTGACTTGATAAAGCCCACTGTGTGGGCGAAACGTTGTCGATAAGGGATCGCATTATACTGTAACTGTGTTTATTTTTCCACGAGTGCCTTGATGCCAGTGAAGCGCTCTTGATTCTGGGAGGTAGAGGAAATAAGAGGCGCTGTTTCCCTCGTCCTTTGTATACAATATATTGATATTGTATTTATAAAGCCACTGGGTGGCGAAACGTCTACAAATAAAGATACCCAGATGTCGTACATGTGTCTAATTTTCATCTTGTCGGTACTGTATACCATTCGTGTACAACATGAGAGAGGAGCACTGCCGCAGGTCTACTGGTGCAAGGAGGTCCAACTTACACCCATCCACACCTTCTCTTGTTGATAAATTACACATATGTACAGCACTTGGGTGTCTTTATTGCGGAAACGTTTTCCCACACATTGGCTTCATCAGTCCAGTGTAGAGAAGAACGGTTGAAGATCAGTTGTTTGAGGTAATCAATCCCTCATCCTGAAGTCGACATGTTTTGACGATTTTATTGTGGCAACGTTTCGCTCTCTAGGAGCTTTGTTAAAACGCTTGACAAGTCTCCTGGAGAGCGAAACGTTGCCGCAGTAAATGCCACATTAGTCGCACATGTCTCCAAACATCGCTCAAAAGATATTTCTCATTTTGGGAGAAAATTTTTAATTGTTTCAGCGACGTTCGTGTAATTTATAGTCTTAAGATCACTAGAAACATGAACCAAATGTCTTATGTTTTAAGCTCTCCGTTATGTTTTCTTAGGCCTGGTCTAAGACCTAGAATATTTCCTACTCAGCCTAGGAGGCCTGGTCTAAGACCTGGAATATTTCCTACTCAGCCTAGGAGGCCTGGTCTAAGACCTAGAATATTTCCTACTCAGCCTAGGAGGCCTGGTCTAAGACCTGGAATATTTCCTACTCAGCCTAAGAGGCCTGGTCTAAGACCTGGAATATTTCCTACTCAGCCTAAGAGGCCTGGTCAAAGGCCTGGAATATCTCCTACCCAGCCTAGGAGGCCTGGTCTCAGACCTGGAAAATCTTCTACCCAGCCTAGGAGGCCTGGTCTCAGACCTGGAATATTTCCTACCCAGCCTAGGAGGCCTGGTCTAAGACCTGGAATAACTCCTACCCAGCCTAGGAGGCCTGGTCTCAGACCTGAAATATCTCCTACTCAACCTAGGAGGCCTGGTCTCAGACCTGGAATACTTCCTACCCAGCCTAGGAGGCCTGGTCTGAGACCTGGAATATCTCCTACCCAGCCTAGGAGGCCTGGTCTGAGACCTGGAATACCTCCTACCCAGCGTAGGAGGCCTGGTCTGACACCTGGAATATCTCCTACCCAGCCTAGGAGGCCTGGTCTCAGATCTGGAATATCTCCTACCCATCCTAGGACGCCTGGTCTAAGACCTGGAATATCTCCTACCCAGCCTAGGAGGCCTAATCTAAGACCTGGAATATCTCCTACCCAGCCTAGGAGGCCTGGTCTCAGACCTGGAATATCTCCTACCCATCCTAGGAGGCCTGGTATAAGACCTGGAATATCTCCTACCCAGCCTAGGAGGCCTGGTCTAAGACCTGGAATATCTCCTACCCAGCCTAGGAGGCCTGGTCTCAGACCTGGAATATCTCCTACCCAGTCTAGGAGGCCTGGTCTAAGACCTGGAATATCTCCTACCCAGCCTAGGAGACCTAGTTTCAGACCTGGAATATCTCCTACCCGCCTAGGAGGCCTGATCTCAGACCTGGAATATCTCCTACCCAAACTAGAAGGTCTGGTCTAAGACCTAGAATATCTCCTACCCAGCCAAGGAGGCCTGGCCTCAGACCTGGAATATCTCCTACCCAGCCTAGGAGACCTGGTCTTAGACCTGGAATATTTCCTACCAGTCTAGGAGGCCTGGTCTCAGACCTGGAATATCTTCTACCCAGCCTAGGAGGCCTGGTCTCAGACCTGGAATATTTCCTACCCAGCCTAGGAGGCCTGGTCTAAGACCTGGAATAACTCCTACCCAGCCTAGGAGGCCTGGTCTCAGACCTGAAATATCTCCTACTCAACCTAGGAGGCCTGGTCTCAGACCTGGAATACTTCCTACCCAGCCTAGGAGGCCTGGTCTGAGACCTGGAATATCTCCTACCCAGCCTAGGAGGCCTGGTCTGAGACCTGGAATACCTCCTACCCAGCGTAGGAGGCCTGGTCTGACACCTGGAATATCTCCTACCCAGCCTAGGAGGCCTGGTCTCAGATCTGGAATATCTCCTACCCATCCTAGGACGCCTGGTCTAAGACCTGGAATATCTCCTACCCAGCCTAGGAGGCCTAATCTAAGACCTGGAATATCTCCTACCCAGCCTAGGAGGCCTGGTCTCAGACCTGGAATATCTCCTACCCATCCTAGGAGGCCTGGTATAAGACCTGGAATATCTCCTACCCAGCCTAGGAGGCCTGGTCCAAGACCTGGAATATCTCCTACCCAGCCTAGGAGGCCTGGTCTAAGACCTTGAATATCTCCTACCCAGCCTAGGAGGCCTGGTCTAAGACCTGGAATATCTCCTACCCAGCCTAGGAGGCCTGGTCTAAGACCTGGAATATATCCTACCCAGCCTAGGAGGCCTGGTCTAAGACCTGGAATATCTCCTACCCAGCCTAGGAGGCCTGGTCTAAGACCTGGAATATCTCCTACCCAGCCTAGGAGGCCTGGTCTAAGACCTGGAATATCTCCTACACAGCTTAGGAGGCCTGGTCTCAGACCTGGAATATCTTCTACCCAGCCTAGGAGGCCTGGTCTAAGACCTGGGATATCTCCTACCCAGCCTTGGAGGCCTGGTCTAAGACCTTTAATATCTCCTACCCAGCCTAGGAGGCCTGGTCTAAGACCTGGAATATCTCCTACCCAGCCTAGGAGGCCTGGTCTAAGACCTGGAATGTATCCCACCCAGCCTAGGAGGCCTGGTCTAAGACCTGGAATATCTCCTACCCAGCCTAGGAGGCCTGGTCTAAGACCTGGAATATCTCCTACTCAGCCTAGGAGGCCTGGTCTAAGACCTGGAATATCTCCTACCCAGCTTAGGAGGCCTGGTCTCAGACCTTTTAATATCTTCTACCCAGCCTAGGAGGCCTGGTCTAAGACCTGGAATATCTCCTACCCAGCCTAGGAGGCCTGGTCTCAGACCTGGAATATTTCCTACCCAGCCTAGGAGGCCTGGTCTAAGACCTGGAATAACTCCTACCCAGCCTAGGAGGCCTGGTCTCAGACCTGAAATATCTCCTACTCAACCTAGGAGGCCTGGTCTCAGACCTGGAATACTTCCTACCCAGCCTAGGAGGCCTTTGTCTGAGACCTGGAATATCTCCTACCCAGCCTAGGAGGCCTGGTCTGAGACCTGGAATACCTCCTACCCAGCGTAGGAGGCCTGGTCTGACACCTGGAATATCTCCTACCCAGCCTAGGAGGCCTGGTCTCAGATCTGGAATATCTCCTACCCATCCTAGGACGCCTGGTCTAAGACCTGGAATATCTCCTACCCAGCCTAGGAGGCCTAATCTAAGACCTGGAATATCTCCTACCCAGCCTAGGAGGCCTGGTCTCAGACCTGGAATATCTTCTACCCAGCCTAGGAGGCCTGGTCTAAGACCTGGGATATCTCCTACCCAGCCTAGGAGGCCTGGTCTAAGACCTTGAATATCTCCTACCCAGCCTAGGAGGCCTGGTCTAAGACCTGGAATATCTCCTACCCAGCCTAGGAGGCCTGGTCTAAGACCTGGAATGTATCCTACCCAGCCTAGGAGGCCTGGTCTAAGACCTGGAATATCTCCTACCCAGCCTAGGAGGCCTGGTCTAAGACCTGGAATATCTCCTACCCAGCCTAGGAGGCCTGGTCTAAGACCTGGAATATCTCCTACCCAGCCTAGGAGGCCTGGTCTAAGACCTGGAATATCTCCTACCCAGCCTAAGAGGCCTGGTCTAAGACCTGGAATGTCTCCTACCCAGCCTAGGAGGCCTAGTCTAAGACCTGGAATATCTCCTACCCAGCCTAGGAGGCCTGGTCTAAGACGTGGAATATCTCCAACCCAGCCTAGGAGGCCTGGTCTAAGACCTGGAATATTTCCTACCCAGCCTAGAAGGCCTTGTCTAAGACCTGGAATATCTCCTACCCAGCATAGGAGGCCTGGTCTCAGACCTGGAATATCTCCTACCCAGCCTAGGAAGCCTGGTCTAAGACCTGGAATATTTCCTACCCAGCCTAGAAGGCCTGGTCTAAGACCTGGAATATCTCCTACCCAGCCTAGGAGGCCTGGTCTCAGACCTGGAATATCTCCTACCCAGCCTAGGAAGCCTGGTCTAAGACCTGAAATATTTCCTACCCAGCCTAGGAGGCCTGGTCTAAGACCTGGAATATCTCCTACCCAGCCTAGGAGGCCTGGGGGAGATAATCACTAATAGAAAACCCATTTTTTTTCTAATTGTGAAGATGACCAAGGAAGAAAATTTCCCTATAAATTTAACTTGGTTTACGTAGGTAAGACGTCATGTTTGGACTCGCACACCGGTGCATTAAAAATCACTCGAGGGAATAAATTTAATGAGTCACCTTTGGAATAAACGTGCTGACGATAAACAGGTAAAAAATTATTGATTTTCTTTGAAGATTATGTCTTAAATTTGCAATTTCATATATATATATATATATATATATATATATATATATATATATATATATATATATATATATATATATATATATATATATATATATATATATATATATATATATATATATGTATTTATATATATATACATATATATATATATATATATATATTTATATATATATATATATATATATATATATATATATATATATATATATATATATATATATATATATATATATATATATATATATATATATATGTATATATATATATATATATATATATATATATATATGTATGTATATATATATATGTATATATATATATATATATATATATATATATATATATATATATATATAAATATATATATATATAAAGGATGGGGTCCACCTCTAGTGCAACTTGTGGGACCCACAGCCTCAGAGAAGTGGATAAAAAGGCTTCTAGGAAAAATATTTGGATTTCTTCCTGAAGCCTTTTAATTATTCCATTTCCCCTACCACCCCATTTTTAATTTTTTTAACAACAGATATATTTTATTGCATAATATGGTACATATGACTTAAAGGATACATTGCTGGTACAAAGATGACATATACAATACATAAGGTTTGAGGGATACATTTCAAGTACATATTGCTACACACACACAAACATATTTTATATAATATATATATATATATAAATACAAACATGAATACAGTACAATATATCAAAGATTATGGATCTTCTCTAGCTCTTTTGAAGTTGGACAAAAGCCCAGTATGCAGCAAGCATTTCCTCTCTGGATGGCCACGCTGAGGCGTTGGAACATGAAAGTGGCCGCCCTTGGGTCGCTGGTGGTGTCAGTCTGGAACTCAGCTCTTTGAGGAAACGTGTGGCGCTCTTTCCCCATGATCCCAAGGTCTCTGATCCCACTGGGACAATTGATACTGTTGGCTTATGTCTCTGTCGACTTTAAGGGTGATGGACTGATTACATCGTCTTCACATCTCTACTGTTCCTGCCTACTTTCTGTATTCGACTGAAGAAGCCTACTGTGTAGGCGAAACGTTTCGGAATAAAGTTGCCTAACTGTTGCCTATGTGTCTTACCTGTCCGGAAGATTGTTTAATTAACTCGTCTGATGCTATGGAGAAGGATAAGGAAGCTGGTAGGACAATCTGGGAGGATTTGCGTACTCCCAGCCCCCCAAGCCTGACTGGAAGTGAGGCTTGCAACCACTGTCCATCTTCAAGAGAAAGATTCAATACATATTCTATCATGGTCTTTAGGAAAGAGTCATTTTCCTAGAGTTTTGGACTGCCGAAGGCTGGGGAAGCATCTCAAGAAGTAGGTAACTTTTGGGAGGGACAGGCACCTGGTGAGTAGGTAGCAGGCATCATGTGTAGCATTGTCTTTCTGCCTTCCATCGTCCTGAGGTCTGAGATTATTTTTGCTACAATCAGATCAATGCCAACAGAGGAGCTGGATCGATGGCTCGTGCTCTTCGTGAAATAGCACTAATATCTTCAGTGATCTGTCGATTAGCAGAAACTATTTCGCATTTGCTGGGGTTTAAAGATTGGCCCAATCTCTCTCCAATGCCTTTTATTTTCCTAATGTCCTCTAGTGTGCCAGCCAGGATACCATCATCCAGGAACCAATTACTGAGCTCATTGGAAAGTGCTTCTGTGACTTCCTTGATGACCAGACACAAAAGGGATGAGATCGGTCCATACATACATATATATATATATATATATATATATATATATATATATATATATATATATATATATATATATATATATATATATATATATATATATTCGGCAAGTTTGGCGTACTGGGCACAGCACACACAATACAACTCGTAATAACACGGTTGTATACAAACCAAGGTACGGGTGGGGTTAGAATCCATGTTAAGTGAGTCGTAAAACTCCAAGACAGCGCGTAACCCACTGGGCCACCTGTCTACAATAATATTCGTCCAGCTAGGAAGATTTATACACAATATGAAGGTTACATTGGACCACGTTGGCGGGAGATTCATCTGTAAACACATTTGGTCACAACGGTGGCTCATGCTAACCTCCCTATGGTGTATAAATAAGAACATAAGAACGAAGGAACACTGCAGCAGGCCTACTGGCCCATGCGAGGCAGGTCCAAGTCTCCTACCGGCTTAATTAAGCCAATGCACCCAACCTAGTCAGGTCAGGTCACATTGACTTAAGGGAGGAACACGGCAACCGACCTGGTAGCACAAGCTATCAGGTCCAACTCACACCCACCCACATTCACTCATGTATTTATCCAACCTATTTTTAAAGTTACAAAACGTTCTGGCCTCTATAACTGTACTTGGGAGTTTGTTCCACTCATCCACAACTCTATTACCAAACCAGTACTTTCCTATATCCTTCCTGAATCTGAATTTTTCCAACTTAAAACCATTGCTGCGAGTCCTGTCTAGGCTAGATATTTTCAGCACACTATTTACATCCCCTTTATTTATTCCTGTCTTCCATTTATACACCTCAATCATATCCCCCCTAATTCTACGTCTTTCTAGAGTGTGCAGATTCAGGGCCCTTAGTCTATCCTCATAGGGAAGGTTTCTGATACATGGGATCAACTTTGTCATCCTCCTTTGTACATTTTCCAGAGCATATATATCCATTCTGTAATACGGTGACCAAAACTGTGCAGCATAATCTAAATGAGGCCTAACCAAGGATGTATAGAGTTGAAGAACAACCTGAGGACTTCTATTATTTATGCTTCTTGATATGAAGCCAAGGATTCTATTAGCTTTATTGCGAACACTTATGCACTGTTGTCTTGGTTTCAGATTACTGCTAACCAAAACTCCTAAATCTTTTTCGCAATCCGTAATATTAAGATCTACATTATTTAGTTTATATGTGGCATGGTTATTGTCCTGTCCAACATTTAGAACTTTGCATTTGTCTATATTAAACTGCATCTGCCACTTCTCCGACCACTGCATCAGTCTATTCAAAGTACCTAGTTGGGTGAATCTTATTGGTTATATTCACTAGAAACCTTAGTAACTGATATCGATAAATCGGTTTCAAAAACACAAGTGATCACGCACTAAGATATATTCATTAGCAAACGTTTCAGTCCTGTGATGCTGATCACTTCTAATACAGAGAGGGCGAACGTAGCAGTATATACAGGATGGGTATGAGGTGCGCAATGTGACGTGCCTGTGTCTGGCACAGTGTCATAGCAAATTAAGGGAGAGTGCCACAGTAGAAGAAAAACTGTTTTTATTTACATCTAGTGAACGCCAGTTGTATTTTAAAGAATAAAATTCGTATTTGTATTCTGTATTCCGTTTTCATATATCTTTCTTTCAGCACACCGGCCGTATCCCACCGAGGCGGGGTGGCCCAAAAGGAAAAACGAAAGTTTCTCCTTTTACATTTAGTAATATATACAGGAGAAGGAGTTACTAGCCCCTTGCTCCCGGCATTTTAGTTGCCTCTTACAACACGCATGGCTTATGGAGGAAGAATTCTGCTCCACTTCCCCATGGAGGTAAGAGGAAATAAACAAGAACAAGAACTAGTAAGAAAATAGAAGAAAACCCAGAGGGGTGTGTGTATATATATGCTTGTACATGTATGTGTAGTGTGACCTAAGTGTAAGTAGTAGTAGCAAGATGTACCTGAAACCTTGCATGTTTATGAGACAGAAAAATGGACACCAGCAATCCTACCATCATGTAAAACAATTACAGGCTTTCGTTTTACACTTTATATATATATATATTATATATATATATATATATATATATATATATATATATATATATATATAGATATATATATATATATATATATATATATATATATATATATATATATATATATATATATATATATATATATATATGTGTCGTGCCGAATAGGAAGAACTTGCGATCTTGGCTTAAATAGCAACGCTCATCTTGCCATATAGGACAAGTGAAAATTTGTGTATGCAATAATTTCGCCAAAATCATTCTGAACCTAACGAAAAAAATATATTTCACTGTGTTTGTTCAGTATTAAATTATTGTAAACAAATCTAAAATATATTTAGTTGAGTTAGGCTAAAATAAATTGCGTTTGTTATAACAAGGTTAGGTAAGTTTTCTAAGTTCCTTTTGGTGCAAAATTATAAATTTATAAATTAATGAAAAAAATATATCTTTATAAGAGAAAATTTTAGAAAGGACTTAATTTTAAGTGAGTTCTTGCTAATTGACCAGTTTTACATATTCGGCACGACATATATATATATATATATATATATATATATATATATATATATATATATATATATATATATATATATATATATATATATATATATATATATATATATAAAAGTGTGTGTTTGTGTTTTACGGTATATGTAATGTAGCCTCACTCCATCTTCTCCACCAAACCTCCCTCCATATCCTCCCATTAACTTAATTTCCTTTCCACCAAATTTTGAGGTTGGTGGAAATGTGAGGCTTCACCCACGTTCACCCAGCCTTTAACGTGGGTGTAAATGCAGGGATTTTTTTTTCAAGAGTTGTCTCTCTCTCTCTCTCTCTCTCTCTCTCTCTCTCTCTCTCTCTCTCTCTCTCTCTCTCTCTCTCTCTCTCTCTCTCTCTCTCTCTCTCTCTCTCTCTCTCTCTCTCTCTCTCTCTCTCTCTCTCTCTTTCCTATAGTGTTTTGGTTATCGGCAGTATATTTGGATTCCCCCCACAGGCCGAGGCCAGTGTGGCAGTGTGCCTGGCCAAATTGTCTTTATGACAGGCGCGATAAAGGGCTAAACCCTTGGGGGTCTTATAGTGCCTGGGGAGTGAGAAGCAATCAGGTTCCATCAGAGATGACAAGAGTAGCAGCTTCTGTGTCTTAGATCAAGAACCCTTCACGATTTCTTCACTACCTCTTCATCATCCCTTCACCAGCCTTTCACTAGCCCTTCAGCCCTTCATCAGCCCTTTCCTTGCCCTTCCCCAGCCCTTCACCAGCCCTTCCCAGCATCAGGGCAACTTTCTTCAGAGGTCCACTAGCCAGAATAAGTTAACTTGATGCTGATGCAACTTTAGCGTTTTTCTTTGAAGGTTTCTCAAGTGGACGAGCAAGACGTATGTTCAGATGTTTGGAATCTTTATTCAGAAGTTTCGCCTGCTCAGCGGGTTTCTTCAGTTGCAACACAGAGGTAACAACATAGGAAAATGTAGATATGAGGTGGTTAGTCCCTTATCCTTAAAGGATAAATTATTTAAGGTGGTCAGTCCCTCTGCCTTAAAGAATAAGTAAGTTTTAGGGGGTCTGTCCTTCAGTCTGGAAAATACTCAGAGATCAGGAGAGACTGAGGCAGAGTGAGAGAAACTTGCAGAGATAGAAACAGCTCATTCATCTTCCCTTGTTGAATAAGAAGCAGTTGTCTCGCTCAGTGAGAAGAGTGACGTCGCAACGAAGAGTGACGTCGCAACGAAGAGTGACGTCGCAACGAAGAGTTACGTCGCAACGAAGAGTTACGTCGCAACGAAGAGTGACGTCGCAACGAAGAGAGTGTTGACGCAAACATTATATTTGCATCTTTCGGGTCACAATTTGTCAGAAAACTAAACAAATATTTCTTGACACATCACTTGTGACTGTACCTCCATGTTGTGTTGTGCTGTAATTGTTACGTATGTAATGATTGTGAGGTTCATAGGGAGGGGAATGGGGTTAAATCCTACCAGCTACACGAGGGTCATTTAGCCTGCAAGTCACCTGTAAACCACCAGTCAAGAATACTTAAATACCTAGAATAGGGATTAAATTAAGCTTTCAGTGTATACTCTGAGAGACATACCCCTCTCGGTGTATATATATATATATATATCTATATATATATATATATATATATATATATATATATATATATATATATATATATATATATATATTAACAAGTTGGCCGTCTCCCGTGATATCACAATATGCAAAACAACCAATTTGAAAAATAATGAAATTTCAAACGCTTTCGTGATTTCTTACATTATCAAGGTCCTTGATAATGATTTTACATTATCAAGGTCCTTGATAATGTGAGAAATAACGCAACGCTTGGAATTTCGCTGTTTTTCCACAGTGGTTGTTTTGCAGTTTTTGTAAAGATGTAACTATGACCAGTGTAGTCTGATAGACTTTGTAATATCTCTGATTTTATTTTATTTTCAACAACTATGCACAGTGTGAGCACTGGGTGCACAATACAGTGGCCGCTACTTTATTAACGTTGGTCTGTGACCCACCAGCTAGAGCTTTTGGCCATGTGACTGAGCTCTTTCGCTGGCTTACCCGTCCCATGATAAAAGATTGGGTGGTAACAAGTGTACTACTGAAACAGCTTCAATGAGGAATCCAAACAGGTGTCTCCGAAGTCTCTTTCTGTACTCCGAGGCTGTGGGTTCCCACACTGTGCACTAAAAGTGGAACACATTCTTCGTATTTGTTATCAGAACATAAGACAGGAACACTGCAGCAGGCCTACTGGCCCATACTAGGCAAGTTCTTCTCAAAAACAAACCCATTAACAAAAATATTAACCCTGTTAACTCAAGCTTATTTAGGCTAGGTTAGGTTAGGTTAGGTTAGGTTAGGTTAGGTTAGGTTAGGTTAGGTTAGGCTAGGTTAGGTTAGGTTAGGTTAGGTTAGGTTAGGTTAGGTTAGGTTAGGTTAGGTTAGATTTGCCAGGAAATAGGACAAGTGTTGTTGAAAATGGTGCATAATGAAGCTGAAGATTAAGACACATGTGTAACAGTTGGGTATCTTTACTGATGGAACACTTCGCCTATATAGTAGGCTTCTTCAGTCAAATACAGAGGCAGCTGTAGTAATGAAATAAAGATGATGTAATCAGTCCATCAACCTTGGAGAAATATTATTTGAGGTAGTCAGTCCCTGAGCCTGGAGAAGAGTTCAGCTCTATGGTCTTGTGATGACCTGCAGCTAGAACTTTTGGTCATCCGAGAGGAGATGCTACTGGAACACTTCAGATCTGGTCCTCAGCATCAGTTTTTATCTCTGTGATCCCTACAACCTGTGCCCTTTCGAACTAAAATATTTCCTTCCTAAATTTCACGCTTTGGTGCTGGGGATTCGAACCGCAGTCTCGAGGGTGTGAGGAATAATCTCCTTGTTATGAGTTACAGTCGATTCTGAGCCTCAATTTCGGCTTTCTATTACCAACTCAAACTCTTCAAGAGCCTTGATGCTGGTCAAAAGCTCTTGATTCAAGGAGTTAGAGGTGCCTCCTTCACTTTGTGTGCTGTTCAGTGTCACTGACCCTGTGAGTGAAAGTAGTGCCGTAAAGACAGTGGCATCAGGTGCCTGTTTACTGTTAGGTGAACAGGGTCAACAGATTCTGTTGCCCCTGTGAGGTAACATGGACAACGTCTCTACCAGGATTTACCCCGGGTCCTTCGGTTGTGAGCCGTAGGCGCTGCCACTAAGCTATGAGCTATCTACCTTTTCTCATCCATCTCTATTCTTCCCTATTCCCTCCACTAGTCTAGTCTCCTCCTTAATTCCCTCCATCAATCTACTCCTTTCTTATTCCCTCTATCGTCCTTCTCCTTTCTTACTCCCTCTATCAATCTACTTTCTTATTTCCTCATCAGTCTACTCCTTTCTTCCTTATCTTCTCTAATTATTAATCCTATGTTTGTTATCCACTCTATCCATCTATCTTACTCCTTTTTCCTTCATCCTATCCATCCATTTCCTCTCTTTCAATTCCTCCTATTCTTCTATTCTCCTTCCTTATTCCCTCTATCATTCGTTTTCTTCCTCCTATCATTCTACAGTCATTCTCGTTATTCCCTTTTATATTCCTCCCAATTATCCATATTTATCAATAATTTTTCTCTTCCTCATTTTCTATTTCTCTGTCAACTGATTGAATTTCGAGTAAAAAAAAATGGGGCAAAATATTGAATTTCGAATATTGAAGAATTTTAATGTGTGATCGAATTTTAATTTTTTTCTTTACTGTGACTTTCTCTGAACTTTTACTGCGACTTTCTTTTGACTTTCTATAAACTTTCGTTGCGACTTTCTTGTGACTTTTTTAAAAATTTTATTGCGACTTTCTTTGAACTTTCATTGCTACTTTCTCTGAACTTGTACAGCGACTTTCTTGCTACTTTCTTTGAACTTTTATTGCGACTTTCTTTGAACTTTCTTTAGTCTTCGAAGTCAGAAGTATTTAGTACAATTGTGAAAAGTGAGCTGATCCGCCGAACACGACTGGTACAAACTGATGCGACTGGACAAGAAAGAAAACCAAGGAGGTGGGGGCGCGTTCACGACACACACACACACACACACACACACACACACACACAAACACACACACACACACACACACACACACACACACACACACACACACACACACACACACACACACACCACACCACACACACATACACACACACACACATACACACACACCACACCACACACACAAACACACACACATACCACACACACCACACACCACACACACACACACACACACACACACACACACACACACACACACACACACACCACACACCACACACGCCACACACACCACATTCAGTCTGGAAGTTCTCTCTCACATTCGCTTCTTTCATTGTTTTTCTTGTGTTGTTGGGAAGAAGTGTGTGTTGTATTTCTTGACTGTTATGTTACCAGCTAACATGTTGAGACTTACCCTACCTGCTGTGTATTGTGCCTGGCCAAGTTACAACCTGGCTCAGACAGGCTAAGAGAGTGTGTGTGTGTGTGTGTGTGTGTGTGTGTGTGTGTGTGTGTGTGTGTGTGTGTGTGTGTGTGTGTGTGTGTGTGTGTGTGTGTGTGTGTGTGTGTGTGTGTGTATGTGTGTGTGTGTGTGTGTGTGTGTGTGTGTGTGTGTGTGTGTGTGTGTGTGTGTGTGTGTGTGTGTGTGTGTGTGTGTGTATGTGTGTGTGTGTGTGTGTGTGTGTGTGTGTGTGTGTGTGTGTGTGTGTGTGTGTGTGTGTGTGTATGTGTGTGTGTGTTTACTTTTTTGTACTTACATGTTTGTGGCTGCAGGGGTGGATCTATAGCTCCTGGCCCCGCCTCTTCGCTGGTCGCTACTAGGTCAATCTCTCCCTGCTCCATGACCTTTATCATACTTCTTCTTAAAGCTATGTATGGATCCTGCCTCCACTACATCACTTTTCAGATTGCTCCACTTCCTGACATCTCTATGACTGAAGAAGTACTGCCTAACATCCCTGTGAGTTTTTCAACTTCCAACTGTGACTCCTTGTTGCTGTGTCCCATCTCTGAAACATTGTCCAATGTCCCTATCCACCTTGTCAATTCCTATCAGTATTTTACATGTCATAATCATGTCTTTTCCTATCCCTCCTCTCCTCCAGTGTTGTCAGGTTCAATTCCCTTAACCTCTCCTCTTAGGACAAGCCCCTCATCACCGGGACTTGTCTTGTTGCAAACCTTGAAACTTTCTCTAATTTCTTGACGTGTTTGACCAGGTGAGGGTTCCATACTGGTGCTGCATACTCCAATATGGGCTTGACGTACACGATGTACAGTGTCGTGAATGACTCTTTGCTTTGGTGTTGAAATACCTAAGCAAGGAGTCATTCTTGTCAGACTTGCCAGGCGCCCCTATGCTACAGCAGTTATTTGGCTGAAGTGCGCGTCAGATGTACTTGGTATGATGCTTACACCAAAATCCTTTTCCTTGAGTGAGTTTTGCAACCTTTGACTTCCTAGGCTGTACTCCGTCTTTGGTTTTCTTTGTCCTTCCCCAAGCTTCATAACTTTGCACTTGCTGGGGTTAACTTTACATCGTGTGCAAACAGGGACACTTCTGAGTCTATCACTTCCGTCATGTCATTCACATATACCAAAAACAGCACCGGTCCTGGGACTGACTCCTGTGGAACCCTGCTCGTCAGAGGCGGTCTGACACCTCGTCACCTACCATGACTCGTTGTTACCTTCCTGTCAGGTATTCTCTGATCCATTGCAGAGCCTTTCCTGTTATACCTGCCTGCTCCTCTAACTTTTGACTAATCTCTTGTGTGGAACTGTGTCAAAAGCCTTCTTGCAGTCCAAGAAAATGCAATCTACCCACCCCTCTCTTTCTCTCTTGTCTTCTGTCACATTGTCGTAAAATTCTAGCAGGTTTGTGACACAGGATTTCCCTTTCCTGAAACCGTGCTGGTTGTTGTATATACGCTCATTCCATTCTAGGTGCTCCACCAGTCTTCTCCTGATAATCTTCTCCATGATTTTGTATACTATACATGTCAGTGACACTGACATGTAGTGTGTGTGTGTACTCACCTAGTTGTACTCACCTAGTTGAGGTTGCAAGGGTCGATTCCAAGCTCCTGGCCCCGCCTCTTCACTGGTCGCTATTAGGTCACTCTCCCTGAACCATGAGCTTTATCGTACCTCTGCTTAAAGCTATGTATGGATCCTGCCTCCACTACATCGCTTCCCAAACTATTCCACTTCCTGACTACTCTGTGGCTGAAGAAATACTTCCTAACATCCCTGTGATTCATCTGTGTCTTCAACTTCCAACTTGTGTGTGTGTACTCACCTAGTTGAGGTTGCGGGGGTCGAGTCCGAGCTCCTGGCCCCGCCTCTTCACTGATCGCTACTAGGTCACTCTCCCTGAGCCGTGAGCTTTATCATACCTCTGCTTAAAGCTATGTATGGATCCTGCCTCCACTACATCGCTTCCCAAACTATTCCACTTACTGACTACTCTGTGGCTGAAGAAATACTTCCTAACATCCCTGTGATGTGTGTGTGTGTGTGTGTGTGTGTGTGTGTGTGTGTGTGTGTGTGTGTGTGTGTGTGTGTGTGTGTGTGTGTGTGTGTGTACTCACCTAATTGTACTCACCTAATTGTGGTTGCAGGGGTCGAGACTCAGCTCCTGGCCCCGCCTCTTCACTGATTGCTACTGGATCCTCTCTCTCTCTGCTTCCTGAGCTTTGTCATACCTCTTCTTAAAACTATGTATGGTTCCTGCCTCCACTACTTCACTTGCTAGGCTATTCCACTTGCTGACAACTCTATGACTGAAGAAATACTTCCTAACGTCCCTGTGACTCGTCTGAGTCTTCAGCTTCCAGTTGTGACCCCTTGTTCCTGTGTCCCCTCTCTAGAACATCCTATCTCTGTCCACCTTGTCTATTCCCGGCAGTATCTTGTATGTCGTTATCATGTCTCCCCTGACCCTTCTGTCCTCCAGTGTCGTCAGTCCGATTTCCCTTAACCTTTCCTCGTACGACATTCCCTTGAGCTCTGGGACTAGCCTTGTTGCAAACCTTTGTACTTTCTCTAACTTCTTGACGTGCTTGACCAGGTGTGGGTTCCAGACTGGTGCTGCATACTCCAGTATGGGCCTAACATACACAGTGTACAGTGTCTTGAACGATTCTTTATTAAGTGTGTGTGTGTGTGTGTGTGTGTGTGTGTGTGTGTGTGTGTGTGTGTGTGTGTGTGTGTGTGTGTGTGTGTGTGTGTGTGTGTGTGTTTTAGTGTATGTGCAGCACTAATCTTGTTGCAAATCTTCCCAACTTTTCAAATTTTTTGCTTGGACTAATTTGGTTGCAAACTTTGGTACCTCTCCATTTTTATACTATCCTTTATCAGGCTGTAACTCCACACGGGTGCTGAGTAGGAGTGACCTGAGGTGAGCTGAGGGATTTTTGTTGAAGTATCTGAAGGCTATTTCATCACTCACTATCCTTACACAGAATGCCTGAGTCCCACAGTGAATGTGTTCCTCTGGTGATATGTTCGGTGTGGTGTTCACTCCAAGATCCCTTTTTTGTCAATTAGTTTCTGGCCATTTGTGGACTCGATCTCCGTTCTTCAATCTCCGCTACAGCCCCCACTTCATTCAGCCAATCTTATCACCTCTATAATTATCCATGGAAGGATAATTACACGGATAATTACACAATTATTGGAAAAATTATCCCTCTCTACTCTTTTTGGTTTTTATTCTCAATCGTTTTATATCGTCTATAAACAGATAAGATTTGATTAGCTTAGGAAAAGTATCATTGATCTTAGTGCTGATTCTTGTGGTACCCCACGTGTCACCCTCTCCCATCCCAGAACTTTCATGCTGTTTCACTTTCTCCTTGTTTACCTCTATGATGGTTTGGATGCGGATGAGGTCAGCATACTGCTGTGGTCAGTATACTTGTGTGGTCAGCATACTGGTGTGGTCAGCATTCTGGTGTGATCAGTTTACTGGTGTGGTAAGTATACTGATGTGGTCAGTATACTGGTATGGTCAGTATACTGGTGTGGTCAGTATACTGGTGTAGTCAACGTACTGGCGTGATCAGTATACTGGTGTTGTCAGTATACTGGTGTGGTCAACATACTGGTGTAGTCAGTATACTGGTGTGGTCAACGTACTGGTGTGGTCAACGTACTGGTGTAGTCAACATACTGGTGTGGTCAGCATACTGGTGTGGTCAGTATATTGGTGTAATCACCATACTGGTGTGGTCAGCATATCGGTGGTCTGTGTACTGGTGTGGTCAGTATACTGGTGTTGTCAGTATACTGGTGTGGTCAGTATACTGGTGTGGTCAGAATACTGGTGTTGTCAGTATACTGATGTGGTCAGTATGCTGGTGTGGTCAGTATACTGGTGTGGTCAGTATACTGGTGTTGCCAGTATACTGGTGTTGTCAGTATACTTGCGTGGTCAACATACTGATGTGGTCAAAATGCTGGTGTGATCAGTATACTGGTGTTGTCAGTATACTGGTGTGGTCAACATACTGATGTGGTCAGTATACTGGTGTGGTCAGCATACTGGTGTACTCACCATACTGGTGTGGTCAGTATATTGGTGTGGTCAGTATACTGGTGTGGTCAGTATACTGGTGTGGTCAGCATGCTGGTGTGATCAGCATGCTGGTGTTGTCAGCATGCTGGTGTGGTCAGCCTTGAACATCGAGCCCAGCGTTGAACTTCGAGGCCCAGCATTGAACTTCGAGGCCCAGCATTGAACTTCGAGGCCCAGCATTGAACTTCGAAGCCACGTTGAGCCTCGAGGCCAGCGCTGAGGCTCGAGGCCAGCACTGAGGCTCGAGGCCAGCAGCGCTGAGGCTCGAGGCCAGCACTGAGGCTCGAGGCCAGCACTGAGGCTCGAGGCCAGCACTGAGGCTCGAGGCCAGCACTGAGGCTCGAGGCCAGCACTGTGGCTCGAGGCCAGCACTGAGGCTCGAGGCCAGCGCTGAGGCTCGAGGCCAGCGTTGAAGCAGTTTTTCACTGAAAGCTCCGCTGAAATCCCTCCGTAACGACGTTATAATTGCAGGAGTGTGTGTGGCAGCTCTCACGGGCTCCCACAAATCCTTCTTGCAGCTCGGTGCCTGTCGTTTACTAGTCGCGGTTTGTCATGAGAGGTCATAGTTTTTCGTGAGGGTCGTGGTTTGTCATGAGAGGGCTGTGGTTTGTCGTGAGGGGTCGTGGTTTATCGTAAGGGGTCGTGGTTTATTGCAAAGAGGTCGTGCTTTGTCGTAAAGTAGTACCTCTTCGTGCTGGATGTGCCATGTGAACGACCCTCTTGCAGCAGATAGACTTTAAACCCAGTTAAGCAAGCCCAGTCCACAGTGAAACTGCTTTACATCACAGTTCACAGTCAGTGCTTCAATTCCCAAGAAACTCCAGGAAAAAAATTTGCATACGACCGCAGGAATGAGGCGAGAAGTCTGCACAATGTTTTGGTAGTCACTCAGGCGTCCGTGGGGTCCCAGACCAGCTCGTCAGGAGCCTCCTGTTCTGAGACCCGGGGAAACTTGCGTTTGGTCTTTAATTTGGAAATATAATATCGACACTGCGCAAAGGTTGAGATTAGATGAGAGAATAAGAGCGTAAACAATGAGGAACACTGCAGAAGGCATACTTGTCTATACTTGGCAGGGTTTGGGTTTGCGAAGGACCTGCCTAGTAGGAATAATGGATTCAAATTAGATAAGTTTAGATTTAGAAAGAATATAGGAAACTATTGGTTTGGAAATAGGGTAGTTGATGAGTGGAACAGTCTGCCTAGTAGGGTTATTGAAGCCGAAACCTTGGGTGGCTTCAAATTTAGATTGGATAAATACATGGATACGACTGAGACCTGCACATGGGTAAATTGATTCATCAGAGCTTATTGTTAGGGTATTACTGAAAGTGGGTTGGACAAATATTCTGTTAGTGGGTTGGATTTGTGAAGGACTTGCCCAGTATGGGCCAACAAGCCTACTGCTGTGTTCCTCATTTCTTATGTTCTAATCTAACACCTGGGTATCTTTATTGTAGACGTTTTGCCCTCCAGTAGCTTTTTCATTACAATACGTGTTGTATATATTTCTATTATGACCATGTAATGATAAAACCATTGGATAACGAAATGTCTATAAGATACCCAGATGTTGCCCATGTCTAATTCATCACCAGTATTAAACACGGGGAGAGGGGTAGGAGACGTTAATAAACCGTCAAGAAAAAATGCATTAGACTTAATGTGTCAGAATTAGTTATGATGAACAAACACATGTGCAACACTTAGGTATCTTTATTGATCAAACACTCCCTTAATAGAGGAACCTAAGAGTTGCACATGTGTCTTACGGCTTAGAAGAGTGCCAGGAGTGCCACTGGTCTGTCGCATGACCATCGATTCACTATATGCTAGACTGCCTGGCGACACTGATCTAGCAAGTCATCATCTAATGCCACCTAGTGCCCTTGAAAACAGCTCGTCAGGGCCAGGTAACTTGTGTGGTTTTTAATGTGTGTGTGTCTGAGAACCATGTACCTAATGACTCTGCGTTTGCAAGCATTCCTTTAGAACCCTTGAAAACCCGTTGAAGAGTGGTAGACAACTCGTGTATTACTGTACCTCCACAGCTGCTCGGGCTGACCCCTGTATCTGTTGTAGTACTGGCCAGCTGGATGGTAACATCTGTTCACAGGGAAGAATCTAAACTTACCAACACTGGTCAAAACAGGTTTCAGGTCATGTTTAAAATAATTTTGGGACGCTGGCTCTACTTTTGCACCATGTACAGTTTCTGTGAAATAGAACACCATCTTCAGTATTACTTTTCGACTGTATTAGTGTCTAATAAGCGCTTGGTTATTTTATGGAAGGCAATTTTTTTTTTAATTTCTTATGGATTGTGTGTTTCTCTTTTTCAAAGTGATATTTTCAACTGTTCAGCTATATCCTACAATGCCTCGCGGCTGCTTGAACGACATTAATGATTTTTGATATATATGTGGCGGCTTTACTCTGACAAAGCAGAGGCGAAATATCCTTCTTGTAATAACGTTGGTAGAATTACCGACTATATGTTGGGTAACAGGACACAAGTGCAACTGTGACATTTTATAGTGGAAACGTTTCGCTCTCCAGGACCTTTGTCAGGTCGTTGCCACAATAAAATGTCGCATTAGTTGCAATTGTCTCCTTTTACCTAACATCATCCCTCTTGTGTAAACAGTATATTTTTACTACTTTGGTGTGAAGGTCGGAGGTCAGGACAAGCTGTGGGCACCTCACTGCCTTTGTGACTTTTTCCATGTATGCCATTTGCAGTGCTAATAGTGTGGAGGAACCGTTGGGATTTTCATCCCAAAATAAATCCAGAATAACATGTCCATATCTTCTGAAGTCAGACCAGTACCACCATCCTTTAAAGATATATTTCCATTGAATGAATTAGCCACTAATTCAGATTCTGAGTTTGAACCAGCTGGAGTCAACAGCCAGGAATCACATATGGTGACTCACAAGTCACCCCATCGAACTCGTGTGTGATATTAATGTATCCCAGGAACAGCCAGTGCCAGATCAAGATCGTGCCAGTGGAATGAACTGCACCCAGACACAACAATCGGTTCAGAGAAAGACAGAAAAGGCTAGAAACCTAGTTTTATTGTAAGAATCAATTTGCTGCTGTTGTGATAATGCTTTGGGTAAACAAGATCCTGCAGTTTAGAGTTTGTTTACTTATTTCAGCAAACAAATCTGAAGACAGTCTTACTTCACAATGGCATCACCCTACGAAGACTGCCTTAACACTCTCGCTAGAGACTTGAAAAAAAAAACAGCTGAAACAATGCATGAGCTCGTCAGTCTGGTCGAATATGTTAAGTTTGGGTGGAAAATCTGTGGTGACCTGAGAGTAAGAGGGTTGTTACTGGGACTACAAGATGGATTTGTAAAGTATTGCTGTTTCGTGTGCGTGTGGAACAGTCGAGAGACAAAGCCTTGCTTTCATTGTACCTGGCCAACTCGAGAATCGTATGAGGCAGGCATCAAGAACATCGAACACAGCCTATTAGTCGATCTAAAGGGACACATACGTGGCTGTTGCAATCTAAGCACTAATTTCATTCTCCTCTCGTTTGGAATACCAGTTAGAGAAGCAGTTTACATATTAATGAACCCACGAACAAGGGGTTTTAAGGTAATAACAACTGCACTATTTGCTTAAAATCACTTGTTCGTAGATGAATTAATATATTAACTGCCTGTCTAATTGGTATTCCAAACGAGAGGAGAAGAAATTAGTCCTTAGCTTATCACAGCCACGTATGTGTCCGCAACAGGAGTGAGGTTTGTAGATGAATGGTTCAGAGAACCGACATGTTGATAAATTAGACACATGTGCAACTCTTGGGTATCTTTATTGAGGAAACGTTTCGCCACACAGTGGCTTCATCAGTCCATACAAAGGAGAATCTTGAAGAACAGGAGGAGAATGAGGTAATCAGTCCCTCAACCTTGAGTCGATGTGGTCAGTCCATCAATCTTGAATAGAATACGGCATACGTGCTGAGAAGGAGCTTATAAACCGTTGGCAGGAGAGGTGCAGCAGTCATAGGTCGTGTAACATTTGTTCAATGTTGAAGTAGGTCGTGCCCAAGAATTAGGCAAGGTTGAGGGACTGATTACCTCATTCTCCTCCTGTTCTTCAAGATTCTCCTTTGTATGGACTGATGAAGCCACTGTGTGGCGAAACGTTTCCTCAATAAAGATACCCAAGAGTTGCACATGTGTCTAATTTATCAACATGTCGGTTCTCTGAACCATTCATCTACAAACCTGTCAGACACTGCAACTTCTTGGGATCTTAATACTTGGGAATTCTTCGCTTGCCTAATTCTTGGGCACGACCTACTTCAACATTGAACAAATGTTACACTACCTATGACTTCTACACCTCTCCTGCCAACGGTTTATAAGCTCCTTCTCAGCACGTATGCCGTATTCTATTCAAGATTGATGGACTGACCACATCGACTCAAGGTTGAGGGACTGATTACCTCATTCTCCTCCTGTTCTTCAAGATTCTCCTTTGTATGGACTGATGAAGCCACTGTGTGGCGAAACGTTTCCTCAATAAAGATACCCAAGAGTTGCACATGTGTCTAATTTATCAACATGTCGGTTCTCTGAACCATTCATCTACAAACATGTGCCTAGGACAAAATGGTAACTAACACACACACACACACAGGCCTAGTGTCTAATCGACATGTGCCTAGGACAAAATAGTAACTAACACACACACCACACACGTACACCAATCCTTTTAGAAGCACAAGACACAGACGAAAGGTCAGACCGGCGAGGCTAAACCTGGTCTTCACCTTGATCGTTTCAAATAGTTGATAGAATAAAAGTTCCTGCTAGGCGTGAAGTGTGAGCTTCTGCTAGATGTGAGCCCTTGCTAGGTGTGAGCCCCCTGCTAGGTGTGGTCCCCCTGCTAGGTGTGGTCCTCCTGCTAGGTGTGAGCCCCTGTTAGATGTCAGCCCCTGCTAGGTGTGAGCCCCGAGGTAGTTAGTCCCTCAGCTGAGGGACTGACTACCTTAAATACTATTTATCCAATGCTGAGGGACTGATTACATCATCATTTCATCACTACAACTGCTGTTTCTGTATTGGACTGAAGAAACCTACTGTGTAGGCGATACCCTTCAACAGTAAATATACCCAACTGTTGCACGTGTGTCTCAAGTCATCATCGAGTACTGCAGTAGACTTACTGGCCCGTGCTAGGCAGGTTCAACTCACTCCCACATCCACACCCACAAAAAATTAGTCTGGTCTGCCTTACAGCTTCTAGGTATTATTTTTCTCAGAAATTATCTAATTTAATGGTTTGCCTTGCTGTATGTAGGTATCTTGTAAGTCATGATCATGTCTCCTTCCAGTTACGTAGCATTCAACTTCACAAGAATGATTTGCTTTCCTGTATGTCGGTATCTTGTATGCTGTGATCATGTCTCTTTCCAGTTAGGTAGCACTGAGCTTCACTAACACACATTCACACTCCAGTTATTGTTCTGGGTCCGGCCTTGTAACTAACTTCTAAACTTTCTCAGTTCTCTTCGTATTGTATATGAGGTAAGGGCTTCATGCTGGTGCAGCGTACTCGAGTACAGAGTATTCACTATTTCCATTAATAATAAGACTTACATCTAGTAACTCTATGATCTTAAAAAATTAATGTTTTCAGAATTGATATTTTGATTTTTATTTCTTTGTAAAAAACAAAAAAGTTGACTTGCATTTGCCATTTTATTTGTTGTGTTTGTTTATAAAAGGCTTTTTCTTTTTTTTGACTCAAATTATTTTACTTTGAGGTTCAGGTTCCGCTTTACTTTGAAAATCAGGCTATAAGATATTTGTCGGACTAGTGTCTCATTTATCAATATATCTGCCAGTAGGCCTTCCGCAGTGCTCCTCTGTTCTTATATTCAAACATAAATCTCCTGTGTTTTTTCTAACATATCGCTTTATTGTCCTTCAAGAGTTTTCCTTTTTCCTGCATCAGTCTTATCCTGAGAGTCCTTCGTAATTTTTTTCTTAAAGTGAATATATAAGACACTTGTGTATTATCTGGGTAATACACTATTGTATACTATATATGTATTGTATACTATATATGTATTGTATACTATATATGTACAACATTTAGGTTTCTTTATTCTGGAAACGTTTCGTCAGCCAGTGTCTTCTTTAATCCAGTGGAGAGAAACTGTGACAGTGGGTGTGAGCATTGTCTATCGTGATTATCACCTCTGACGCTGTATTCTTTTTAGGAACATAAGAATAGAGGAACACCACAGCAGACCTAATAGACTATGCTTGACGGGTTCTTATATCCAACCCAACTCCACTCAAACTCCACTCAATACCACGGGTGGGGTTAGAATCCGAGATCAGAGAGTCACAAAACTTCAGACCGAAGCGTTAGCCACTGGGCCAGCTAGCTAACGCGTCGGTCTGGAGTTTTGTGACTCTCTGATCGCGGGTTCTAACCCCACCTGTGGTATGGTTTGTTTGTAATCGTGTCATTACGATTTCGTGAGTCAGCTCCACTCAGACTGATGTCAGAACTATTCTCAATACACCCAAAGTCTAAACTTGAAGTTTATGCTGCATTTGACTCACGAAATTGTAATAAACGATGGGAAACAAGCCACGGACCGAGTGAGTCGTAGAACTGTGATCAGAGAACCTAATTTCCGCAGACACAAATGTCTTGAATCATCATTAATTGCTATTTCTAACACAATCACAGAGGGTAAAGTCAGCTTCATCATCTCTGAAGTATTGACAAGAATTCTCATCGAAACAGTAAACCCTGCCATCACACTGCTGCTGCTACTACTACTGCTGCTACTACTACTGCTGCTACTACTACTGCTGCTACTACTACTGCTGCTACTACTACTGCTGCTACTACTACTGCTGCTACTACTACTGCTGCTACTACTACTACTGCTACTACTACTACTGCTGCTACTACTACTACTGCTACTACTATTACTACTGCTACTACTATTGTTACTACTACTATTGCTACTGCCACCACCACAACAAGTATTATTACCACTACCTATTGTTTATTTTAAGTAAGCATATTTAAGCTAAAAAAAATTTTTTTACAGAAAAACTGAGGGCTACTACTGCTACTACTACTACTACTACTATTGTCGCCACAAAGACTACTTCTACTACCTACAACAATTATATTATGTTTTAAACCTCACTCTGTACCTGTATATACCTCTGCGTGTCCCTGTACTAACTATTAATATGGTATACAATACCGACAGGTTGGTAAGTAAGCCACATATGCAGCAGTTAGGTATCTTTATTCCGAAACGTTTCGCCTACACAGTAGGCTTCTTCAGTCGAGTACAGAAAAGTTGGCAGAAACAGTAGAGATGTGAAGACGATGTAATCAGTCTATCACCCTTGAAGACGTAGTTTTGAGGTGGTCAGTCCCTCAGCCTGGAGAAGAGTTTTGTTCTATAATCTGGAACAACGTGAAGTTGAAGCGACAGTATGGAGACATATTTACTGTCAGAAGCTGAGGGAATGATTACATCGTCTTCACATCTGTACTGCTACGGCCATCTTGTCTGTACGCGACTGCAGAAACCTACTGTGTAGCCGAAACATTTCGGAATAAATATACCTAACTGCTACACATGTGTCTTACTTTTCCTGGAATTCTACGACTGTTAGGTAGAAGTCGTAGAACTGGAGTTCTACGACTCTCGCCGCGGGTTAAAACCGCTTTCTATTATTCTAAATCGTAAGCGATTTTAACCGCGGTTGATTATTATTTCCTGGATTCTGTGTTCAGTGATTTTTTTTCGCTTTGTTCCCTTTCTCGTGTTTCTTCACGTTGTAGATTATCTTCTCTTCCTCCCTAGAGTTGAAGGTGAACCCTGGGTTCTCCCTGTCCTTCTCCCTGCCTGATCTCTGAGGGACAGATCTCCCTTCAGCCTCCTGGCGTCGTGTAATAGTGATATTCAGTAGTGAATCAGATGTGTACAACATTTGGCTATGAAATAATAAAAACAAATGCAGTATAGGCAATTCTTTATTGACTACGTTGTCAATAAAGGATTGCATTATACCGCATTTGTGTTTTTCCACGGTGTCTGTATTTTATACCATTTATCTCCAACATCTGGGTATCTTTATTTATAGACGTTTCGCCATCCAGTGGAGAAACGCCTGTGTCAGGCGTTTCTTAGTGTTATCACAATTTCGCTAATTGTTTTTTCTGGTTATATGGCACAAATCCAACCCATCTCATTCTTGTCTTTTATTCATCATCATGAATGTGATGGGTAGGATAGGCCGATAGGCCTGTTCTTCCATTTTTAGTGTTTTAAGGTTCGTGTTCACACTGTACTTCCCTTCGGTTTGCTGTGTTTCGCCCGGGTTTACTCCACACGAATACTTGGTTACTGGTACCTTGTTCATGGGTTATTTTGTTTATATTTGTAGCGGTAATGATGGTAGAATTACCGACAAAATATTAGGCAAATAGACATTTCTTTGTGGCAACGTTTCGCTTCCCAGGAGGCAATGGCTTGATAAAAGTACTGTAGAGCGAAACGTTACTACAATAAAATGTCACACGAGTTGCACCTGTGTCTGTTTACCTTCACTTGCATCGTTCAGAGTGAAGACTCGGTGTAGCCTCGCCGACTCATCTCCGCTCAGCGATCACTCGTCATCCCGTCTACTACTCCAGACTTCAGTGATAATTTTCTATTTAAAGACATTTTCCTTGCATTTAAAGACATTTGCGTGTGTGAGACATTTACAGTGAATTTCTTGTGTACTCTAAGTCCTGTGTTTTCAGTTAGACTCAGTATTTCTTTGACTCATTATTTTTGCAATATTTTTCAGTGTTATCGCTCATCTCATATTTTTTTATGTGTTTTTTTTATGCTACTCTCTGTCTGTAGTATGTATTATTGTGTAGTGTACCAGTCAGTCACTCCGTGTGAAGTAATTCAATTTTTTTTATTTATCTTGTATTCTTTCAGCATTGTATTCTCCAGTATTTGTCGTATACCAAATTATCCATTTATTTCTATGTGTGTCTTTTTTTCGTACACCAGCAGTGTCTCGTTCCCTGATCTTTTCGCAGACTTGTCTACCATTATTTTTGCCAGCAATTTTTGTCGTATCAGTCACAGCAAGATTTTGTTGTAAGAATATGCTAAAAAAATTAATAAGTGAATATGTTGTGTGTGCCCCGCCACTTGTAAGTGTTGTGTGCCCCGCCACTTGTAAGTGTTGTGTGCCCCGCCACTTGTAAGTGTTGTGTGCCCCGCCACTTGTAAGTGTTGTGTGCCCCGCCACTTGTAAGTGTTGTGTGCCCCGCCACTTGTAAGTGTTGTGTGCCCCGCCACTTGTAAGTGTTGTGTGCCCCGCCACTTGTAAGTGTTGTGTGCCCCACCATTTGTAAGTGTTGTGTGCCCCGCCACTTGTAAGTGTTGTGTGCCCCGCCACTTGTAAGTGTTGTGTGCCCCGCCACTTGTAAGTGTTGTGTGCCCCGCCACTTGTAAGTGTTGTGTGCCCCGCCACTTGTAAGTGTTGTGTGCCCCGCCACTTGTAAGTGTTGTGTGCCCCACCACTTGTAAGTGTTGTGTGCCCCGCCACTTGTAAGTGTTGTGTGCCCCGCCACTTGTAAGTGTTGTGTGCTCCGCCACTTGTAAGTGTTGTGTGCCCTGCCACTTGTAAGTGTTGTGTGCTCCACCACTTGTAAGTGTTGTGTGCCCCGCTACTTGTAAGTGTTGTGTGTTCCCCCCCTCTTGTAAGTGTTGTGTGTCCCGCCACTTGTAAGTGTTGTGTGCTCCGCTACTTGTAAGTGTTGTGTGCCCCGCTACTTGTAAGTGTTGTGTGCTCCGCCACTTGTAAGTGTTGTGTGCCCCGCCACTTGTAAGTGTTGTGTGCCCCGACACTTGTAAGTGTTGTGTGACCCGCCACTTGTAAGTGTTGTGTGCCCCGCCACTTGTAAGTGTTGTGTGCCCCGCCACTTGTAAGTGTTGTGTGCCCCGCCACTTGTAAGTGTTGTGTGCCCCGCCACTTGTAAGTGTTGTGTGCCCCACCACTTGTAAGTGTTGTGTGCCCCGCCACTTGTAAGTGTTGTGTGCCCCGCCACTTGTAAGTGTTGTGTGCCCTGCCACTTGTAAGTGTTGTGTGCCCCGCCACTTGTAAGTGTTGTGTGCCCCACCACTTGTAAGTGTTGTGTGCCCCGCTACTTGTAAGTGTTGTGTGCCCCGCCACTTGTAAGTGTTGTGTGCCCCGCCACTTGTAAGTGTTGTGTGCCCCGCCACTTGTAAGTGTTGTGTGCCCCGCCACTTGTAAGTGTTGTGTGCCCCGACACTTGTAAGTGTTGTGTGACCCGCCACTTGTAAGTGTTGTGTGCCCCGCCACTTGTAAGTGTTGTGTGCCCCGACACTTGTAAGTGTTGTGTGCCCCGACACTTGTAAGTGTTGTGTGACCCGCCACTTGTAAGTGTTGTGTGCCCCGCCACTTGTAAGTGTTGTGTGCCCCGCCACTTGTAAGTGTTGTGTGCCCCGACACTTGTAAGTGTTGTGTGACCCGCTACTTGTAAGTGTTGTGTGCCCCGCCAATTGTAAGTGTTGTGTGCCCCGACACTTGTAAGTGTTGTGTGCCCCGCCACTTGTAAGTGTTGTGTGCCCCGCCACTTGTAAGTGTTGTGTGCCCCGCCACTTGTAAGTGTTGTGTGCCCCGCCACTTGTAAGTGTTGTGTGCCCCGACACTTGTAAGTGTTGTGTGACCCGCCACTTGTAAGTGTTGTGTGCCCCGCCACTTGTAAGTGTTGTGTGCCCCGCCACTTGTAAGTGTTGTGTGCCCCGCCACTTGTAAGTGTTGTGTGCCCCGCCACTTGTAAGTGTTGTGTGCCCCGCCACTTGTAAGTGTTGTGTGCCCCGACACTTGTAAGTGTTGTGTGCCCCGACACTTGTAAGTGTTACACTTCCAGTTTTGTTTCTTGTTTTATTTTTATTCATATTTTTCATATTTCTTTGAACAAATTCACTCTTAGTGTAATTTCAATTTCTTTTTTTTAACGTAAAGTGTTTTCTTTACTCTGAGTAAATTGTTTTGTCTAATTTACAATTTAGAGTTAAAGTGTTCAGTCAGTTTTTCTTCATATTTTTATTTTATTATTTAACCTACATTTTCCCAGTGAGACTTTATTACTGCAGTGATTATTTCTACACCTTATTTTGTTGCACTTGTTCTGCAGTGAATTATTTTGCTGCACTTGTTCTGCAGTGAATTATTTTGTTGCACTTGTTCTGCAGTGAATTATTTTATTGCACTTGTTCTGCAGTGAATTATTTTGTTGCACTTGTTCTGCAGTGAATTATTTTATTGCACTTGTTCTGCAGTGAATTATTTTATTGCACTTGTTCTGCAGTGAATTATTTTGTTGCACTTGTTCTGCAGTGAATTATTTTGTTGCACTTGTTCTGCAGTGAATTATTTTGTTGCACTTGTTCTGCAGTGAATTATTTTGTTGCACTTGTTCTGCAGTGAATTATTTTGTTGCACTTGTTCTGCAGTGAATTATTTTATTGCACTTGTTCTGCAGTGAATTATTTTCTTTTATTGATATTTTTATACATTATTATTCTCAGTTCATTATTGTTTGAGTCTTGTTTTTCATTTTATTATTTTTCCTCATGTTGTCTTTGCATTATATTTTAATTTTGTTTATGCATTCTTAGAAAATATTTAAATTTCCCAGTTATCTCTCGTTGTATACAATCTAGTGATTTTATTTTATACTTTTTACATTGATTTACAGTTTTATTAGTTAATTTCTTTATTACAAGAGTACAGACAGCTCATTTTACATTTAATTCAGTCTCCAGTAATATATTTTTACTTGTAAATTTCAATGTATTTTTTTTATCTTGTCCAGCAGTCCTTTACATTGAGTTGTCCTTCCTCTTGCAGTGTATCTTAGACATTTTTTTTATTACTTCTGCAGAATTAGTTGCATCTCTTTTATTTTAATTTTAGCATTTTGTATCATTTTTATTATTCGTTATTTTTGCCTTATTTGTTCTTGTGCAACTTCTTTGCCATTATGTCTCACATACCGTCAAGTGATACTTTAGTGAATGTCGACACTCAGACCTCTCAGGCTACTGCTGCTGCTGTCATCAGTCCTCACAGTTCCTTATGGACTGACAGACCGACCCAGACACTGAGACACTATAGTTTTACTTGTGATTCCCTTGATGCCTTACCTTTATTCAATGGCCATGTACATAGTCTTGAAGCATGGTTTACTGCCATTCGTTCTCGTGTTAATGCTCTAGTTAACGGTCCTCCTTCAGAGGAAAGTCTTACCAGACTTGCGAAAGAAGCTCTTCATCGGTCCCCTGCCGCTGTTCACGTTGTTGATCTCCTTGAAATGCGAGACTTCAGGAATCTTACTAAGTGGTCACAATATGAGGAACTGATTCGTTCTTTCCTTGTACCAGTAAAAACAGCTGATCCATATGTCGTTCTTAGGGAACTCGTGAATGCTACACCCATGACTAATGAATCGTTGAGTGCATTTGCTGTTAGATTAGACAAACTTTTGTCATCATTTATCAATGCTGTCCAGTCCTCAGCTTTTGTCCCTGACGAGGATAAACCATCCACAGCATCGTTTGCTAAAATAGCAGCTTTTGGAGCAATCAAAGAACTAATGCCGCCTGCTTCCGTGTGTGCTTATGAGGCTAATCCTCCAACTGTGACGATGGAACCACTTACAGCCCTAAATCATGTACGTTCCTTGTGCCCCCAGGGTACTCTCCCATGTATCAAAAGTAATTTCACACCTATGCCTCAGTCTGCACCACCTCTTGTTTGCGCCACAGCGACAAATCGTGGTCGTCAACCATCTCAGCGATCACCAAGGACCAGTGTACAGAGTCATTATAAACCTCGTAGTATTCATAGTACATTCAGTAACCACAGTCAGCGGACTTGTTACAACTGTGGTTTCCGTGGCCATATTGCAATTAATTGTCCTGATAGTCACCCTAAGAGGCGTCGTACTGATGATGAATACCAGTCAGATCTTCCCTACTGTACTTATCATAGAATACATGGACATGACACATCTGAGTGCAATGCTCTCTACAACCTTCAGTACTGTGCAAGACAGGTATACAATACCGACAAGATGAAAGTTAAGACACTTGTGCAACATCTGGTTATCTTTATTGTAAACGTTTCGCCATCCAGTGGCTTTATCAATACAGATTCTTGGACATAATTAGAAAACAGAAGAACTATATACAAAAGATGAGGTAATCAGTCCCTCAGCCTTGGAGGTGGTGTTTACAACCACGGTGCTCAACGAACAGATCCCATGTGGTCTGGTGTGATTCGATTCCTGCTCCAGGAAGATCTTATTCTGACTGTGAAGCCACCAGCACCCATCAGTGACTTTGTCATGAACCAAGAATTACTGTATCGAACAGCCGAGTTGGGTACTCCTAGCAGAAGAGTTTACCAGTTAGTAATTCCACAGTCACTAGTGAATGTAGCCTTACAGCTAGTTCACGATGTACCAGGTGTTGCGCACCCTGGTATGGATCGTTCAGTAAAACAAGCCAGATTGAAATACTTTTGGCCTCGTATGGCAACTGATATTTCTGAGTATGTTAAGAAATGTAGTGTCTGCATGAAACATAAAGGTAATGGTCCTAATCCAGTCCAAGTGTATCCAACTACTAGCGAACCGTGGGAAAGAGTTGTGCTAGATTTATTAACTAATTTCCAATGTTCCCTCTAGGGCAACAAACATCTATGTGTTATGGTAGACCATTTCACCAGATATTGTGAGTTCCTATTGCAGATAAGACTGCCGAGACAGTAGCTAAAGCGTTTAAAGAACGCATTATCTGCAGGCATACCACCCCTAAGTCCCTAGTAACAGATAATGGAGGTGAATTCTGTAATGAGATTCTTGAAAATTTGTGCACCTTACAAGATCTCTAAATCCACCATTGTTCCTCATCATTCTGCCAGCAATGGGTTAGCGGAACGTACCAATAAGAAAGTACTTGATGTCTTGAGAGCCACTATCAATCCCAACAGTGAAACTTGGGATGAAGTTATACCTGATGTGCAGTGTGCTATAAATTCTGCTTACAATGTTTCTATAGGTGACACTCCACATTATGCATTGTATGGTGTAGATAAACGTTTGCCTTATGAGTTGTTATATTCTAATCCGAAACCAAATTACAACCCTGATGATTTCATAGCAACTCGTACCAGCTTAGCTCAAAGTGTTTTTAGAAGAATCCGTGAAACACTTCATAAATCAACAGCAGAATTTACAAGAGTCGCAAACACTCGAGCAAAGCCATCCAGAATCAAAGTAGGTTCGAGAGTTATGCTGACTAACTTTAACAAAACGTCTGCAATGCCTAAGCTTGATCAAAAGTTTGTTGGTCCTTATCGAGTAGTTGAACATATCACTGGTAATAAGTATAAGGTTAGAGAAATTAGTACTGGTAAGTATAAAGAATCGCATTTAGATCATATGAAGTTAGTATGTGATGATAATGATGCTCCAACCCAGACTAATGTGACAGACTCTGACAATCCTCCTGATCCTGTACTCTCTACCTCTGATACTCAGTCAGACGATCAACCTGAATGTCGTTATTCCCTACGTACACGACAGGTATTGAGAAATCCTCAAGTATCATTTGTAACTACCAATTCAGATTTGCCTCAAATACACCGTGAGTTAGCCAGTGCATCAGACTTTGATCCTCCCAGAGATGACGCCCATTCTGCATATATCAATCTCACCCTAGCAGAGTTGGGGTTAAATGTAAATAACCTGTATAGATGAATAATTACAGTATCAACTTATCAGTATGTGTTCACGTTCTCTCCGAATTCTGAGAGTTAACAGTCTAGATTTGAGTGCACCGAATCTGCCTTTCTGTTAAACACTTCTTTCTTTGTATATATTTCTTCCTCAGAATCCGTAGATCACATGAATACAGATCGATCGATCAAAATTTTTTTTATCACTTTTATTGTGTAATCCCAATGTTGAGTTTCCGATGAGTTTTATTACAGTTTCAATTATGTAAGCTTCCATTCCAATATTCTACTTATGTATGTTATAATGTTCAATTGTTGTGTACTTTGACATTGTATAGAATCAGCCCAAGCCGTACACCTGCCGTCTCTAGTTTGTAGTAGCTGTATGTCGGGACGACATACGTTAGCGTCGCCGAGCTCTCAGTAGTAGTACCAGTTCCTAGTAACCAGTTACCAGTAACCAGTGTACCAGTAGATGACTCACTACCAACCGTCTGTGTGAATCATTGACTGTTATCATATTGCTGCTGACCATAGCAGGATTTCAAACACCCCTCACACTGTAGGCACTTGTGGGTCAGTCTAAGATAGGGAGCAGAGAGAGACAGGTCGGCTGTTGGCGCTTCCCATACTTCCCGATATATATTATACGTACAAACCAGCCTACGTGAGTATTTTTACCCCATCCACGTATCGAACCCCACTTGACATAGCCTCGCCGACTCATTTCCGCTCAGCGGGGCACCATCCTTGATTTCTTGATTTAGGTTTTCCATCACCGCCTCCTGTATGGCCCTTGTGGGTTTAGCACTTAGTTATGATTATTATAATCCAACACCACCTGAATTGCAATCACCGCTCAAGTAGTTGCCTCACCCGTGTGGGTTGCATCCATACCACTCTATTTTATTGCAATTAAAATTACCCATAGAAAGTGTTTACATATATACATATATATATATATATATATATATATATATATATATATATATATATATATATATATATATATATATATATATATATATATATATATATATATATATATACATACATATATATTTACTTTCCCGATAAAATATTCTAAAAAGCAGTGAATGATGCCTTTCAGAAAAGAGTTCCGAGATAATGACAGTGGTGTCTTACATCAACTCTCTACGATACAAGGGCCCTGTTGCTTACTTACATTTTAACTCCTGCTATTTGATACGTATATGAAGCCTCTGTTGTATCCTCTCGGTTTCTTGGAACCTCACTGATTCTCAGACAGTAAACATATATCTCATCATCTTGTATCCTTCTTGGGAAAAATGCGTATGTTATCTTTGTTGCAGTAATTGCTACATAAAGCCTTGTTTCGCTTGTGTGTGGGGGAGGGAGGAGCAGTAAGACCAATGTAAATAGGAGGTAGGTGGACTTCGGGAAGGATAGGGTAGTTAGTGGGAGTTTAGAAGGGAAGAGAAAGGGGTTGTTGTTTAGAGTGCAAATAAGCAAGGATGGAAGGAAGGAAGGCAGACAGAAATTGAAGGCAGACAGGCAGTGATGAAAGGAAGATAGGCAGCTATGAGAGGAAGGCTGACAGGGATGAGATGAAGGCAGGAATAGAACGCTGGCAGGGATAGGAGGAACGCAGGCAGGGATAAAAGATAGACAGGCAGGGATAAGAGGTAGCAAAGAGAGAGAGAGAGAGAGAGAGAGATAAGAGTAACCCAGGTGAGTATCTTCCAGAGCTGTCAGCTGCTGTTCAAGCAGCCACACAGATAAGCAGTTTTTTACTGCCTCTCAGAATACCACCAGCAGCCAGGCATGAACGCAACGCATCAAGAACACGCAAAAAGTAAATATTTCTAACTCGTTTTGTATCTTACTGCACACTAGGCCTATAGGCCTGGAGGCCTAGAAGTAACACCTGGATACTTGCAGCAGGTAACGGAGTTCCTAACAGAACTGTCATCTGACATAAAGGTGCACATGTTGAAGGTACACATGTTGAAGGTACACATGTTGAAGGTGCACATGTTGAAGGTACACATGTTGAAGGTACACATGTTGAAGGTAAACATGTGTGGTGAAGGGTGGCAGGTGTTGAGTGGCCATCATTAAGACAGTTGTTAGAGGAAGTTACAGGAAAATTTCCTCTCCTGTCATTACTGTTACTGGGATGGCTAGACGCACTCGTCTTAATGCTCCATTAATGGCTTCTGCGCCTTTAGCACCATTAATGACGCTGTGTTTCTGCGCCTTTGCCACCATTAATGACGCTGTGATTCTACGCCTTTAATGCCATTAATGGCGCTGTGTTTCTGTGCCTTTAACACCACTGAAAGTATTGTATTTCTGCTTATCAATTTTATGAATAAAATACATGTAACCCCATGGGTAACTGCTGCTCATGTGTCTGTTGAAGCTGCTGTGTCTGCTTTACCTGCTGCTGCTGTGTCTGCTGTACCTGCTGCTGCTCTGCTGTACCTGCTGCTGCTCTGACTACTGTACCTGCTGCTGCTCTGTCTACTGTACCTGCTGCTGCTCAATCTACTGTACCTGCTGCTGCTATGTCTGATATACCTTCTGGTGCTATGTTTGCTGTACCTGCTGCTGCTATGTCTACTGCACCTGCTGCTGCTCTGTCTGCTATACCTGCTGCTGCTATGTCTGATGTACCTGCTGCCTCTCTGTCTGCTGTACCTGCTGCTGCTATGTCTACTGTACCTGCTGCTGCTCTGTCTGCTGTACCTACTGCTGCTGTGTCTACTGTACTGCTGCTGCCATGTCTGATGTACATGCTGCTGTTATGTCTGATGTACCTGCTGCTGCTGTGAGCACTGTACCTGCTGCTGCTATGTCTGATGTACCTGCTGCTGCTGTGTGTACTGTACCTGCTGCTGCTATGTCTGATGTACCTGCTGCTGCTGTGTGCACTGTACCTGCTGCTGCTATGTCTGATGTACCTGCTGCTGCTATGTCTGATGTACCTGCTGCTGCTGTGTGTACTGTACCTGCTGCTGCTGTGTCTACTGTACCTGCTGCTGCTATGTCTGATGTACCTGCTGCTGCTATGTCTGATATACCTTCTGGTGCTATGTTTGCTGTACCTGCTGCTGCTATGTCTACTGCACCTGCTGCTGCTCTGTCTGCTATACCTGCTGCTGCTATGTCTGATGTACCTGCTGCCTCTCTGTCTGCTGTACCTGCTGCTGCTATGTCTACTGTACCTGCTGCTGCTCTGTCTGCTGTACCTACTGCTGCTGTGTCTACTGTACTGCTGCTGCCATGTCTGATGTACATGCTGCTGTTATGTCTGATGTACCTGCTGCTGCTGTGAGCACTGTACCTGCTGCAGCTATGTCTGATGTACCTGCTGCTGCTGTGTGTACTGTACCTGCTCCTGCTATGTCTGATGTACCTGCTGCTGCTGTGTGCACTGTACTGTCTACTGTACCTGCTGCTGGTGTGTGTCTACTGTACCTGCTGCTGCTTTGTCTACTGTACCTGCTGCTGCTATGTCACAGTGTCGCTGCCTGCTGCTGCTGTGTGTAATGTACCTGCTGCTGCTGTGTCTGATGTACCTGCTGCTGTTATGTCTGATGTACCTGCTGCTACTGTGAGCACTGTACCTGCTGCTGCTGTGAGCACGGTACCTGCTGCTGCTATGTCTGATGTACCTGCTGCTGCTGTGGCCCTTTTCATGCCTCTTTGCTGTATTTCTGATGTGCCTGCTGCTGCTGTGTGCACTGTACCTCCTGCTACCATATCTAGTCGCCACCTGCTGCTGCTATGTGTGATGTACCTGCTGCTGCTGTGTGTACTGTATCTGCTGCTGCTGTGTCTACTGTACCTGCTGCTGCTATGTCTGATGTACCTGCTGCTGCTGTGTCTACTGTACCAGCTGCTACTATGCCTCATTTACCTGCTGCTGCTGTGTCTACTGTACCTGCTGCTGCTGTAATGCAGATGTGCCTGCCTTTACGTCTGATGAACCTGCTGCTGCTAAAGTCTGATGTACCTGTTGCTGCCATCTCCTGTATATAACGCTGTCTATCTGATGTACCTGCTGCCATGTCTGATCTTGCCTGCTGCTGCGGTGTCTACTGAACCTGCTGCTTGCTCTTGTGTGCTGTATAACAACGCGGTAATCACGGTGCCTTAACGCTTAACAATGTCTGCTGTACTTGCTGCTGGTGTGTCTACTGTACCTGCTGCCTCTACTTGTGTCTACTGTACCTGCTTAACACTGTGTCTGGTGTAACTGCTGCTGCCATGTCAGTGCCTGCTTAACCTTGTGTCTACTGGACACTGCTGCTGCTCTGTGTTGCTGTATCTGCTCTTTGTGTCTGATCTTGCCTGCTGCTGCTGTGTCTACTGCTGCTGGTGTCTACTGTGCCTGCTCCTGCTGTGTCTATGTACCTGCTGTTGCAGTGTCTGGTCTTGCCTGCTGCTGCTATGTCTGATGTACTGTTGCTCACTGTGTCTCTGTAACTGCTGTTGCTATGTCTGATGTGCCTGGTGCTGCTGAAGTACACTGCTGCTGCTATGTCTACTGTGCCTGCTGCTGACGTTTGCGTCTGTTCACTGTACCTTAACAGCAACAGCCCATCCTAGTTTTCCCTGTACTGCTGTCTGTTGTATCTCCTGCTGCTGTGTCTGATGCTTTCCTGCTTTCTTCTATGCAGTGTACTGCCTTGCTTGTGTCTGCGCTGTGCCTGCTGCTGTGTCACAGTGTACCTTAACAACTTTCGTGTACTGTGCCTGCTGCTGCTGTGTCTGCTATTGCCTGCCGTTTCACTTTATGTCTGATGTGCCTGCTTCTTAACATTGTCTACTGTATCTGCTTAACAACGTGTCTACGGTGCCTGTAACTGCTGTGTCTACTGTGCCTGCTGCTGCTGTGTCTACTGTACTTGCCTTAGCACTGTCTGATGTACCATAACAGCTTGCTGTGTCTGCTGTACCTGCTGCTGCTGTGTCCTACTGCTACCTGCTGCTGCTGTCTGAGTCATGCCTGCCAACTGCTGTGTGTACTGTACCTGCTGCTGCTGTGTTTTGCTGTACCTGCGGTTGCCTTATGTCTGATGTACCTGCTGCTCTTATTGTCCTACACACTGTACCCCTGCTGCTGCTGTGTCTACTGTACCTCTGCTGCTGTATCTGCACAGCACCTGCTGCTGCTGTGTCTACTGTACCTGCTCTGCTGCTTTTGTCCTGATGTACCTGCTGCTGCAGTGTCTGTACCTGCTGCTGCTGTGTCTGAGATAGACCTCTTGCTGCTGTGTCTACTGTACCTACTCCTATATGTTTTATGTACCTGCTGCTGCTATGTCTGATGTGCCTGCTGCTCACTGTCATCTCACTCATACCCTACTTTCTTTGTGTCATCTGCTGTACCTGCCTTTATGTCTGAAGTGTACCTGCTGCTGCTGTGTCTCACTGCACCTGCTGCTGCCCCCATGTCTACTATTTCCTGCTGTTGCTATGTCCCCAAATGCTCTGCCTGCTCACTGCAATGTCACAGTGTACCTCTGCTGCAGTGTCTACTGTACCTGCTGCTGCTGTGTCCTAGTAGACCACTGCTGCTGCTATTAATCTACTGTACCTGCTCCTGCTATGTTTATGTACCTGCTGCTATGTCTGATGTACTGCCTTACTTTCACTGCTGTATCTACTATGCCTGCCTGCTGTTATAGTCTACTGTACCCCTGCTGCTGCTGTATCTGATGTACCTGCTGCTGCTGTGTCTACTGCACCTGCTGCTGCTATGTCTACTGTACCTGCTTAACTGCTGTGTCTGATGCATATCCTGCAGTATCTGATGTGCCTGCTGCTGTGTCTCGCTGCCTGCTGCTTAACTGTGTCTGCTGTGCCTCAACAGCAACCCCATTTGTCTGATGTGCATAACAACTTAACATTGTCTGCTGTACCTGCTCCTGCAGTATACGGTCTGCTGTGTCTGATGTACCTGCTGCTGCTGTGTCTACTGTACCTGCTGCTGCTGTGTCTACTGTACCTGCTGCTGCTATGTCTGATGTACCTGCTGCTGCTGTGTCTACTGTACCTGCTGCTGCTGTGTCTACTGTACCTGCTGCTGCTATGTCTGATGTACCTGCTGCTGCTGTGTCTACTGTACCTGCTGCTGCTGTGTCTGATGTACCTGCTGCTGCTGTGTCTACTGTACCTGCTCCTGCTATGTTTTATGTACCTGCTGCTGCTATGTCTGATGTACCTGCTGCTGCTGTGTCTACTGTACCTGCTGCTGCTATGTCTGATGTACCTGCTGCTGCTGTATCTACTGTACCTGCTGCTGTTATGTCTACTGTACCTGCTGCTGCTATGTCTGATGTACCTGCTGCTGCTGTGTCTACTGCACCTGCTGCTGCTATGTCTACTGTACCTGCTGCTGCTATGTCTGATGTACCTGCTGCTGCTATGTCTGATGTACCTGTTGCTGCTCTGTCTGCTGTACCTGCTGCTGCTCTGTCTGCTGTATCTGTTGCTGCTCTGTCTGCTGTATCTGTTCCGGCTGTGTCTGCTGTACTTGCTGCTGCTGTGTCTGCTGTAGCTGCTGCTTCTGTGTCTACTGCACCTGCTGATGCTCCGTCTACTGTACCTGCTGCTGCTATGTCTGATGTTCCTGTTGCTGCTCTGTCTGCTGTATCTGTTTCTGCTGTGTCTGCTGTACCTGCTGCTGCTGTGTCTGCTGTACCTGCTGCTGCTGTGTCTGCTGTACCTGCTGCTGCTGTGTCTGCTGTACCTTCTGCTGCTGTGTCTGCTGTACCTGCTGATGCTATGTCTGATGTACCTGCTGCTGCTATGTCTGCTGTATCTGTTCCTGCTGTGTCTGCTGTACTTTCTGCTGCTATGTCTAATGTCCCTGCTGCTGCTGTGTCTGCTGTACCTGCTGCTGCTATGTCTGATGTACCTGCTTCTGCTCTGTCTGCTGTACCTGTTCCTGCTGTGTCTATTGTACCTGCTGCTTCTGTGTATGCTGTACCTGCTGCTGCTGTGTCTTCTGTACCTACTGCTGCTATGTCTGCTGTACCTGCTGCTGCTATGTCTACTGTACCGGCTGCTGCTCTGTCTGCTGTACCTGCTGCTGCTATGTCTGATGTACCTGCTGCTGCTCTGTCTGCTGTACCTGTTCCTGCTGTGTCTGGTGTACCTGCTGCTGCTATGTCTGATGTACCTGCTGCTGCTGTGTGTACTGTACCTGCTGCTGCTATGACTGATGTACCTGCTGCTGCTGTGTGTGCTGTACCTGCTGCTGCTCTGCCTGATGTACTTGCTGCTGCTCTGTCTGCTGTACCTGCTGCTGCTATGTCTGATGTACCTGCTGCTGGTGTCTACTGTGCCTGCTGCTGCTAAGTCTGATGTACCTGCTGCTGCTGTGTCTACTGTACCTGCTGCTGCTGTGTCTGATGTACCTGCTGCTGCTGTGTCTACTGTACCTGCTGCTGCTCTGTCTACTGTACCTGCTGCTGCCATGTCTCCTGTTCCTGCTGCTGCTCTGCCTGATGTACTTGCTGCTGCTCTGTCTGCTGTACCTCCTGCTGCTATGTCTGATGTACCTGCTGCTGGTGTCTACTGTGCCTGCTGCTGCTAAGTCTGATGTACCTGCTGCTGCTGTGTCTACTGTACCTGCTGCTGCTGTGTCTGATGTACCTGCTGCTGCTGTGTCTACTGTACCTGCTGCTGCTCTGTCTACTGTACCTGCTGCTGCTGTGTCTACTGTACCTGCTGCTGCTGTGTCTGATGTACCTTTTGCTGCTGTGTCTACTGTACCTGCTGCTGCTGTGTCTGCTCTACCTGCTGCTGCTATGTCTGTTGTACCTGCTTCTGCTCTGTCTGCTGTACCTGTCCCTGCTGTGTCTGCTGTACCTGCTGCTTCTGTGTCTGCTGTACCTGCTGCTGCTATGTCTTCTCTACCTGCTGCTGCTATGTCTGATGTACCTGCTGCTGCTCTGTCTGATGTACCTGCTGCTGCAATGTCTGATGTACCTGCTGCTGCTGTGTCTACTGAACCTGCTGCTGCTCTGTGTACTGTACCTGCTGCTGCAATGTCTGATGTACCTGCTGCTGCTGTGTCTACTGTACTTGCTGCTGGTGTGTCTACTGTACCTGCTCCTGCTGTGTCTACTGTACCTGATGATGCTCTGTCTACTGTACCTGCTGCTGCTATGTCTGAAGTACCTGCTGCTGCTCTGTCAACTGTACCTGCTGTTGCTGTGTCTACTGTACCTGCTGCTGCTGTGTCTACTGTACCTGCTGCTGCTGTGTCTACTGTACCTGCTGCTGCTATGTCTGATGTACCTGCTGCTGCTATGTCTGATGTACCTGCTGCTTCTGTGTCTACTGTACCTGCTGCTGCTGTGTCTGATGTACCTGCTGCTGCTGTGTCTACTGTACCTGCTGCTGATGTGTCTACTGTACTTGTTGCTGCTATGTCTGATGTACCTGCTGCTGCTCTGTCTGCTGTACCTGTTCCTGCTTTGTCTGCTGTACCTGCTGATTCTGTGTCTGCTGTACCTGCTGCTGCTATGTCTACTCTACCTGTTGCTATGTCTGATATACCTGCTGCTGGTGTGTCTGCTGTACCTGCTGCTGATGTGTGTGCTGTACCTGCTTCTGCTCTGTCTGCTGTATCTGTTCCTGCTGTGTCTGCTGTACCTGCTGCTTCTGTGTCTGCTGTACCTGCTGCTGCTATGTCTACTCTAGCTGCTGCTGCTGTGTGTGATGTACCTGCTGCTGATCTGTCTTCAGTACCTGCTGATGCTATGTCTGCTGTACCTGCTGCTGCTATGTCTGATGTACCTGCTGCTGCTCTGTCTGTTGTACCTGCTGCTGCTGTGTCTGCTGTACCTGCTGCTATGTCTGATGTACCTGCTGCTGCTCTATCTGCTGCACCTGCTGCTTTTATGTCTGATGTACATGCTGCTGCTATGTCTGCTGTACCTGCTGCTGCTGTGTCTGCTGTACCTGCTGCTGCTGTGTCTGCTGTACCTGCTCCTGCCGTGTCTGATGTACCTGCTGCTGCTGTGTCTGCTGTACCTGCTGCTCCTGTGTGTGCTGTACCTGCTGCTGCTGTGTCTGCTGTACCTGCTGCTTCTGTGTCTGATGTACCTGCTGCTGCTGTGGGTACAGTACCTGCTGCTGCTGTGTCTGATGTATCTACTGCTGCTGTGTGTACTGTACCTGCTGCTGCTATGTCTGATGTACCTGCTGCAGCTATGTCTGATGTACCTGTTGCTGCTCTGTCTGCTTTATCTGTTCCGGCTGTGTCTGCCGTACTTGCTGCTGCTGTGTCTGCTGTAGCTGCTGCTTCTGTGTCTACAGCACCTGCTGCTGTTATATCTGATGTACATGCTGCTGCTGTGTCTGCTGTACCTGCTGCTGCTGTGTCTGCAGTACCTGCTGCTGCTGTGTCTGTTGTACCTTCTGCTGCTGTGTCTGCTGTACCTGCTGCTGCTATGTCTGATGTACGTGCTGCTGCTATGTCTGCTGTATCTGTTCCTGCTGTGTCTGCTGTACCTGCTGCTGCTTTGTCTGCTGTACCTGCTGCTGCTGTGTCTGATGTACCTGCTGCTGCTCTGTCTGCTGTACCTGCTGCTGCTGTGTTTGCCGTACCTGCTGCTGCTATGTGTGATGTACCTGCTGCTGCTGTGTCTGCTGTATCTGCTGCTGCTCTGTCTACTGCACCTGCTTCTGCTATGTCTGATGTACCTGCTGCTGCTATGTCTGCTGTATCTGTTGCTGCTCTGTCTGCTGTATCTGTTCCTGCTGTGTCTGCTGTACCTGCTGCTGCTGTGCCTGCTGTACCTGCTGCTGCTGTGTCTGATGTACCTGCTGCTGCTGTGTCTGCTGTACCTGCTGCTGCTGTGCCTGCTGTACCTCCTGCTGCTCTATCTTCTGTACCTGCTGCTGCTATGTCTGATGTACCTGCTGCTGCTATGTCTGCTGTACCTGTTGCTGCTCTGTCTGCTGTATCTGTTCCTGCTGTGTCTGCTGTACCTGCTGCTGCTCTGTCTGATGTGCCTGTTGCTGCTGTGTCTGCTGTACCTGCTGCTGCTGTGTCTGCTGTACCTGCTGCTGCTGTGTCTGCTGTGCCTGCTGCTGCTCTGTCTTCTGTACCTGCTGCTCTGCTGTACCTGTTGCTGCTATGTCTGCTGTACCTGTGTTACTGTGCTGTATGTGCTGCTACTAGATATGCTGCTGCTGTATCTGTACTGGTGTTGCTGTATCTATTGTATCTGCTGTATCTGTTGCTGCTGCTATATGTGTTGTATTTGCTGTTGTTGTAGCAGCTGCTGCGCCTGCTACTACTGTATCTGCTACTGCTGCTACTACTACTGTTGCTGCTGCTACTACTGTATCTGCTGCTCCTGCTACTGTATCTACTGCTGCTGCTGCTGCTGTATCTTTTACTGTTGCTACTGTATCTGCTGCTGCTGCTAAAGTATCTGCTGCTGCTGCTGCTTCTGTATCTGCTGCTTCTCCTCCTGCTGCTGTATCGATAAACCTCCGAAGTGGGCCGTCTCTACTGAAGCCAGAGTCTTCAGGCAGGTGTTCTCCGAACTTCCTTCATCTCTCATGGGCCGCTGCTCACCTCGCAAATTTTCAGCGCTGCTCGCAAAACCAGATTATCTCTGCAATAAATTTCCGCTATTGCTAAAGTTTTCCCTTTGTTAACTCGAGACCTGCCGTGTGTTGCAGGAATAACCTGCTAGTAGGTGAGTGCAACTTAGGACCACGTTTCGGTCCGTCTTAATGGGCCAAGTCGGACCGAATTTTGGTCAGAAGTTTGTTTCTGCTATGAGGAGGTTGTTGGTGATGTTTCAGTCACGGTATTGTGCCTTTGTGTTCCTGCTTGTGTTGCTTTTGTTGAAAACTGAGAGGCGGTAGAGTATTGCTTGCTTATAAACACACACACACACACACACACACACACACACACACACACACACACACACACACACACACACACACACACACACACACACATACACACACACACGCATACAGACATACACACACATGTGCACGCGCATAAGCACTTTAGAAACATACCTCACAGATGGTTGATGGCAGGTATGTGGACGACAGGTGTATGGACGATATGTGTGGACGACAGGTGTGGAAATGTAACATTGAAATCAGTTGAGTGTATACAGGTGTGGAAATTTAGCCGTACTGAAAGTATACACCTGTCAAAAGATTATTATTAGTAGTAGTAATACTAGTAGTAATAATATTAATATTATTGTTTTACGGTTATTATTTACACAAATACAAGTTGGATACAAAGCTTGGAAAATAATTTGACAGGAATACAGTGGTACAGTAAATTCTGCAGTATAAACAACATTATACAACCTTTGAACAGCAATAGACGTGTCAAAATTGTGATCACATCAGTTCGGCATCAACAGGTGTTGTAAATAATTGGTACCACAGGTGAGTATTGAAACGTCATGGAATGAACCCGTGGATTTAATATCAATTATCTATTAAAGGGCTGTAACTCGATGATAGGGACTTACCTCCCTTTTGTTTTGGAGATGTGTATTTGTTCCTCTGCATGGGAGAGGGGCATGTGACCCCCTCTATCATGTTGCTTTATTCGTTATTTTCAACGTTATTCATCCCTTCGTTAGTTGCCTGGATGCTGATTAAGGGATCTTGAGTAAAGGAATTGTATCTGCTCTTAACTGAGTTTAAACTCAATATTGCTTTTACGTTGCTGCTGCTAATAATAATAATAATAATAATAATAATAATAATAATAATAATAATAATAATAATAATAATAATAATAATAATAATAACAATAATAATAATAATAATAATAATAATAATAATAATAATAATAATAATAATAATAATAATAATAATAATAATAATAATATTTAAGACTGTTACTGATATTGTTGAGAGATACTGCAAGACTGATAGTGTTCAATGTTGAACGTTGGGAGTATATTCAAAAATGTGTAAAATGTGGGATAAAGATTTTATGTGTGTAGCTTTCTGACTAGGAGGCATCACTGAGTACTATCTTGTACTTCTTTTAGGTCATCGAGTACTATCTTGTACTTCTTTTAGGTCATCGAGTACTATCTTGTACTTCTTTTAGGTCATCGAGTACTATGTACTTTTTTAGGTCACTGGTTACTGTCTTGTAATCTTATTTGTAGGTCACTGAGTGATATCTTATACTCTCGTAAGCACTCTTGACATCATTTCAGTGATATGAGGTACACCTAAGGGTATCCCTCACTGGATGGCATCCGCTCTTAGGTATTCCATACAGGATACTTCCCAGTAAGAGGGCACTTTTAGGGATAACCTTTAAATATTCCTCACGGGATACTTTCCAATGAGGAATACTTTGAGGGATACCGTTGGGGTATCCCTTACAAAGAAATATGCCAAATTATGCACTAATCTGATGTCAGACAGTTCGTTTAATAGACATCTTTTTCTTACTGGAATACCTCTGACAGTGCAATAGCGCCTGTATTCCCGTCCTTTCATACAGGGTAAACCTACCAGCTTCCTGGTAGGTTTACCGTGTCTGGGGACGCAAAGATTGCTGCTATTGGCTTACACGGGTCTTCTGCCCGTTCCTTCGGCATCCAGGGAGATCCGCATTCAGGACTCGTGGCTATTGATGTGTCTGACTCTGTTGGTCCTTTTGAAAAACGACTCACAGAGCTAAACTTTTTTGTTATTGTCGGAAAGATATCTATAATTTGAAGGGGATCAAAGTTTCTCTCTTATGGGGTAAATGAAATTTGTGGCTGACAGATAGTTCCAACATCATCCTGTTCCATATGTGTGTCTCATAATAAGAATGCTTTCAGATTAGCTGATGTAGGTGACAGCTCTTAGTTAGGAACGTTAACCTGACCTTGTAAAACTCTGCGAGAAACAAAATCGCTGGATAGGTAAAAGACCCTCATGTCCTTATTAGGACCTTTCGCCACAAGTGGTTACAGAGGCTATTTGAGGTGTAATGTTGTCTTGTAATGTCTTGAGTGCGTATGTCTGTCATATTCTTAATGAACCTGAATAACATATCACATCCGCAGATCCACTGGATAAAGCGTACAGGTGGACCGTCGTGTTTTGGAAGAGAGCAGGAGGCAAGGGAACGGGAGAGAGAGAGAGAGAGAGAGAGAGAGAGAGAGAGAGAGAGAGAGAGAAACAGAGAGACTGGAAACTGTCTGGAAGACAACTTGGCAATTATCTTTGTTTCTCTCGGGTTTGAGAGAAGAAAAAGACGTTTTGTCACGTCAACTTTGATTGGAGGACTCTCCTGTGTGTGTGTGTGTGTGTGTGTGTGTGTGTGTGTGTGTGTGTGTGTGTGTGTGTGTGTGTGTGTGAGTGTGTGTGTGTGTGTGTGTGTGAGTGTGTGTGTGTGTGTGTACTCACCTAGTTGAGGTTGCGGGGGTCGAGTCCGAGCTCCTGGCCCCGCCTCTTCACTGATCGCTACTAGGTCACTCTCCCTGAACCGTGAGCTTTATCATACCTCTGCTTAAAGCTATGTATGGATCCTGCCTCCACTACATCGCTTCCCAAACTATTCCACTTACTGACTACTCTGTGGCTGAAGAAATACTTCCTAACATCCCTGTGATTCATCTGTGTCTTCAACTTCCAACTGTGTCCCCTTGTTGCTGTGTCCAGTCTCTGGAACATCCTGTCTTTCTCCACCTTGTCAATTCCTCTCAGTATTTTGTATGTTGTTATCATGTCCCCCTATCATACAGTGTAGCAACACATTGCTGGTGTTCCCACTATGTAACTATCATACAGTGTAGCAACACACTGCTGTTATTCCCACTGTGTAACCATCATACAGTGTAGCAACACACTGCTGGAGTTCCCACAATGTAACCGGAATAATGTAGCAACACACTGCTGGTGTTCCCACTATGTAACTATCATATAGAATAGTGTAGCAACACACTGCTGGTGTTCCCACTATGTAACTATCATATAGAATAGTGTAGCAACACACTGCTGGTGTTCCCACTATGTAACTATCATATAGAATAGTGTAGCAACACACTCCTGGTGTTCCCACCATGTAACTATCATACAGTGTAGCAACACACTGCTGGTGTTCCCACTATCTAACTATCATATAGAATAGTGTAGCAACACACTCCTGGTGTTCCCACCATGTAACTATCATACAGTGTAGCAACACACTGCTGGTGTTCCCACTATCTAACTATCATATAGAATAGTGTAGCAACACACTCCTGGTGTTCCCACCATGTAACTATCATACAGTGTAGCAAAACACTGCTAGTGTTCCCACTGTGTAACCATCATACAGTGTAGCAACACAATGCTAGTGTTCCCACTATGTAACTATAATACAGTGTAGCAACACACTGCTGGTGTTCCCACTATGTAACTATCATATAGTGTAGCAACACACTGCTAATGTTCCCACTATGTAACTATCATATAGTGTAGCAACACCCTGCTAATGTTCCCACTATGTAACTATCATATAGTGTAGCAACACACTGCTAATGTTCCCACTATGTAACTATCATATAGTGTAGCAACACACTGCTGGTGTTCCCACTATGTAACTATCATACATTGTAGCAACACACTGCTGATGTTCCCACTATGTAACTATCATATAGTGTAGCAACACACTGCTGATGTTCCCACTATGTAACTATCATACAGTGTAGCAACACACTGCTGATGTTCCCACTATGTAACTATCATACAGTGTAGCAACACACTGCTGATGTTCCCACTATGTAACTATCATACAGTGTAGCAACACACTGCTGGTGTTCCCACTATGTAACTATCATACAGTGTAGCAACACACTGCTGGTGTTCCCACTATGTAACTATCATATAGTGTAGCAACACACTGCTGGTGTTCCCACTATGTAACTATCATATAGTGTAGCAACACACTGCTGATGTTCCCACTATGTAACTATCATATAGTGTAGCAACACACTGCTGGTGTTCCCACTATGTAACTATCATATAGTGTAGCAACACAGTGTGCTGTGTTCCCACTATGTAACTATCATATAGTGTAGCAACACACTGCTGTGTGTTCCCACTATGTAACTATCATATAGTGTAGCAACACACTGCTGGTGTTCCCACTATGTAACTATCATATAGTGTAGCAACACACTGCTGATGTTCCCACTATGTAACTATCATATAGTGTAGCAACACACTGCTGGTGTTCCCACTATGTAACTATCATATAGTGTAGCAACACACTGCTGATGTTCCCACTATGTAACTATCATATAGTGTAGCAACACACTGCTGGTGTTCCCACTATGTAACTATCATATAGTGTAGCAACACACTGCTGGTGTTCCCACTATGTAACTATCATACAGTGTAGCAACACACTGCTGATGTTCCCACTATGTAACTATCATATAGTGTAGCAACACACTGCTGGTGTTCCCACTATGTAACTATCATATAGTGTAGCGACACACTGCTGGTGTTCCCACTATGTAACTATCATACAGTGTAGCAACACATTGCTGGTGTTCCCACAATGTAACTATCATACAGTGTAGCAACACATTGCTGGTATTCTCACTATGTAACTATCGTACAGTGTAGCAACACACTGCTGGTGTTCCCACTATGTAACTATCATATAGTGTAGCGACACACTGTGTGTGTTCCCACTATGTAACTATCACATAGTGTAGCAGCACAGTGTGTGTGTTCCCACTATGTAACTATCACATAGTGTAGCAGCACAGTGTGTGTGTTCCCACTATGTAACTATCACATAGTGTAGCAGCACAGTGTGTGTGTTCCCACTATGTAACTATCACATAGTGTAGCAGCACACTGCTGATGTTCCCACTATGTAACTATCATATAGTGTAGCAATACACTGCTGGTGTTCCCACTATGTAACTATCATATAGTGTAGCAACACACTGCTGGTGTTCCCACTATGTAACTATCATATAGTGTAGCAACACACTGCTGATGTTCCCACTATGTAACTATCATACAGTGTAGCAACACACTGCTGGTGTTCCCACTATGTAACTATCATACAGTGTAGCAACACACTGCTGGTGTTCCCACTATGTAACTATCATATAGTGTAGCAACACACTGCTGATGTTCCCACTATGTAACTATCATATAGTGTAGCAACACACTGCTGGTGTTCCCACTATGTAACTATCATACATTGTAGCAACACACTGCTGGTGTTCCCACTATGTAACTATCATACAGTGTAGCAACACACACTTCGTGTTACCAGTTAGGCTAAGAAAGAAGAAACATGAACGCCGGGTTCAAGATAGAAGACTTTGTAATATCTTGGCATCTTTAGCAGCTGTTGAGGACATCTTTGCTCATGTCAATAGCTTAAATCATAAAACCTTGCAATTTTTTCCACTTATTCGGCATGATGAGGGATCCTTAGTGTCCTCGAGAAAGCTTTTACAACCAGTGTCCCATTTTTGAAGGTTGTCTTGAGGTCTTCACCAGACTTGGGACGTCAGCTCTGTAAAAATGTTTGTACACACAAACATATATCAACATTCCAGAGGTGAAATTGCAAAGGATAGAGAAACATTACAAAATACTTAAAAAAATACTTGGAATATACATAGCTTTAAGTAGAGGTATGACGGAGCTCATGGAGTGGGGAGAGTGGATTAGTGAAGAGGCGGGACCAGGAGATGTGACTTGGCCGCTGCAACCCCAACACACACATACACACACACATACACACACACATACACACAGTAGAGAAACACAGGCCAGGTCAGACAATGTATGGATCACACAACAGAAATGATGACACTACGTTGCAACAGCCGCCTTCAGTTTAAACATTAAGTGGATAATGTTAGAAGCAATTAAAGCGTCTCTGTAAGTCTGTACATTTACATATGCTTACCCCGGAAGCTATAGAAGCAAAACCACAGCTGCAAAGCAAGCTTTCTGTCTGCGGTAAAGCTTTATCCAGCTCGATAAAGCTCTACTTGGAACGGAAAGGTGTCACAATTAAATATTTTTTCGCATGTACTCACCCAATTGTGGTTGCAGGGGTGGAGATATAGCTCCTGGCCCTGCCTGTTCACTGGTCGCCGCATAGGTCCACTCTCTCCCTGCTCCATAAACTTTGCTGTCAGTATCGTGGCAATTATAATCACTAATTAGGCGAAAAAATCGAAGCGTCTGGTAAAAAAAGAAGCACTTACCTCTGCTGTTATTATAATTCCACTGGAATATAATACGGACAAGATAAAGAATTAAACATATGTGCGACACCAGGATATCTTTATGATGTAGGCGCTTCGCTAACCAGTGGTGCAGTCAGTACAATACACGGACTAAAACAAGACTGAAGAGGTGAAGGTTGAGGTAATCTGTCCCTCAGCTGCTGGACTGAGGGACTGATTGTCTCATCTACCAATTCTTCAGTCTTCTGCTTTTGTCTTTGCATTGATAAAGCCACTGGTTGGCGGAACGTCTATAAAATAGATACCCAGGTACCTGTGTTTGTTTGTAGGTTAGTTAAGGTTTGTCAGGAAACAGGAGAAGGGTTTCCTGATGTGGGTCGAAGTCTGACGATCTGAAAGTAGTGGAGGTAGGAAGGGAGGGAAGTACATGTGCTTGGGTAATGGAGGTATCTATGTACTAACCTTCGTTTGTAGCGAGGTTCCACTGGCCATGATCTGCGGGTCCTGAGGAAGACAGCTCTCCTCATAGTGCAGCCCATGTTGCCCACGGTGGGGGCAGAGGTCCTCTTAAGATCCTTCTTGCTCCACCAGCCGTGGGCCCATAGGTGCTGCTGAGGACCCTGGTCACTGATGGTCCGCCTGCTGTAGCGATCCCTTCGTGGACTGCGATCCATATTGTTGTTATTGTGCTCTTAAGAGCTCGTATTTGCAAAGCAACAATAGCTAACACTCTTCTCTGGTCTTTGTAAAACCTTTCAATTGCTCTAGACACAAGTATTAGATACAATGAACTCTGCTAGTCTTCACCCTAATGTTAATGATACAGACTCTCTCACAAAGCACTTTCTCTTGCACTAAACAAGTGTGACAGCCACTAATGTTAAGTTCTTCAAAGTTATAGGTTCTTGTTGACAAAAGGAAGAGCCACAAGTTCTGTGATTCTTAACAATGAGTGAAAATTGAAAGCTGTGTCTACTGCAGTTCTTGCTATTGCTGCGTCTGAGGCAAGACAAAGCAGAATGCTTCTATGCAGAAATCAACTTTAGTCACAATTCACTGAGGTACAACAAAACAATTTTTTCCACGTCTTTTTCCACTAGCTTTAGAAAATAGAAGCTGGTCATTGGAACTAGAGTTATTTTTTTAAGACACTTTATCAGAATGGGGAGCGAAAGGGGAGAGGAGGAATTTTTTTTGGGGGGGGAGGGGCTGTGTTTCTATAGTTTTCTTTGTGTGTTTCAGCAATTCCCAGTCAAGAGGGTAGCGCGCGACGTGGCAGCTTGGACGTGAGAGACTTAAATACTAGAGGCAATACCAGAGTCTTAGCTTACACTAGACTCCTAGAGATTTTTAATTCTGTATGATTTGCTAAATCTAGCTGTGTAGCACCCATGTATGGACGACTTAAGGTTCCAGCAACTCACAGTAACACAGAGTCAGTATCTGAAATATCACTTTGTATGCAGACAGTGTGTAGGTTCAGTTAACACTTAACAGAGTACAATCTGTAAGAAGTAAGATAGTTAAATGACACAGGAAATCGTAGTATGAACGTAGAAATCACAAAACGAGGGAATACTATTACAATAGGTCTATTGGCGGGGATAAATGGTATAAAATACTTACACAATATACAATTTCAATCAGGACAGCGGCTTTTACAACACAGCTGAACTCCTTGCCAGAAAAATTCGTTATCCCACATAACAACATACCTACTTGCCCATCCCGTGCAGGTCCATCTCAGGTACAACCTTCCCAACATTCTCCACCTGGCTCCAGGACCTATCCTGGCGAACCTACCTATCTGCCCAGGTTTGTGACTTGATAAAGTCCACTGTGTGGGCGAAACGTAGCCAATGAAGATTCTCACTATACTGCATTTGCGTCTGTTTTTCCAAGTCTATCGGCCTATATCACAATATAAATGTCACTGGAGCCTTGATGGTTTACAGCATCAATAAGTTGATGAATTACACACGTGCAACACCTGGACATCTTAAGAAAACACTAGGCCAACCTGTGGCTTTATCAGTCCAGTACAGAGGTGTTCAAACCTTTGGATTGAACTGATACAACTCCTGGAGGGTGAAAGTCTACGGGATTAAGATATCCAGGTGTTGCAAATGTCACTCGCAGTTTATGGAATACAATATCGACGTGTTGAATGAGACACATTCGCAACACCTGCTTGGATAACCAGTGGCTTTATCAGTCCAGTACAGAGGATATTACTTGGAGACAGTAGATGATGAGGTAATTAGTCCCTCGGTCTGAAGGTATTGCAACTGGAAACAACAAAAACGTCTGAAGGTGTTGCAACTGGAGACAACAGAAACGTCTTTAGGCGAAACATCTTTAAAATAGATACCTAGGTGGTGTACATCTCTTATTCATCTACTGGTGCATGGCAGGTAGGGTTCAAACTCACAAAAAGGCTAGTGTGCTATCTCCAGTTGATACCGCACTCGCCTGCTTCCCTTTCAGCGCTTATGACTCGATAATGCGAATTCTGAGTGGCTTCAAACCTAACGTTCTGTTGTTGTTTAGAACACTGATCTCCCTAAGATAACCAGAGAATGCCTCTTCAGTTGGGCTTCAAACCTGTTTTTTTTTTTTTTTTAGCGGGCGGCTTGAATTAATTTATAGCTCTATTTGTCCTAACTATCCATTTTTATTGAAATTGGGATATTAGATTCCATGGGATGACTGGGGAATGCTTCTGCTTATAAGCTTGAATTCTTATGCCGCACTCTGCACTATTCCTTTTACGTGCATTGAGGTAAAGGAGGCTGGGGTGACGCAACATGGGGATACCTTTCTCGGATCGCACAGCGACTGAAATATAATAGCTATTAACAATCCTTGAAGGGATACTTAAAGGAGCTTAACTGGACTCATTCCTCTAAAGGTTTAAATTCCCTCGAGAATACCTGATCCGACTGGTTTCAAACTTCAGCGCTGATGTAATGTATTCAGAGAAAGGCTCGCAGCTTCTGGCACGTCTAGGGGCGCTCTGCTCAGTTTTCAATAGATCATTTTTTTTGTATTTTTCGTTCCCGGGCTATTGCTTGAGAATGCCTCTTGCGATCGGTTTCAAACTTTTGACTCGTGGTATCCCACTGAGATGGTGGGAAGTGGGAACTTTCAAGAAACGTTTCGCTCGCTAAGCAAGTTTCCCCTCCTTCCCAGTTTCATCCCTTCCCCTATTCTCCTCTTTCTTCTAAGCAGCTCTGATAGATGCTAGGCAGTGCTGATAGATGCTAGGCAGTGCTGATAGATGCTAGGCAGTGCTGATAGATGCTAGGCAGCTCTGATAGATGCTAGGCAGTGCTGATAGATGCTAGGCAGTGCTGATAGATGCTAGGCAGTGCTGATAGATGCTAGGCAGTGCTGATAGATGCTAGGCAGTTCTGATAGATGCTAGGCAGTGCTGATAGATGCTAGGCAGTTCTGATAGATGCTAGGCAGTGCTGATAGATGCTAGGCAGTGCTGATAGATGCTAGGCAGTGCTGATAGATGCTAGGCAGTGCTGATAGATGCTAGGCAGTTCTGATAGATGCTAGGCAGTGCTGATAGATGCTAGGCAGTTCTGATAGATGCTAGGCAGTGCTGATAGATGCTAGGCAGTGCTGATAGATGCTAGGTAGTTCTGATAGATGCTAGGCAGTGCTGATAGATGCTAGGCAGTGCTGATAGATGCTAGGCAGTTCTGATAGATGCTAGGCAGTGCTGATAGATGCTAGGCAGTTCTGATAGATGCTAGGCAGTGCTGATAGATGTTAGGCAGTGCTGATAGATGCTAGGCAGTTCTGATAGATGCTAGGCAGTTCTGATAGATGCTAGGCAGTGCTGATAGATGCTAGGCAGTGCTGATAGATGCTAGGCAGTTCTGATAGATGCTAGGCAGTTCTGATAGATGCTAGGCAGTTCTGATAGATGCTAGGCAGTGCTGATAGATGCTAGGCAGTACTAATAGATGCTAGGCAGTTCTGATAGATGCTAGGCAGTGCTGATAGATGCTAGGCAGTTCTGATAGATGCTAGGCAGTGCTGATAGATGCTAGGCAGTGCTGATAGATGCTAGGCAGTGCTGATAGATGCTAGGCAGTGCTGATAGATGCTAGGCAGTGCTGATAGATGCTAGGCAGTTCTGATAGATGCTAGGCAGTTCTGATAGATGCTAGGCAGTGCTGATAGATGCTAGGCAGTTCTAATAGATGCTAGGCAGTTCTGATAGATGCTAGGCAGTGCTGATAGATGCTAGGCAGTGCTGATAGATGCTAGGCAGTTCTGATAGATGCTAGGCAGTTCTGATAGATGCTAGGCAGTGCTGATAGATGCTAGGCAGTTCTGATAGATGCTAGGCAGTTCTGATAGATGCTAGGCAGTGCTGATAGATGCTAGGCAGTGCTGATAGATGCTAGGCAGTTCTGATAGATGCTAGGCAGTTCTGATAGATGCTAGGCAGTGCTGATAGATGCTAGGCAGTGCTGATAGATGCTAGGCAGTGCTGATAGATGCTAGGCAGTTCTGATAGATGCTAGGCAGTTCTGATAGATGCTAGGCAGTGCTGAGAGATGCTAGGCAGTGCTGATAGATGCTAGGCAGTGCTGATAGATGCTAGGCAGTGCTGATAGATGCTAGGCACTGCTGATAGATGCTAGGCAGTGCTGATAGATGCTAAGAAGTGCTGATAGATGCTAGGCAGTGCTGATAGATGCTAGGCAGTGCTGATAGATGCTAAGCAGTGCTGATAGATGCTAAGCAGTGCTGATAGATGCTAGGCAGTGCTGATAGATGCTAGGCAGTGCTGATAGATGCTAGGCAGTGCTGATAGATGCTAAGCAGTGCTGATAGATGCTAGACAGTGCTGATAGATGCTAGGCAGTGCATATAGATGCTAAGCAGTGCTGATAGATGCTAGACAGTGCTGATAGATGCTAGGCAGTGCATATAGATGCTAGGCAGTGCTGATAGATGCTAGACAGTGCTGATAGATGCTAAGCAGTGCTGATAGATGCTAGGCAGTGCTGATAGATACTAAGCTGTGCTGACAGATGCGAGTTAGAGGTGCTGCCAGCTGGTCTGCACACCTCCTCAACAATCTTGAACCAACTTATCCGGGCTCTCAGCCTTTTCTTGGCTCCAGGGATTTAAGAAGATACACTTCTTCCTGTCTTACTGTCACCACTGACAAGTTTGATACAATTCTCTTTCCTTCACTCCCTTCCTTCCTCCATTCTCCTTTCCTCTTCTCCTAGTCCTCCTCTTCTTCGTCCGTCTTAGCGCTCTTAACCTTCTTAATCCCTTTTCCTCTTAGTTTCTTCTATTCCTCTTATTTTTCTCCTCCCACTTCCCTCTTCTTATTCCTCTTCTTCCTCCTCTTCCTCTGTTTGCTCCACTTCCTTTCCTCTTCCTTCTCTTCCTCCACCAGCGCTGCTCCTCCCCAGGTTCCTCTGGGGAAGCTGCTCCTCCCCAGGTTCCTCTGGGGAAGCTGCTCCTCCCCAGGTTCCTCTGGGGAAGCTGCTCCTCCCCAGGTTCCTCTGGGGAAGCTGCTACTCCCCAGGTTCCTCTGGGGAAGCTGCTCCTCCCCAGGTTCCTCTGGGGAAGCTGCTCCTCCCCAGGTTCCTCTGGGAAAGCTGCTCCTCCCCAGGTTCCTCTGGGGAAGCTGCTCCTCCCCAGGTTCCTCTGGGGAAGCTGCTCCTCCCCAGGTTCCTCTGGGAAAGCTGCTCCTCCCCAGGTTCCTCTGAGAAAGCTGCTCCTCCCCAGGTTCCTCTGAGAAAGCTGCTCTTCCCCAGGTTCCTCTGAGAAAGCTGCTCCTCCCCAGGTTCCTCTGGGGAAGCTGCTCCTCCCCAGGTTCCTCTGGGGAAGCTGCTCCTCCCCAGGTTCCTCTGAGAAAGCTGCTCCTCCCCAGGTTCCTCTGAGAAAGCTACTCCTCCCCAGGTTCCTCTGAGAAAGCTGCTCCTCCCCAGGTTCCTCTGAGAAAGCTGCTCCTCCCCAGGTTCCTCTGGGGAAGCTGCTCCTCCCCAGGTTCCTCTGAGAAAGCTGCTCCTCCCCAGGTTCCTCTGAGAAAGCTGCTCCTCCCCAGGTTCCTCTGAGAAAGCTGCTCCTCCCCAGGTTCCTCTGGGGAAGCTGCTCCTCCCCAGGTTCCTCTGAGAAAGCTGCTCCTCCCCAGGTTCCTCTGAGAAAGCTGCTCCTCCCCAGGTTCCTCTGAGAAAGCTGCTCCTCCCCAGGTTCCTCTGAGAAAGCTGCTCCTCCCCAGGTTCCTCTGAGAAAGCTGCTCCTCCCCAGGTTCCTCTGAGAAAGCTGCTCCTCCCCAGGTTCCTCTGAGAAAGCTGCTCCTCCCCAGGTTCCTCTGAGAAAGCTGCTCCTCCCCAGGTTCCTCTGAGAAAGCTGCTCCTCCCCAGGTTCCTCTGAGAAAGCTGCTCCTCCCCAGGTTCCTCTGAGAAAGCTGCTCCTCCCCAGGTTCCTCTGGGGAAGCTGCTCCTCCCCAGGTTCCTCTGGGGAAGCTGCTCCTCCCCAGGTTCCTCTGGGGAAGCTGCTCCTCCCCAGGTTCCTCTGGGGAAGCTGCTCCTCCCCAGGTTCCTCTGGGGAAGCTGCTCCTCCCCAGGTTCCTCTGGGGAAGCTGCTACAAATCATTTTCTGAAAGTCAAGTTAATTAGTTAAGGATCAAAGATGAGTTAATGGTTGTAACTACACTCTAATTATGAGCAGAATAACTCACACTATAATGAGAAGAACCCTTCAGTGTAATTAGAACCCCTCAGTGTAATTAGAACCCCTCAGTGTAATTAGAACCCCTCAGTGTAATTACAACCCCCTCAGTGTAATTAGAACCCCTCAGTGTAATTAGAACCACGTCGGTATAATTAGAACCCCCTCAGTGTAATTAGAACCACGTCGGTATAATTAGAACCCCCTCAGTGTAATTTGAAGAATCCCTCAGCGTAATTACTGGAAACCCGTCGATTGTTAGCAGAGTTGAATAGTTTGCGCTGAACCTCGTTAAATCTCCTATTACTGTGATGAGAGGGTTGAACCTCGTTAATCTTCACCACATCACTGTGATGAGAGGGTTGAACCTCGTTAATCTTCACCACATCACTGTGATGAGAGGGTTGAACCTCGTTAATCTTCACCACATCACTGTGATGAGAGGGTTGAACCTCGTTAACCCTCACCACATCACTGTGATGAGAGGGTTGAACCTCGTTAACCCTCACATCACTGTGATGAGAGGGTTGAACCTCGTTAACCCTCACAGGTTCCGTGCCAAACTGATGACTGGCACTATCTGGCACCACCAACGGCACATTTCCAAAGGCTCGTTGAGCAGTGGTACCTCGTTAAGCCTAACGAGGTCGTTTAGTTTGTCATGACGAAAATTGTCGATAGATTGCGGCAGTCACTTCCGGCGAGGGGGCTTCGACCCCCCGTGAAGAGCTCTTGATCCAGGAAATTGGAGATTTATTTTACTTGCTACAGGCACTGTATAATACATACGGTTTTAGCGCTTTCCCGTGAAATTAACTGGGAAGTGCATAAGGAAGGAAAGTGGTGTACTCACCTATTTGTGGTTGCAGGGGTCGATTCACGGCTCCTGGCCCCTTGTGCGTGAGTGTGTGTGCGTGTGTGTGTGTGTGTGTGTGTGTGTGTGTGTGTGTGTGTGTGTGTGTGTGTGTGTGTGTGTGTGTGTGTGTGTGTGCGCTCTCACCTAATCGTGGTTGCAGGGGTTGGGTTATAGCTCCTGGCCCCGCCTCTTCACTGGTCGCTACTAGGTCCTCTCCCCGTTCCATGAGATTTATCATATCTCTTCTTAAAGCTATGTATGGATCCTGCCTCCACTACGTCACTTGACGCTGGTGAGGGGTTCTTGATCTAGGGAACTGGATTTGTGCTTCAGGTTCCTGAATTGAGCCTGAATACCTTCCATCCTCCTCTCCCCCCCTCGTACGCTGTACAATCCTACCGGTTTAGCGCTCCCTATGATTACAATATATAATATGACTGAAGAAATACTTCCTAACATCCCTGTGACATCTGAGTCTTCAACTTCCAACTGTGTCCCCTTGTTGCTGTGTCCCATCTCTGGAACATCCTGTTTCTGTCCAACTTGTCGATTCCTCTCAGTATTTTATATGTCGTTATCATGTCGTCCTTGTCCCTCCTGTCCTCCAGTGTCGTCAGGTGAATTTCTCTTAACCTCTCCTCTTAGGACATGCTCCTTAGCTCCGGGACTAGTCTTGTTGCAAACCTTTGCACTTTCTCGAATTTCTTGACGTGTTTGACCAGGTGTGGGTTCCAAACTGGTGCTGCATACTCCAGTATGGGCCTGACGTACACGGTGTACAGAATCCTGAATGATTCCTTACTGAGGTGTCGGAAGGCTATTCGTAGGTGTGCCAGGCGCCCATATGCTGCAGCGGTTACTTGGTTGATGTACGCCTCAGGAGATGTGTTCGGTATTATACTTACCCCAAGATCCTTTTCCTTAAGTGAGAGTTGCAGTCTTTGGCCCCATAATCTGTACTTTGTCTGCAGTCTTCTTTGCCCTTCCCCAATCTTCACGACTTTGCACTTGGCGGGGTTAAACTCCAGAAGCCACTTGTTGGACCAAGGTTGCAGCCTGTCCAGATCCCTTTGTAGTCCTGCCTGATTCTTATCCGATTGAATTCTTCTCATTAGCGTCATATCATCTGCAAACAGGGACACTTCTGAGTCTATCCCTTCCTTCATTTGATTCACACATACCAGAAACAGCACCGGTCCTAGGAGTGATCCCTGTGGTAACCCGCTCGTCACAGGCGCTCTGGCACCTCGTCACGTACCAAGACTCGCTGTTGCCTCCCTGTCAGGTATTCTCTGATCCACTGCAGTGCCTTTCCTGTTATACCTGTCTGATCCTCTAGATTTTGCACTAATCTCTTGTGTGGAACCGTGTCGAAAACCTTCTTGCAGACCAAGAATGTAATCTACCCACCCCTCTGTCTCTCGTGTCTTACTTCTCTCTCCTTGTCATAAAATTCCAGTAAGTTTGTATTTCCCTTCCCTGAAACCCTGCTGGTTATCGTGTATAAGCTTGTTCCTTTCCAGTTGCTCCACCACTCTCCTCCTTATAATCTCCATGGCTGCATACTATGCACGTCAGAGACACCGGTCTGTAGTTTAAACCCTCGTGTCTGTTTCAATTCTTAAAAACTGGGGCTACATTTGCCGTCTTCCACACCTCAGGTAGCCGCCCAGTTTCAATGGATGTGTTGAAGATTGTTGCTAGTGGCGTACACAGCGTCTCTGCTCCGTCTCTCAGGACCCACGGAGAAATGTTGTCCTGTCCCACCGCCTTTGAGGTATCTAGTTCCCATATCAGCTTCTTCACCTCTTCCTCAGTTGTGTGTATTGTGTCCAGCACTTGTTGGTGTACCCAGCTATTCCGGCTTTTGGGAGTCCTTTCTGTCTCCACTGTAAATACTTCTTTAAATTTCATGTTGAGATCCTCAGATGCTTCTTGGTTGTTTCTTGTGTGTGTATGTATGTGTGTGTATGTGTGTGTATGTGTGTGTATGTGTGTGTGTGTGTGTGCGTGTGTGTGCGTACTCACCTAGTTGAGGTTGCAGGGGTCGAGTCCAAGCTCCTGGCCCCTCCTCTTCACTGGTCGCTACTAGGTCACTCTCCCTGAACCGTGAGCTTTATCATACCTCTGCTTAAAGCTATGTATGGATCCTGCCTCCACTACATCGCTTCCCAAACTATTCCACTTCCTGACTACACAGTGGCTGAAGATATACTTCCTAACATCCCTGTGATTCATCTGTGTCTTCAACTTCCAACTGTGTCCTTTTGTTGCTGTGTCCCATCTCTGGAACATCTTGTCTTTGTCCAACTTGTCAATTCCTCTCAGTATTTTGTATGTCGTTGTCGTAGATTATAGAGGTATGGGTGTTTGTGGAAAACAATCAGGCTGCAGCATTAGGGTTAAAAACAGCAGTTATTACCGGGATACCTCAGGGATATGTTTAAGAGACAATATTCAAAATAAAGTTGCTAGTAATGGCAAATCGATTGATCAACAAACAAAAAGAGATAGTAGAGGGCAACGAGTGACTAGCTCCCTTAAGGTTTACTATACAAATAGTAGGAGTCTAAGAAATAAGATAGATGAGCTAAGATTACTTGCAAATGTAGGTAATATAGCTATTATTGGTATAACAGAGACCTGGTTCAACCTGAAAGATAGAGAAATGCCTTCTGAATGCAACATACAGGGTTATAAACTATTCCACACTGATAGGGTCAACAGGAAGGGTGGTGGTGTGGCGATGTATGTCAGAGAAAATTTAAATTGTTGTCTTTGACATGATATAAGATTAGAAACAACCAACACAGAATCGGTTTGGCTTCAGTTCTTCGAGGGCCGTGACAAATTAATTTTGGGTGTGATTTATAGGCCCTCAAACCTTGATAGGGAGTGCAATAAGCTGTTATGGGACGAAATTCATAAGACATCTAGATATGAAAATGTTGTGATAATGGGAGATTTTAACTTTAGACAAATTGATTGGGACAATATGACAGGAAATCTTGAGTCTAGTGACTTTCTTGATACGGTTCAGGATTGCTTTTTAGAACAGGTTGTGACAGAACCAACTAGAGGAAACAATCTACTTGACTTGGTTCTTGCCAACGAAGATTCACTAATTAATAATCTTGAGGTTAATGATGAGCTTGGGGAAAGTGATCACAAATCACTTAGTTTCTCTGTCCCAGATTTTCGCTAGGCCGACTTCATGGGACTGAAAAATTACTTGGGTGGGCTAAATTGGGATGTCCTGACTATGGGTCAGGGAGGTGATCTTGGTTGCCAATATGACGTTTTTCAGAGCATAGTTCTAGCTGCCCAGACAACTTTTGTTCCGAGTAGAGAAATTAGATCTAACAAAAATGATCCCAAATGGATGAACAATAGATTAAAACATCTCATTGGTCAAAAGAGAGGCATATATAGGCGTATCAAAAGAGGGGATGGGCAGTTAAGAAATCAATATATTCAATTAAAGAGAGAAATAAAAAAAGGAATAAGAAAAGCAAAAAGAGATTATGAGGCTAAGGTCGCAAGGGATTCAAAGACTAACCCAAAAGGGTTCTTTCAGGTATACAGAAGTAAGATTAGGAACAAGATTGGCCCACTTAAGAGTAACTCTGGTCAGATCACTGACAGTGATAAGGATATGTGTGAAATTCTATATACCTACTTCCTCTCAGTTTTCACCCAGGAAAATACTAGCGATATTCCTGAAATAACAGATTACGTAGAACAGGATGATAATAAACTATGCACGGTTGCGGTAACTAGTGACATGGTCCTCAAACAAATAGAGAAACTAAAGCCTAACAAATCCCCAGGTCCTGATGAACTGTTTGCAAGGGTGTTAAAAGAATGTAAAGAGGAACTTAGCATACCTTTGGCTAATCTTTTTAACATATCACTACAAACTGGCATAGTGCCTGATAAGTGGAAAATGGCAAATGTAATACCTATTTACAAGGCAGGTGACAGATCCTTGGCTTCGAACTATAGACCAATAAGCCTTACCTCCATAGTGGGAAAATTTATGGAATCAATAATTGTCGAAGCAATTCGTAGCCATCTTGACAGGCACAGATTGATTAATGATTCTCAACACGGTTTTACAAAGGGGCGTTCCTGTCTTACGAATTTACTAACTTTTTTCACTAAGGTGTTTGAGGAGGTAAATCATGGTAATGAATATGATATTGTGTATATGGACTTCAGTAAGGCTTTCGATAGAGTTCCACACCAGAGGCTATTGAGGAAACTTATGGCACACGGAATAGGAGGAGAAATTTTTTCCTGGGTAGAGGCATGGCTGACAAATAGACAGTATAGAGTTTGCATAAATGGGGAGAAATCAGAATGGGGGCACGTCACAAGCGGTGTTCCTCAGGGGTCAGTGTTGGGCCCGTTGTTGTTCACAATTTACATAAACGACATAGATGAGGGAATAAATAGCGACATAAGCAAATTTGGTGATGACACCAAAATAGGCCGTCCAATTCATTCTAATGAGGACACTAGAGCACTCCAGGATGATTTGAATAGACTGACGCAATGGTCGGAGAAGTGGCAGATGCAGTTTAATATTGACAAATGCAAAGTTCTAAATGTTGGACAGTTAAATAACCATGCCACATATAAACTAAATAATGTAGATCTTAATGTTACCGATTGCGAAAATGATTTAGGAGTTCTGGTTAGCAGTAATCTAAAACCAAGACAACAGTGCATTAGTGTTCACAATAAAGCTAACAGAATTCTTGGCTTCATATCTAGAAGTATAAATAATAGAAGTCCTCAGGTTGTTCTTCAACTCTATATATCCTTGGTTAGGCCTCATTTAGACTATGCTGCTCAGTTCTGGTCACCGTATTACAGAACGGATATAAATGCTCTGGAAAACGTACAGAGGAGGATGACAAAGATGATCCCATGTATCAGAAATCTTCCCTATGAGGATAGACTGAGGGCCCTGAATCTGCACTCTCTCGAAAGGCGTAGAATTAGGGGGGATATGATCGAGGTGTATAAATGGAAAACAGGAATAAATAAAGGGGATGTAAACAGTGTGCTGAAAATTTCCAGCCAAGACAGGATTCGCAGCAATGGTTTCAAGTTGGAAAAATTCAGATTCAGGAAGGATATAGGAAAGCATTGGCTTGGTAATAGAGTTGTGGATGAGTGGAACAAACTCTCGAGTACAGTTATTCAGGCTAAAACGTTGTGTAGTTTTAAAAATAGGTTAGATAAATACATGAGTGTGTGTGGGTGGGTGTGAGTTGGACCTGACTAGCTTGTGCTGCTGGGTCTGGTACAGTGCTCCATCCTTGAGTGGGGATGACCAGACTGGGTGGGTCATTGGGATAATCCGGGGGGTGGGTCATTGGTCTAATCTGGGGGGGGACATGGACCTGCTCCGCATGGGTCAGTAGGCCTGTTGCAGTGTTCCTTCTTTCTTATGTTCTTATGTCCCCCTATCTCTCCTGTCCTCCAGTGTCGTCATGTTGATTTCCCTTAACCTCTCCTCATAGGACATACCTCTTAGCTCTGGGACTAGTCTTGTTGCAAACCTTTGCACTTTCTCTAGTTTCTTTACGTGCTTGGCTAGGTGTGGGTTCCAAACTGGTGCCGCATACTCCAATATGGGCCTAACGTACGCGGTGTCGGAATGCTGTTCTGAGGTTAGCTAGGCGCCCATATGCTGCAGCAGTTATTTGATTGATGTGCGCTTCAGGAGATGTGCCTGGTGTTATACTCACCCCAAGATCTTTTTCCTTGAGTGAGGTTTGTAGTCTCTGGCCCCCTAGACTGTACTCCGTCTGCGGTCTTCTTTGCCCTTACCCAATCTTCATGACTTTGCACTAGGTGGGGTTGAACTCCAGGAGCCAATTGCTGGACCAGATCTGCAGCCTGTCCAGATCCCTTTGTAGTTCTGCCTGGTCTTCGATAGAATGAATTCTCCTCATCAACTTCACGTCATCTGTAAACAGGGACACCTCAGAGTCTATTCCTTCCGTCATGTCGTTCACAAATACCAGAAACAGCACTGGCCTTAAGACTGACCCCTGTGGGACCCCGCTGGTCACAGGTGCCCACTCTGACACCTCGCCACGTACCATGACTCGCTGCTGTCTTCCTGACAAGTATTCCCTGATCCATTGTAGTGCCTTCCCTGTTATCCCTGCTTGGTCTTCCAGTTTTTGCACTAATCTCTTGTGTGGAACTGTGTCAAACGCCTTCTTGCAGTCCAAGAAAATGCAATCCACCCACCCCTCTCACTCTTGCCTTACTGTTGTCACCATGTCATAGAACTCCAGTAGGTTTGTGACACAGGATTTCCCGTCCCTGAAACCATGTTGGGTGCTGTTGATGAGATCATTCCTTTCTAGGTGTTCCACCACTCTTCTCCTGATAATCTTCTCTATGACTTTGCATACTATACCTGTCAGTGACACTGGTCTGTAGTTTAATGCTTCATGTCTGTCTCCTTTTTTAAAGATTGGGACTACATTTGCTGTCTTCCATGCCTCAGGCAATCTCCCTGTTTCGATAGATGTATTGAATATTGTTGTTAGGGATACACATAGCACCTCTGCTCCCTCTCTCAGGACCCATGGAGAGATGTTATCTGGCTCCATTGCCTTTGAGGTATCTAGCTCACTCAGAAGCCTCTTCACTTCTTCCTCGGTTGTGTGTACTGTGTCCAGCACTTGGTGGTGTGCCCCACCTCTGCGTCTTTCTGGAGCCCCTTCTGTCTCCTCTGTGAACACTTCTTTGAATCTCTTGTTGAGTTCCTCACATACTTCAAGGTCATTTCTTGCTGTCTCTCCTCCTTCCTTCCTTAGCCTGATTACCTGGTCCTTGACTGTTGTTTTCCTCCTGATGTGGCTGCATAACAGCTTCGGGTCAGATTTGGCTTTCGCTGCTATGTCGTTTTCATATTGTCGTTGGGCCCCCCTTCTTATCTGTGCATATTCATTTCTGGCTCTACGACTGCTCTCCTTATTCTCCTGGGTCCTTTGCCTTCTATATTTCTTCCATTCCCTAGCACACTTGGTTTTTGCCTCCCTGCACCTTTGGGTAAACCATGGGCTCATCCTGGCATTTTCATTAATCCTGTTACCCTTTGGTACAAACCTCTCCTCAGCCTCCTTGCACATTGTTGCTACATATTCCATCATCTCACTAACTGGCTTCCTTGCCAATTCTCTGTCCCACTGAACCCCATTCAGGAAGTTCCTCATTCCCGTGTAGACTCCTTTCTTGTAGTGTGGCTTCATTCGGCCTGGCCTTCCTGCTTCCCCCTCCACTTGTAGCTCTACTGTGTATTCGAAGCTTAAAACCACATGATCGCTGGCCCCAAGGGGTCTTTCATATGTTATGTCCTCAATATCTGCACTACTCTAGGTGAATACTATGTCCAGTCTTGCTGGTTCATTCTCTCCTCTCTCTCTCTTGTAGTGTCCCTTACGTGTTGATACATGAAGTTTTCCAGTACCACCTCCATCATCTTAGTCCTCCATGTATCTTGGCCCCCATGTGGCTCCAAGTTCTCCCAATCGATCTCCTTGTGGTTAAAGTCACCCATGATCAGGAGCTTTGCCCTGCATGCATGAGCTCTTCTGGCCACTGCAGCCAGTGTGTGTGTGTGTGTGTGTGTGTGTGTGTGTGTGTGTGTGTGTGTGGTTCAGTAACAAGGGCAAGAGATGGGGTCATAAAACAGGTCATAAAGGAACAATGTTGTGTGGTCAGTGTGTTGACCTAACGTGACCTTTACTCCCCTCAGTGTAACCCTCACTCCCCTCAGAGTGTAACCTCCCCTCAGTGTGACCCCTCTCCCAGTGTTACTGGTCTCTACAACAGTCACCAGCTCATCACTCTACAACAGTCACCACTCTACAACAGTCACCACTCTAGAACGGTCACCGGCTCTACAACAGTCACCAGCTCATCACTCTACAAGTCACCACTCTACAACAGTCACCACTCAACAACAGTCACCACTCTACAACAGTCACTACTCAACAACAGTCACCGGCTCTACAGCAGTCACCAGCTCATCACTCTACAACAGTCACCACTCTACAGCAGTCACCACTCAACAACAGTCACCACTCTACAACAGTCACTGCTCAACAACAGTCACCGGCTCATCACTCTACAACAGTCACCACTCTACAACAGTCACACTCAACAACAGTCACCACTCTACAACAGTCACCACTCAACAACAATCACCACTCTACAACAGTCACCACTCCGCAACAGTCATCACTCTACAACAGTCACCACTCAACAACAGTCACCAGCTCATCACTCTACAACAGTCACCACTCAACAACAGTCACCACTCCAAAACAGTCACCACTCAACAACAGTCACCACTCTACAACATCCACCACTCAGCAACAATCACTACTATACAACAGTCACCAATCTACAACAGTCACACTCAACAACAGTCACCACTCTACAACAGTCACCACTCAACAACAATCACCACTCTACAACAGTCACCACTCAACAACAGTCACCACTCTACAACAGTCACCACTCAACAACAGTCACCACTCTACAACAGTCACCACTCAACAACAATCACCACTCTACAACAGTCACCACTCAACAACAGTCACCACTCTACAACAGTCACCACTCAGCAACAATCACCACTCTACAACAGTCACCACTCAACAACAGTCACCACTCTACAACAGTCACCACTCAACAACAGTCATCAATCTACAACAGTCACCACTCAACAACAATCACCACTCTACAACAGTCACCACTCAACAACAGTCACCACTCTACAACAGTCACCACTCAACAACAGTCACCACTCTACAACAGTCACCACTCAACAACAATCACCACTCTACAACAGTCACCACTCAACAACAGTCACCACTCTACAACAGTCACCACTCAACAACAGTCATCACTCTACAACAGTCACCACTCAACAACAGTCACCAGCTCATCACTCTACAACAGTCACCACTCAACAACAGTCATCACTCTACAACGGTCACCACTCAACAACAGTCACCAGCTCATCACTCTACGACAGTCACCACTCTAAAACAGTCACCACTCAACAACAGTCATCACTCTAAAACAGTCACCACTCAACAACAGTCACCACTCAACGACAGTCTACCAGTTCATCACTCTACAACAGTCACCACTCAACAATAGTCACCAGCTCATCACTCTACAAGTCACCACTCTACAACAGTCACCACACTACAACAGTCACCACACTACAACAGTCACCACACTACAACAGTCACCACTCTACAACAGTCACCAGACTACAACAGTCACCACTCTAAAACAGTCACCACTCAACAACAGTCACCACTCAACAACAGTCACCACTCTACAACAGTCACCACTCAACAACAGTCATCACTCTACAACAGTCACCACTCAACAACAGCCACCAGGTCATCACTCTACAACAGTCACCACTCAACAACAGTCACCAGCTCATCACTCTACAATAGTCACCACTCTACAAGTCACCACACTACAACAGTCACCACTCAACAACAGTCACCAGCTCCCCACACTACAACAGTTACCACTCTACAACAGTCTCCACACTACAACAGTCACCACACTACAACAGTCACCACTCAACATCAGTCACCAGCCACCACTCTACAACAGTCACCACACTACAACAGTTGCTACACTACAACAGTCACCAGCTCACCACACTACAACAGTCACTACACTACAACAGTCACCACTCTACAACAGTCACCACACTACAGCATTTACCACTGTACAACAGTCACCACACTACAACAGTCACCACACTACAACAGTCACCACTCAACATCAGTCACCAGCCACCACTCTACAACAGTCACCACACTACAACAGTTGCTACACTACAACAGTCACCAGCTCACCACACTACAACAGTCACTACACTACAACAGTCACCACACTACAAGTCACCACACTACAAGTCACCACTCTACAACAGTCACCACACTGCAACAGTCACCACTCTACAATAGTCACCACACTACAACAGTCACCACTCTACAACAGCCACCACACTACGACAGTTACCACTCTACAACAGTCACCACACTACAACAGTCACCACACTACAACAGTTACCACTCTACAACAGTCACCACACTATAAGTCACCACACTACAACAGTCACCACACTACAGTAGTCACCACTCTACAACAGTCACCACTCTACAATGGTCACCACACTACAACAGTCACCACTCTACAACAGTCACCACACTACAACAGTCACCACACTACATCAGTCACCACACTACAACAGTCACCACTCAACAACAGTCACCAGCCACCACACTACAACAGTTACCACACTACAACAGTCACGACACTACAACAGTCACCACACTACAACAGTCACCACACTACAACAGTCACCACACTACAACAGTCACCACTCTACAATGGTCACCACACTACAACAGTCACCACTCTACAACAGTCACCACTCTACAATGGTCACCACACTTCAACAGTCACCACTCTACAACAGTCACCACACTACAACAGTCACCACACTACATCAGTCACCACACTACAACAGTCACCAGTCAACAACAGTCACCAGCCACCACACTACAACAGTCACCACACTACAACAGTCACCACACTACAACAGTCACCACACTACAACAGTCACCACACTACAACAGTCACCACACTACAACCAAGATGTATCGTTTATGACTGCCCTTGAAATATACACTCTGACCTCAGTGTAAATGTTACTCTGACGACAGTTTATCCACCTGTCTCTGTAATACGTTATTCTGTCCATCTCTGTTATACGTTATTTTATCCGTCAATTGCTGCGTTTGAATCTTCTAAGACAATAATGAGTAATTATCCAGGAAAAAAGATAGCTTGCTACCTTTCTGACAGCTGTGACTACATTGACTGTATTGTTACCTTTCTGACAGCTGTGACTACATTGACTGTATTGTTACCTTTCTGACAGTTGACAGTTGTGACTACACTGACTGTATTGTTACCTTTCTGACAGTTGTGACTACACTGACTGTATTGTTACCTTTCTGACAGTTGTGACTACACTGACTGTATTGTTACCTTTCTGACAGCTGTGACTACATTGACTGTATTGTTACCTTTCTGACAGCTGTGACTACATTGACTGTATTGTTACCTTTCTGACAGTTGTGACTACACTGACTGTATTGTTACCTTTCTGACAGTTGTGACTACACTGACTGTATTGTTACCTTTCTGACAGTTGTGACTACACTGACTGTATTGTTACCTTTCTGACAGTTGTGACTACACTGACTGTATTGTTACCTTTCTGACAGTTGTGACTACACTGACTGTATTGTTACCTTTCTGACAGTTGTGACTACACTGACTGTATTGTTACCTTTCTGACAGTTGTGACTACACTGACTGTATTGTTACCTTTCTGGCAGCTGTGACTACACTGACTGTATTGTTACCTCTCTGACAGTTGTGACTACACTGACTGTATTGCTACCTTTCTGGCAGCTGTGACTACACTGACTGTATTGTTACCTCTCTGACAGTTGTGACTACACTGACTGTATTGTTACCTTTCTGGCAGCTGTGACTACACTGACTGTATTGTTACCTCTCTGACAGTTGTGACTACACTGACTGTATTGTTACCTTTCTGACAGTTGTGACTACACTGACTGTATTGTTACCTTTCTGACAGTTGTGACTACACTGACTGTATTGTTACCTTTCTGACAGTTGTGACTACACTGACTGTATTGTTACCTCTCTGACAGTTGTGACTACACTGACTGTATTGTTACCTTTCTGACAGTTGTGACTACACTGACTGTATTGTTACCTTTCTGACAGTTGTGACTACACTGACTGTATTGTTACCTTTCTGACAGTTGTGACTACACTGACTGTATTGTTACCTTTCTGACAGTTGTGACTACACTGACTGTATTGTTACCTTTCTGACAGTTGTGACTACACTGACTGTAATGTTACCTTTCTGACAGTTGTGACTACACTGACTGTATTGTTACCTTTCTGACAGTTGTGACTACACTGACTGTATTGTTACCTTTCTGACAGTTGTGACTACACTGACTGTATTGTTACCTTTCTGACAGTTGTGACTACACTGACTGTATTGTTACCTTTCTGACAGTTGTGACTACACTGACTGTATTGTTACCTTTCTGACAGTTGTGACTACACTGACTGTATTGTTACCTTTCTGGCAGTTGTGACTACACTGACTGTATTGTTACCTTTCTGACAGTTGTGACTACACTGACTGTATTGTTACCTTTCTGACAGTTGTGACTACACTGACTGTATTGTTACCTTTCTGGCAGCTGTGACTACACTGACTGTATTGTTACCTTTCTGACAGTTGTGACTACACTGACTGTATTGTTACCTTTCTGACAGTTGTGACTACACTGACTGTATTGTTACCTTTCTGACAGTTGTGACTACACTGACTGTATTGTTACCTTTCTGACAGTTGTGACTACACTGACTGTATTGTTACCTCTCTGACAGTTGTGACTACACTGACTGTATTGTTACCTTTCTGACAGCTGTGACTACATTGATGATATTGTTACCTTTCTGACAGCTGTGACTACATTGATGGTATTGTTACCTTTGTGACAGCTGTGACAGCAAGCAAGTTTTTGTAACAAGACATTGTACTGTGGATCAGTGCATGTGCTTATTTAAAGTATTTTACTTACTTTATCACTGTTTACCTAGTTTTATATAGACTATATTCTGTGTTTGTTGTATCCCCAGTGCACTAACGTGCGCTTGTGCCCGGTACAGCTCATCTCCCAGTCTCTTAGCCATTGTAACAGTCTGTTGAGTGTGGCGCATCCTGACGATATTTTTTCACTCCAGAAGTATGTTCAGGTGCCAGTAATGACCGAATTTGTTCCCATAAGGAATATTGTGAAGTAGATTAGTCCATATCAGACCCCCAAACACACACGTGCAAACGCACTTACATAAATACACTTACATAATTGGTCGCATTCGGAGGTGATCGTTATGCGGGGGTCCACTGTACTTGCATTTGGCTAGGCGGGCATGGTCCGGTGGTTAGTGCATTGGCCCGTGAGATTTAAGACTCGCTTGCCAGGGGTTCGATCTCCCCCCGTTCCCTGATTAATCCAGTTCTCTCTCTGGAGTTTGTAACAACTGATCATAGCTATCGTACAACTGACTTGCATTATGTCCTCTGCAAAGGGATGCAGTTTTGAGTGTATGTCCCGTGTCTAGAATGGTCTAAAATGCAGGATTATATCGTTCTAAATTTATTAATGACTATTTCTTATACGTCCAGTAATGCAACAAGGCATATAAGTCTGGCAGAGAGTGATTTGTTCGTGTGGCAGCTGGTCGATCCTGGTTGTAGCCAGTCCATGGTAGTGTGGAGTAGAGGAGGAGGCAAGTACCAGCAAGAAAGGATATATATGTAGTGCCGAATAGGTAAAACTGATCAATTAGCAAGGACTCATTTAAAATAAAGTCCTTTCTAAAATTTTATCGTATACCTTTAAAGATATATATTTTTTTCATTTATGTTAATGTAAAGATTAATAATTTTGTACCAAAAGAACCTTAGAAAGCTTACCTAACCTTGTTATAACAAGCTCAATTTAATTTAGCCTAATCCAACTAAATATATTTTAGATAAATTTACAGTAATTTAATAATAAACACAATGAAATATTTTTTTTGTTACGTTCAAAATGATTTTTGCGAAATTATTGCATACGCAGATTTTCGCTTTCCTTATTCAGCAAGAAGAGCGTTGCTATTTAAGCCAAAATCTCGAGTTTTACCTATCTTTTACCTGTCTTGCAACATCTTCTGTCGAGTAGATGTGAGATACGTCTAAGTGCTGTAAGCTTCCTGGTCGCTTTGTTTGCAAGAATTACAACGTAGTTTTTCATAGTCGGTTTTGGTAAAATTTCACCCCAAGGATATCAACTTCATCCCCGGGTACCAACACTCTCCCATTCATTCTTACCACTACTCCAGCATTACCATCATGGTACCTAGAGACCATTCTTGTCATTGCTCCAGCATTACCATCATGGTGCCTAGAGACCATTCTTACTGCTCCAGCATTACCATCATGGTGCCTAGAGGTCATCATTTGTGTTTTCACAGGAGCAAATGTTACCTGCCATCGTTTTCCACAAGCTGATAAAGTTGTAAGCTGGTGATTGATGTAACTTAGAGTAGCTGGCATTTCCTCTTTGCACAGGCACGGGTGTCTGGGACGAGATGAAGAAGGTCATTGAATAAGACATTTCATAACAATGGCCCCAGCATACTTCCCTGTGGAACACTGACATCATTGGAGTGTCATGTTGACTCTGTCCCGATGAGAACTACGCTTAGAAGGTAATTACTGAGGATACATAGTGCAGAGCAAGCAACCCCTATCCTTTCAGTTTTGTTACGAGTCCCTGGTGCCATACTCGGTCGAAAGTGCCAGCTCTCTCTCTCTCTCTCTCTCTCTCTCTCTCTCTCTCTCTCTCTCTCTCTCTCTCTCTCTCTCTCTCTCTCTCTCAACAACAACAAGGATAGAGAGACAACAACAACAAAGACAGAGAGACAGCAACAACTAGGACAGAGAGACAACAACAACAAGGACAGAGAAATAACAAGGGCAGAGAGACAACAACAGCAAAGACAGAGAGACAACAACAAGAACAGAGAGACAACAACAACAAGGACAGAGAGACAACAACAACAACAAGGACAGAAAAACAACAACAACAAGGAGAGAGAGACAACAACAAGGGCAGAGAGACAACAACAACAAGGACACAGAGACAACAACAAGGACAGAGAAACAACAACAACAAGGACAGAGAGACAACAACAACAGAGACAGACAGACAACAACAACAGAGACAGAGGGACAACAACAACCGAGACAGAGACAACAACAACAGAGACAGAGAGACAACAGCAACAGAGACAGAGAGACAACAACAACAGAGACAGAGAGACAACAACAACAGAGACAGAGAGACAACAAAAACGGAGACAGAGATACAACAACAACAACAACAGAGACAGAGAGACAACAACAATAGAGACAGAGAGACAACAACAAGAACAGAGACAGAGAGACAACAACAACAACAGAGACAGAGAGACAACAACAACTGAGACAGAGTGACGACAACAACAACAAGAGAGACAGATAGACAAAAACAATAGAGACAGAGAGAACAACAACAACAACAGACACAGAGAGACAACAACAACTGAAACATAGAGACGACAACAACAGAGACAGAGAGACAACAACAACAGAGACAGAGAGACAACAACAACAGAGACAGAGAGACAACAACAACAGAGACAGAGAGACGACAACCACAGAGACAGAGAGACAACAACAACAGAGACAGAGAGACAACAACAACAGAGACAGAGAGACAACAACAACAGAGACAGAGAGACAACAACAACAGAGACAGAGAGACAACAACAACAGAGACAGAAAGACAACAACAACAGAGACAGAGAGACAACAACAACAGAGACAGAAAGACAACAACAACAGAGACAGAGAGACAACAACAACAGAGACAGAGAGACAACAACAACAGAGACAGAGAGACAACAACAACAGAGACAGAGAGACAACAACAACAGAGACAGAAAGACAACAACAACAGAGACAGAGAGACAACAACCACAGAGACAGAGAGACAACAACAACAGAGACAGAAAGACAACAACAACAGAGACAGAGAGACAACAACAACAGAGACAGAAAGACAACAACAACAGAGACAGAGAGACAACAACCACAGAGACAGAGAGACAACAACAACAGAGACAGAGAGACAACAACCACAGAGACAGAGAGACAACAACAACAGAGACAGAAAGACAACAACAACAGAGACAGAGAGACAACAACAACAGAGACAGAGAGACAACAACAACAGAGACAGAAAGACAACAACAACAGAGACAGAGAGACAACAACAACAGAGACAGAGAGACAACAACAACAGAGACAGAGAGACAACAACAACAGAGACAGAGAGACAACAACAACAGAGACTTAGAGACAACAACAACAGAGACAGAGAGACAACAACAACAGAGACAGAGAGACAACAACAACAGAGACAGAGAGACAACAACAACAGAGACTTAGAGACAACAACAACAGAGACAGAGAGACAACAACAACAGAGACAGAGAGACGACAACCACAGAGACAGAGAGACAACAACAACAGAGACAGAGAGACGACAACCACAGAGACAGAGAGACAACAACAACAGAGACAGAGAGACAACAACAACAGAGACAGAGAGACAACAACAACAGAGACAGAGAGACAACAACAACAGAGACAGAGAGACAACAACCACAGAGACAGAGAGACAACAACAACAGAGACAGAGAGACAACAACCACAGAGACAGAGAGACAACAACAACAGAGACAGAGAGACAACAACCACAGAGACAGAGAGACAACAACAACAGAGACAGAGAGACAACAACAACAGAGACAGAGAGACAACAACCACAGAGACAGAGAGACAACAACAACAGAGACAGAGAGACAACAACAACAGAGACAGAGAGACGACAACAACAGAGACAGAGAGACAACAACAACAGAGACAGAGAGACAACAACAACAGAGACAGAGAGACGACAACAACAGAGACAGAGAGACAACAACAACAGAGACTTAGAGACAACAACAACAGAGACAGAGAGACAACAACAACAGAGACAGAGAGACAACAACAACAGAGACAGAGAGACAACAACCACAGAGACAGAGAGACAACAACAACAGAGACTTAGAGACAACAACAACAGAGACAGAGAGACAACAACAACAGAGACAGAGAGACAACAACAACAGAGACAGAGAGACGACAACAACAGAGACAGAGAGACAACAACAACAGAGACAGAGAGACAACAACAACAGAGACAGAGAGACAACAACAACAGAGACAGAGAGACGACAACAACAGAGACAGAGAGACAACAACAACAGAGACAGAGAGACAACAACAACAGAGACAGAGAGACAACAACAACAGAGACAGAGAGACAACAACAACAGAGACAGAGAGACAACAACAACAGAGACAGAGAGACAACAACAACAGAGACAGAGAGACAACAACGACAGAGATAGAGACAAAAATAATAAAAACAGAGAGACAGCAACAACAGAGACAGAGAGACAACAACAACAGAGACAGAGAGACAACAACCACAGAGACAGAGAGACAACAACAACTGAGACAGAGAGACAACAATAACAACAGAGACACTGAGACAACAATGACAGAGACAGAGAGACAACAACAACAGAGACAGAGAGACAACAACAACAGAGACTTAGAGACAACAATGACAGAGACAGAGAGACAACAACAACAGAGACAGAGAGACAACAACAACAGAGACTTAGAGACAACAATGACAGAGACAGAGAGACAACAACAACAAAGACAGAGAGACAACAACAACAGAGACAGAGAGACAACAACCACAGAGACAGAGAGACAACAACAACAGAGACTTAGAGACAACAATGACAGAGACAGAGAGACAACAACAACAGAGACTTAGAGACAACAATGACAGAGACAGAGAGACAACAACAACAAAGACAGAGAGACAACAACCACAGAGACAGAGAGACAACAACCACAGAGACAGAGAGACAACAACCACAGAGACAGAGAGACAACAACCACAGAGACAGAGAGACAACAACCACAGAGACAGAGAGACAACAACAACAGAGACAGAGAGACAACAACAGAAGAGACAGAGACACAAGAACAACAGAGACAGAGAGACAACAACAACATAGACAGAGAGACAACAACCACAGAGACAGAGAGACAACAACCACAGAGACAGAGAGACAACAACAACAGAGACAGAGAGACAACAACCACAGAGACAGAGAGACAACAACCACAGAGACAGAGAGACAACAACAACAGAGACTTAGAGACAACAATGACAGAGACAGAGAGACAACAACAACAGAGACAGAGAGACAACAACCACAGAGACAGAGAGACAACAACCACAGAGACAGAGAGACAACAACCACAGAGACAGAGAGACAACAACCACAGAGACAGAGAGACAACAACCACAGAGACAGAGAGACAACAACCACAGAGACAGAGAGACAACAACAGAAGAGACAGAGACACAAGAACAACAGAGACAGAGAGACAACAACAACATAGACAGAGAGACAACAACCACAGAGACAGAGAGACAACAACCACAGAGACAGAGAGACAACAACAACAGAGACAGAGAGACAACAACCACAGAGACAGAGAGACAACAACAACAGAGACAGAGAGACAACAACCACAGAGACAGAGAGACAACAACAGAAGAGACAGAGACACAAGAACAACAGAGACAGAGAGACAACAACAACATAGACAGAGAGACAACAACAACAGAGACAGAGAGACTACAACAACAGAGACAGAGAGACAACAACCACAGAGACAGAGAGACAACAACAACAACGTAGACAGAGAGACAACAACCACAGAGACAGAGAGACAACAGCAGCAGAGATAGAGAGACAACAACAACAGAAACAGAGAGACAACAACCACAGAGACAGAGAGACAACAACAACCACAGAGACAGAGAGACAACAACCACAGAGACAGATAGACAACAACCACAGAGACAGAGAGACAACAACCACAGAGACAGAGAGACAACAACCACAGAGACAGAGAGACAACAACCACAGAGACAGAGAGACAACAACCACAGAGACAGAGAGACAACAACCACAGAGACAGAGAGACAACAACCACAGAGACAGAGAGACAACAACCACAGAGACAGAGAGACAACAACCACAGAGACAGAGAGACAACAACCACAGAGACAGAGAGACAACAACCACAGAGACAGAGAGACAACAACCACAGAGACAGAGAGACAACAACCACAGAGACAGAGAGACAACAACCACAGAGACAGAGAGACAGCAACCACAGAGACAGAGAGACAGCAACCACAGAGACAGAGAGACAACAACCACAGAGACAGAGAGACAACAACCACAGAGACAGAGAGACAACAACCACAGAGACAGAGAGACAACAACCACAGAGACAGAGAGACAACAACCACAGAGACAGAGAGACAACAACCACAGAGACAGAGAGACAACAACCACAGAGACAGAGAGACAACAACCACAGAGACAGAGAGACAACAACCACAGAGACAGAGAGACAACAACCACAGAGACAGAGAGACAACAACCACAGAGACAGAGAGACAACAACCACAGAGACAGAGAGACAACAACCACAGAGACAGAGAGACAACAACCACAGAGACAGAGAGACAACAACCACAGAGACAGAGAGACAACAACCACAGAGACAGAGAGACAACAACCACAGAGACAGAGAGACAACAACCACAGAGACAGAGAGACAACAACCACAGAGACAGAGAGACAACAACCACAGAGACAGAGAGACAACAACCACAGAGACAGAGAGACAACAACCACAGAGACAGAGAGACAACAACCACAGAGACTCTGGGAAAGAAGCAACGAGAAAGATTTAAATTTTAACAATGTTAATTTAATTAAAGGGAAGATTCTAGAATTTTTTATGGAGTTTTTTGTTGCTCTGAAGATGTTGTTGTTGTTGTAGTTGCTGTTGTTGTTGTTGTAGTTGTTGTTGTTGTTGTTGTTGTTGTTGTTGTTGTTGTTGTAGTTGCTGTTGTTGTTGTTGTTGTTGTTGTTGTAGTTGCTGTTGTTGTTGTTGTTGTAGTTGCTGTTGTTGTTGTTGTTGTTGTTGTTGTTGTTGTAGTTGCTGTTGTTGTTGTTGTTGTTGTTGTTGTAGTTGCTGTTGTTGTTGTTGTTGTTGTTGTTGTAGTTGCTGTTGTTGTTGTTGTTGTTGTTGTTGTTGTTGTTGTTGTTGTTGTTGTTGTTGTAGTTGTTGTTGTTGTTGTTGTTGTAGTTGTTGTTGTTGTTGTTGTTGTTGTAGTTGTTGTTGTTGTTGTTGTTGTTGTTGTTGTTGTTGTTGTTGTTGTTGTTGTTGTAGTTGTTGTTGTTGTTGTTGTTGTTGTTGTTGTTGTTGTAGTTGTTGTTGTTGTTGTTGTTGTTGTAGTTGTTGTTGTTGTTGTTGTTGTAGTTGTTGTTGTAGTTGTTGTTGTTGTAGTTGTTGTTGTTGTTGTAGTTGTTGTTGTTGTAGTTGTTGTTGTTGTTGCTGTTGTTGTTGTAGTTGTTGTTGTTGTTGTAGTTGTTGTTGTTGTTGTTGTTGTTGTTGTTGCTGTTGTTGTTGTTGTTGTAGTTGTTGTTGTTGTTGTTGTTGTTGTAGTTGTAGTTGTTGTTGTAGTTGTTGTTGTAGTTGTTGTTGTAGTTGTTGTTGTAGTTGTTGTTGTAGTTGTTGTTGTAGTTGTTGTTGTAGTAGTTGTTGTAGTTGTTGTTGTAGTTGTTGTTGTAGTTGTTGTAGTTGTTGTTGTAGTTGTTGTTGTTGTAGTTGTTGTAGTTGTTGTTGTAGTTGTTGTTGTTGTAGTTGTTGTAGTTGTTGTTGTAGTTTTTGTTGTTGTAGTTGTTGTAGTTGTTGTTGTAGTTGTTGTTGTTGTAGTTGTTGTAGTTGTTGTTGTAGTTGTTGTTGTAGTTGTTGTTGTTGTAGTTGTTGTAGTTGTTGTTGTAGTTGTTGTTGTTGTAGTTGTTGTAGTTGTTGTTGTAGTTGTTGTTGTAGTTGTTGTTGTAGTTGTTGTAGTTGTTGTTGTAGTTGTTGTTGTAGTTGTTGTAGTTGTTGTTGTAGTTGTTGTTGTTGTAGTTGTTGTAGTTGTTGTTGTAGTTGTTGTTGTTGTAGTTGTTGTAGTTGTTGTTGTAGTTGTTGTTGTTGTAGTTGTTGTAGTTGTTGTTGTAGTTGTTGTTGTAGTTGTTGTTGTAGTTGTTGTTGTTGTAGTTGTTGTAGTTGTTGTTGTAGTTGTTGTTGTAGTTGTTGTTGTTGTAGTTGTAGTTGTTGTTGTAGTTGTTGTTGTTGTTGTAGTTGTTGTTGTAGTTGTTGTTGTTGTAGTTGTTGTAGTTGTTGTTGTAGTTGTTGTTGTAGTTGTTGTTGTTGTAGTTGTTGTTGTAGTTGTTGTTGTTGTTGTTGTTGTTGTTGTTGTTGTTGTTGTTGTTGTTGTAGTTGTTGTTGTTGTAGTTGTTGTTGTAGTTGTTGTTGTTGTTGTTGTTGTTGTTGTTGTTGTTGTTGTTGTTGTTGTTGTTGTTGCTGGGTGAGAGGGAGAGGGAGGGGGGGAAGAGAGAGGGAGGGAGGGAGAGGGAGGGAGGGAGAGTGAGAGGATTAAACAAAAAGAGGAACAGGCAAACAGAAACATACACGCACCACACCAGACTGCTCCTCCACACCAGACTGCTCCTCCACACCAGACTGCTCCTCCACACCAGACTGCTCCTCCACACCAGACTGCTCCTCCACACCAGACTGCTCCTCCACACCAGACTGCTCCTCCACACCAGACTGCTCCTCCACACCAGACTGCTCCTCCACACCAGACTGCTCCTCCACACCAGACTGCTCCTCCACACCAGACTGCTCCTCCACACCAGACTGCTCCTCCACACCAGACTGCTCCTCCATACCAGACTGCTCTTCCACACCAGACTGCTCCTCCACACCAGACTGCTCCTCCACACCAGACTGCTCCTCCACACCAGACTGCTCCTCCACACCAGACTGCTCCTCCACACCAGACTGCTCCTCCACACCAGACTGCTCCTCCACACCAGACTGCTCCTCCACACCAGACTGCTCCTCCACACCAGACTGCTCCTCCACACCAGACTGCTCCTCCATACCAGACTGCTCCTCCACACCAGACTGCTCCTCCACACCAGACTGCTCCTCCATACCAGACTGCTCTTCCACACCAGACTGCTCCTCCACACCAGACTGCTCCTCCACACCAGACTGCTCCTCCACACCAGACTGCTCCTCCACACCAGACTGCTCCTCCACACCAGACTGCTCCTCCACACCAGACTGCTCCTCCACACCAGACTGCTCCTCCACACCAGACTGCTCCTCCACACCAGACTGCTCCTCCACACCAGACTGCTCCTCCATACCAGACTGCTCCTCCACACCAGACTGCTCCTCCACACCAGACTGCTCCTCCATACCAGACTGCTCTTCCACACCAGACTGCTCCTCCACACCAGACTGCTCCTCCACACCAGACTGCTCCTCCACACCAGACTGCTCCTCCATACGAGACTGCTCTTCCACACCAGACTGCTCCTCCACACCAGACTGCTCCTCCACACCAGACTGCTCCTCCACACCAGACTGCTCCTCCACACCAGACTGCTCCTCCACACCAGGCTGCTCCTCCACACCAGGCTGCTCCTCCACACCAGACTGCTCTTCCACACCAGACTGCTCCTCCACACCAGACTGCTCCTCCACACCAGGCTGCTCCTCCACACCAGGCTGCTCCTCCACACCAGACTGCTCTTCCACACCAGACTGCTCCTCCACACCAGGCTGCTCCTCCACACCAGGCTGCTCCTCCACACCAGGCTGCTCCTCCACACCAGGCTGCTCCTCCACACTAGGCTGCTCCTCCACACCAGAGTGCTCCTCCACACCAGGCTGCTCCTCCACACCAGGCTGCTCCTCCACACCAGGCTGCTCCTCCACACCAGGCTGCTCCTCCACACCAGCCTGCTCCTCCACACCAGGCTGCTCCTCCACACCAGGCTGCTCCTGCACACCAGGCTGCTCCTCCACACCAGGCTGCTCCTCCACACCAGGCTGCTCCTCCACACCAGGCTGCTCCTCCACACCAGGCTGCTCCTCCACACCAGGCTGCTCCTCCACACCAGGCTGCTCCTCCACACTAGGCTGCTCCTCCACACCAGAGTGCTCCTCCACACCAGACTGCTCCTCCACACCAGGCTGCTCCTCCACACCAGGCTACTCCTCCACACCAGGCTGCTCCTCCACACCAGGCTGCTCCTCCACACCAGGCTGCTCCTCCACACCAGGCTGCTCCTCCACACCAGGCTGCTCCTCCACACCAGGCTGCTCCTCCATCTCAGAGCCTCCCTTCCTCCCTGCCAACTCTGATTTACTTCCTCAACACTGACAACAGTTACATCTGACAGTTGACCTGCATCGCTAACCTTCCACGATTTAATGAGTTTCGACTAACGAAATCGTTGTAAGACAACTGTCAACAAATCACAGATCTGTCGGGACTCGAACCCAGGCAGGCCAGTCTGAAAACTCACAGGTCAAGCGTTTTAACCACTGGTTCAGTGGTTAGCGCAATGGCCTGAGAGTTTTAGACTCGCCTGCTGGGAGTTCGACCCCCCACCAGTCCTGTGGTCAGCCAGTTTTGCTTCTAATTGGTTCATTGTCTTAGAGTATAAGTCACTTATGCAGTGGTTGGTAATTTTGTTTTCGTCTGTAATCGACTGAAGAAGGCTGTTCTGCAGGCAAAACCTATCGCTGATAAAGATTCTCCAACTTAATATGAAAATGGTACGCAATACAGGTTGATAAATAAGACACATGTGCAACAGTTATGTATCTTCCATAGCCTGGAACAGTTGTTCCATAATATGGAACAAAACTCTTCTCCAGACTGAGGGACTGACCACCTCAAGACTACGTCTTCAAGGGTGATGAACTGATTACATCGTCTTCACACCTCTACTGCGTCTGCTAACTCTTCTGTACTCGACTGAAGACGCCTACTGTATAGGCGAAACGTTTCGGAATAAAGATACCCAAGTGCTGGAGATGTGTCTCATTTATCAAACTTCTCGGTACTGTATACCATCAACATTATCTTAGCAAACAATTGACCCCAAACAACCCAGTCTTTCTCTGGCATTATCTCTACTATCTCAAGTCTTTATTTCCTCTTCCACCTATCACATGACACTGTCTCCTCTCTCCCACTTGACAGGTGACAGAGGACACTGCAGCTTATCTGACGTAAGCTTCTCTCTTCTATGTACGGGTTATTTATGTAATGTATACCAATTTAACTTGACGCACTCAAGTGCGTCATTCAACAACCTATCTTGTAAACATCAATTATCATCACTGTAGTATCTTAGATGTCCCGTAGCTCGATCGCTGGCGCACTCAGCTCACATACTGAGGTCTGGGGGTAGATCCCTGGTGTGGGTGGAAACATTAGGACGTGTTACCTTAAGACACCTGCTGTCCATGTTCGCCTAGCAGTAAAATAGGTACCTGAGTGTTAGTGGAATGGTGTGGGTCGCATCCTGGGAGAAAATTGATCTAATTTGCCCGAAATGCTCTAAATAACAAGGGGCTTTCTATATAGTAGTGTGTCATTGATGTCAACTAGGAGTATATACCTTGTACATGTACTTGTAGGAATAAGGCTTATTATTATTATTATTATTATATTGACCTTACATAGGTTTAATTTCAGTGATTAACATTGTCAATATTGTAATGGAACACTGGAAGACACGGAGAGTATTGATGACATCTGTAAATGTTGATGTCCCAGTTTTCCAATGTATGTGATTGATTACAAGACTGAAGTACTTAACACGGAGATACTGGGTCGTATTATTTTCTTTGGTAACCATTTGGTTCTTATCCACCAGGGGCCAGGTGGTTAACGCACTGGACTCGATTGCCATGGGGTTCAACCCTCACCTGTTCCGTGGTTTGTTTGCATTCGTATTATTACGATTTCGTGAGTCTAACGAGTCATAGAATGGAAGCGCATTTCTTATTTTATTTTTCAACGCACAGGCCGTCACCCACCGAGGCAGGGTGAGCTGAAAAGTAAAATGAAAGTTTTTCTTTTTAAATTTAGTAATTTTCTCACGACATTTTACTCGCATGGCTTACGGAGGAAGAATTCTTTTCTACTTCCCCATGGAGTGCTCTTGCACACAATGATAGTCGACATTCTCATGTTCCCTCTCACTATACTGCAGTCCGTGTCTACATAGACCATACAGTCTGATCTCTCTTCTTGACCTGCTTTGCAGTCCTTAATTTCAATCTTGTCTACGACAGCTTCTTAAGTGAATTCTCTTATCCTTTACTGTGGGAACATTCTTGGTACAACTGTCTTGGAGATCACCCATCTAGGTTAAGTAAGGTTCGTCAAGAAACAGGACAAGTGCTTCCTGACGCGGGTCTTAGTCATATGATGACCCGTCGCTGGAGCTTTTGGTCATCTGACCGAGACCTTCCACTGGCTTACCCCCTTCACCTTTTAAAAAATTATTGTTATCATTATAACTCTTAGATAAGTCTACATCTCGTCCATCTTTCTATGTTTGGAACACCATTTTTTTTTGTCAGGATAGCGAAACCCAAACTTTCTTGTCTTTGGAAAAGACTGCAGTTTGGTATCTTAATTTGCAAAATGTCTCGCCTACACAGTAGGCTTGTTCAGTTGAACGCGGAGGTGATTAATATAGAGACATCAGAGGCAGTGGAGTGGTATAGACGTCATCAGTCCATCAACCCTGAAGTAGACTTAAGGTGGTCAGTCCCTCATCCTGGGAAAGTGTTCAGATTCGTGATCTTTAGATCTATCTTCTCCTCGTCTATGATGTTAGAGTTAGACCGGACTGTAAAAAAAATCGCTTTGCAATTCTCCAAAGTTTCTGCGTGTACGTCCACCCTCCTCACTGATCCTCCTGGCTGTTTGTTTATGCACATAAGGCTCTTTACTGGTTTAGAAAGACACGTAAGAAAACATTAGGACATAGAAACCGTTTCGGTCCTGGAACCTTGATCACTTCAGTGTTTTCTTACGCAGGTTTCTAAACCAATTTTTCGGTTTCTATTACCAAGGGTGATATACCAGGGCTCTTTACGCACGTCATACCTCTCTTCTTGGGATACCGGCTGATTTACCTCTACGAAGGAAGCAAACCACGGAATGGATTGGGTTTGCAATCGTGATATTACGGTTTCGTGAGTCTACAAAGGAGTTCTCGAACTCTGCGTCACTTCTGCTCTCTTTATAGCTACTCTTCTTATTTCCTGGAACTTCAGGTAAACAAACCGTATAAGATTTGTCTCTGGTAGTCTCCTCACTTCACTCGTGCATCTCAAAATGAGATGCATAGAGTAACAGTAGTAGCCACTTCTGTTACAGCCGTAGTAGTCCCTAAGGTCGTAACAGTAGGAGCCACTACCACCCCTCCTGTCTTTAGCGTAAGATTCGCACACATCTCGTGTTTTAATGGCAGCTAAACGAGCACCTAAGCATGCTGACATTTCAGCTGTCAATGCCACTATGTCTACGTGTGCAGTTTGGGAAAAAAATGCTGAATTTAACTGGCAAGTGCAAACCAGAGCTCGTCCTGATCCTTACAGTCGCCCGAAGGAACTTGATAGATCCTGTTGACTATGGCAAAGTGGATAGACATTATTTTGCCAGTGCTTTCCAGGGACTGTATTTATTTCCTCTTTTCTTCTGTCCAAAACAGAGTGAGAGTCAGTCCACCGGACACTGATTCCCTTCACGCTACTCACCTGACATCGACCTGGCTGAAAATCAACCTAGGGCAGCTGGGTGTGATGGTATATATGTTCACATACTTCAATATTTACATCTTTAATCACTAATCACTAGTCTTTTCTATGTAGTTTCAATTGGATTTCGTGTGGAGGTGTTCTGCCTCTTGTGTGGGAAACTGCGGTAGCTCTTTCTTGAAAACAAGGCACGATACTTCACATTATTAACCCATTGCTCTTAGCAGCTCTGTGAACTGTTGAAACTCTTGGTAAACAGACAACTGGTGCGCTGCTTTACCTAAATTCCTTTCACTGCTTTGGTTTTAGAAAGGGTCGTTCCGCCATCGATCCCTCGCTACGTCTGATGCGTTCACAATGCTTTCCCTGACAACCGATCATTTACTGCCATCTTTCTCGACCTGAAAAAGAGGTTCGGAACTGCCTTGCTATATATCTCGTCTCAGGCCCATTATTTAAGTCTGTGGGACAGACTGCTGCTACCTTAATCCAAAGACTTGTCAGCAAAAAAAAACACTTCATTGAGCAAACAACCGACTTTTCCCTTTAGCTAAGTCGAAGACCCACCACCACCTTATAATAATAATAATAATAATAATAATAATAATAATAATAATAATAATAATAATAATAATAATAATAATAATAATAATAATTGTTATTATTATTATTATTATTATTTCTACAAGTACATGTATAAGGTATGCAGACCATAGGTGACATCAATGACTATACAGAAAGCCGCTTGTTATGCTGAGCATTTCGGAAAAATTAGGTCGATTTTGCTCCCAGGATGCGATTCACACCAGGTACATCTTTTACTGCTAGGTGAACATGGACAGCAGGTGTCTTAAGGAAACACGTGTTAACGTGTGAGCTGAGATCGCTACCAACCCAGCTATGGGACGCCTCTGTTCTCCTTCCAAGTATCTGGTCATTTCCATACATAGATGATTTTGCTGTTGATTGTGCTGGCTTGGACTGTCGGCTAGCAGTGGCCTTCCAGTGACGACAATATCTGTACTATATGATAGTCACACAGTGGGAACTAAAGCTATGTTTCCCAGTCATATTTCATCATGCAGGATGGTGATCTTGAGAGATGATGAAATCTGTCAGCCTGAGCTGAAAGACTTAGGAAGGCAATAAAGATAAGGTCAAGTATTCCAGGAAGAGTCATCAGCTACGGTAGCTTCAAAGGTTTTCTTCCAGCAGAGTTGCAGTTAATATCACTTGAGAATTGATGTCGCTTGGGATAGCCTATCCCACACACAGGAGAAATGGAAATTGACCACACCTCCGACACCTCCGACACTTCCGACACCTCCGACTGTGACAGCACTTCAAATAATTTCAAGTTTTCGGTTTCAAACACAAATTTTGATGACTTCCAGTCAGTGGCAGACCTACATTTTTGGGGCCCTGAAGCTTGAACTGTTACAGGGGCCCCATCGCAACTCCTTCTCATACAGTAGACCCAAAATTTTTAAGCAATGTAGATTAAAGTCGCTTCTGGGGCCCCTTCGGTATTAGGGGCCCTCAGGTTTAAGATTCATTACTAGATCCGCCCATGATTCCAGGCAATGCTTTATCATTGAACATCCCGTTTTATTTCTTACATTATTCTCCTGTATCAGCAAGTGATACCACATATGACTAATATAATAGTAACGTATGTGCAGTGGTGCTCAGTCCCTCGGCTACTGTGTAGGCGAAACCTTTCAATAAAGATACTCTACTGCTGCACACGTGTCTTAATCATCGTTATAGAGGTGACTAAATATGAAAAAGTGGAAGCAGTGGTAAGGTGATGACGAGATCAATCCATCAACTTGTTGGAATCTAGTGGTGACATGGACTTTCTAGTGTGAAGATGTATTCTGTGATCTCTCTGTGAAACTAACAGATGATGTCCTCTATCGAGCAGTTCTATCAGCAACTTAAGGAGGGGCTGAGGATGGCTAGGCTCGAGATACGGCTATTGACTGAGGAAAACACGAGGATTCGTAGTATTCCTTCTGTTGTGAATCTTCAGGCCAAGAAAGTAACCTGGACAGTGGCTAGACAGCATGCAACGAAGCTAAGGATCAAGAGGCCGGATGGAGAGGTAGAAAAAACGAAGACCCAGGAGACTGCTATGGAAACTTTGAACCCGTTCTACGTGCTACCTGACGAATGTGAGTCGATTACTGGAAACGTCAGGACGAAGAACACCAAGGTAAGAATATTGGGCTTGTTGGGGACAATCAGATTAGGTACATGGATAGGGCCTTCTGCTTGAAGGATACATAAACTTAATTTTAGGTGAAATATACAGATAGAGAGAGACTTCTTTAGGATGAAATTGTTAGGGCTTCTAGTCACGATAACGTAGTAATAGTGGGGGATTTTAGCTTTAGTTAAAGTGACTGGACTTCTTTGACCGGTAGTCTGGAGTCCAGTGACTACATGGAAGTAGTTCAGGACTGTTTTTTTTTTTTTAAACAATGTGTAACAGAGACTACAAGATGTAATAATTTACTCGACCTAGTCTTGTCAAATAAAGAAACCCTCGTAAATAATCTGGAGATCTCCGAATAGCTTGGCACGAAGAAGTGGCTTATATACTGTAGATAGGTGAGGTGAAGCAGTGGTAGGCTGAGTCACCTTGGACAAATCCACAGGTGGAAGTAGGTCATGACTATAGATTAGACAAGTGTAGAATCCCCTGCATGAAGATTCCAAAATGTTTCGGTATTTGATAGAAACTGTACAAAAACGGTTCAGAATGCACATAAATAGTTTTCAGAACCATTTGTCTACATTTGGGAATCTTTACTAAGGAAAAACTTCCTTAATAAAGATTCCGAAACGTTGCACAAGTGTCTCATTGTTCAACTTATCGGTTTTCTAAACCATTTATATCGCAAAGGTAATTTAGTTTACATGTAATAAAACAATGGTAGACACAAAAGAAAGCCATTATCATGCAGTGCCTTTTAGTCAAATTAATCTTAATGCTTCAAGACTAGTAGTAGTAGTAGTAGTAACAATAGCAGTAGTAGCAACAGTAGTAGTAGTAGTAGTAATAGTAGTAGCAGTAGTAGTAACAGCAGCAGTATTAATAATAGCAATAGCAGCGGCAGTAGTAATAGCAGTCTATGTTCAAATCTTAATAGATTCAGACACAGACTATACAGTAGGATTTTTTTATGCGTTTCTTGAACGTTATAAGCAATTCGGAAACTTGATTTTCCACACGTCATGATGCGACACTTGGAGGTAAGTCGTATACAACACCAACACTATGGAAAAATAAACACAAATGCAGTATAATGCAATACTTTATTGACTACGTTTCGCCCACTTTGTCAGTAAAGTCAATCATACTGCATTTGTGTATTTTTTCATGCATCGCATGCAATAGTTGTGTTGCATTTGCATCATTCCTGGATATACTGATGAAGGAAATACTGAACTAATGTACCAGCGTCCACTGATGGGTTTGTTTTCGGTATTTTATCCGGGGTTTCTACTCTGGGTCGGTTATTTGAGCTTAGGGTTGATTTTGTATTTACTCGTGTTGAGTGTTTATGCTCGTTGATTCTGCTGTTTGTTTGTTGTATTCTTGTTTGTACATTGTGTGCGTGTGTGTCTGTTGTAAATATTTTTTTTTTATGAACATGAACGTTGGGGAATCAATGTCGTTGTAATGTTCCTCTAAATTGTTGCTGTTTTTGCAGCTGCTGCCGTTGTTTTATTGTTTTAGGTTTTCTTTTCTTTCTTGTTTTGTTTCTACTTTGTTTGCTTTTTTGCTTTATTTTTGTTGCTGATAGACTGCGTCATCTATGAGAGAGGAACTAGACTTTTCACTGGACACCTTCAAAGCCCTGGACGCACTCTGACCCACCAACTCGCCGAAAGTCCCACCCTTCTTGCAGACTCGGAATTTTTGAGTAAGGCTGGACTTCATTTGCGATTAAAAGTATAATAGTTCACTTATATTAGCTAAAAAAACAGAAAATGCCTCCAACTACGTCAAAATATGCAAAAAAAAAAAAAAAATACAGATATTTATGGACCTTTCATTTCGCACTATGTAACCGCTTGTAACACTGTGCTGCCATGACCCATACGGGTTTTGTACTTGGAATATAATTATATTTGCCTCTTCTTCTCTGCCTTTGCTTCGTACGTCCGGATAATTCGTGATGGTTCTTAATCTAGGCAGAAAGAGATAGTTGTACTCAGCAGTCTGGGTGTGAACGTCCAAGTCCGTGTTCTATGTACTCACATGTGCTCTCTCTCTCTCTCTCTCTCTCTCTCTCTCTCTCTCTCTCTTTCTCTCTGAAAATGGTAACACACAATGTAAAATGAAGTTTTTTTTCACAACATACAAGACCAGCTCATAATTAATGTGCATACCATGGCTTCTTTATTCCTACCTTCTTCCCCACTCCCCTCGTTCTTCCCCACTCCCCTCGTTCTTCCCCACTCCCCTCGTTCTTCACCACTCCCCTCGTTCTTCACCACTCCCCTCGTTCTTCCCCACTCCCCTCGTTCTTCCCCACTCCCCTCGTTCTTCACCACTCCCCTCGTTCTTCACCACTCCCCTCGTTCTTCCCCTCTCCCCTCGTTCTTCCCCACTCCCCTCGTTCTTCCCCACTCCCCTCGTTCTTCCCCACTCCCCTCGTTCTTCCCCACTCCCCTCGTTCTTCCCCACTCCCCTCGTTCGTCCCCACTCCCCTCGTTCTTCCCCACTCCCCTCGTTCCTCCCCACTCCCCTCGTTCTTCCCCACTCCCCTCGTTCCTCCCCACTCCCCTCGTTCTTCCCCACTCCCCTCGTTCTTCACCACTCCCCTCGTTCTTCCCCACTCCCCTCGTTCCTCCCCACTCCCCTCGTTCTTCACCACTCCCCTCGTTCTTCCCCACTCCCCTCGTTCTTCCCCACTCCTCTCGTTCTTCCCCACTCCCCTCGTTCTTCCCCACTCCTCTCGTTCTTCCCCACTCCCCTCGTTCTTCACCACTCCCCTCGTTCTTCACCACTCCCCTCGTTCTTCCCCTCTCCCCTCGTTCTTCCCCACTCCCCTCGTTCTTCCCCACTCCCCTCGTTCTTCCCCACTCCCCTCGTTCTTCCCCACTCCCCTCGTTCTTCCCCACTCCCCTCGTTCTTCCCCACTCCCCTCGTTCTTCCCCACTCCCCTCGTTCCTCCCCACTCCCCTCGTTCTTCCCCACTCCCCTCGTTCCTCCCCACTCCCCTCGTTCTTCCCCCCTCCCCTCGTTCCTCCCCACTCCCCTCGTTCTTCCCCACTCCCCTCGTTCTTCCCCACGTCCCCTCGTTCTTCCCCACTCCCCTCGTTCTTCCCCACTCCCCTCGTTCTTCCCTCTTCCCCTCGTTCTTCCCTCTTCCCCTCGTTCTTCCCCACTCCCCTCGTTCTTCCCCACTCCCCTCGTTCTTCCCCACTCCCCTCGTTCTTCCCTCTTCCTCCATAACATGCAGACAAGTGTTATGAACACAACTTCCCATTACTTTTACACATTTTCTATAACATTTTCATTTACAACCTTCCATTACATTTACATTTCTAATCTTCTATAACATTTTCATTTACAACCTTCCATTACATTTACATTTCTAATCTTCTATAACATTTTCATTTACAACCTTCCATTACATTTACAGTTAATTTCGCCATTTCGCAAAAAAAATTAAACTTGTCTACCAATCTTCAAGTTGCAATTATTGTCTGATACTCTATTGTCGTCGAGCGTTAAACTCGTGTGTCATTCATCACTAGTAGTGCTGGAGGCTTGATACATCGTCCGCTGCTCACAGCTAGGTCATTGACCAATCAGGCTGTTGGTGTTCCGGGCAGTGACTTTAATGTGGTATTAAAACAAGGCTGAAAATAACACAGGGTTGTTTGAGGTCAGAGGAGCACGCTATATCTTGACACAAGATCCATTTTCCTGCTCCACCCTGGTTGTGTGCGTGACTGTAAACCTACACGTGTGCACTGATTTCCAACCATATGCACGTACACTCACTCTATCCTTCCCCTCCTCCCCTCCCCCCCGGCCACCTAGTTCTACTTCCCTGTTTGTGGTTGCAGGGGTCGAGTCACCGTTTTTGGCCTTGTCTTTTAATTTGTAGGATTTACACCCTTGCTTTGGTGTCTTAAGGGAACACGTTCTAATATTTCCACCCGTACCGGGATCGAACCATGGACCTTAGTGTGTGAGCTGAGTGCGCTACCAACCCAGCTATGGTTCTCTGGTTGTCTCTGGTAGTATGTTACGCTGACATTACGTCTGATAAGCTATCATTGTTATCATTCTACACGATGATAAAAGACATGAGGTAACATTGAAGTGAGGGAGAAACATCGATGACATGAGGAAACATCAAAGTGAGGGAGAAATATCGATGACATGAGGGAACATTGAAGTGAGGGAGAAACATCGGTGACATGAGGAAACATCGAAGTGAGGGAGAAACATCGATGACATGAGGGAACATTGAAGTAAGGGAGAAACATGGATGACATGAGGAAACATCGAAGTGAGGGAGAAACATCGATGACATGAGGAAACATCGAAGTGAGGGAGAAACATCGATGACATGAGGAAACATCGAAGTGAGGGAGAAACATCGATGACATGAGGAAACATCGAAGTGAGGGAGAAACATCGATGACATGAGGAAACATCGAAGTGAGGGAGAAACATCGATGACATGAGGAAACATCGAAGTGAGGGAGAAACATCGATGACATGAGGAAACATCGAAGTGAGGGAGAAACATCGATGACATGAGGAAACATCGAAGTGAGGGAGAAACATCGATGACATGAGGAAACATCGAAGTGAGGGAGAAACATCGATGACATGAGGAAACATCGAAGTGAGGGAGAAACATCGATGACATGAGGAAACATCGAAGTGAGGGAGAAACATCGATGACATGAGGAAACATCGAAGTGAGGGAGAAACATCGATGACATTAAGAAACATCGAAGTGAGGGAGAAACATCGATGACATGAGGGAACATTGAAGTGAGGGAGAAACATCGGTGACATGAGGAAACATCGAAGTGAGGGAGAAACATCGATGACATGAGGAAACATTGAAGTGAGGGAGAAACATCGGTGACATGAGGAAACATCGAAGTGAGGGAGAAACATCGATGACATGAGGAAACATCGAAATGAGGGAGAAACATCGATGACATGAGGAAACATCGAAGTGAGGGAGAAACATCGATGACATGAGGAAACATCGAAGTGAGGGAGAAACATCGATGACATGAGGAAACATCGAAGTGAGGGAGAAACATCGATGACATGAGGAAACATCGAAGTGAGGGAGAAACATCGAAGTGAGGGAGAAACATCGATGACATGAGGAAACATCGAAGTGAGGGAGAAACATCGATGACATGAAGAAACATCGAAGTGAGGGAGAAACATCGATGACATGAAGAAACATCGAACTGAGGGAGAAACATCAGTAACAAAGGTACAAAAGATTTTATCCCCGTGGATTCTGAGAGCAGCAGCTGAAGCCCCGTGTAAACCACTAACTCAAATTACCAGCAAGGGGATAGACAGTTAAACTACAGACCAGTGTCAATGACACGCAGTGAATGTACATGTATACACGCATACACACGCACAATCATACATATTTTGATAGGCGGTACTGGAATTATGACTATCTTGTACTATTCCTGTTGTGTTCATTGAGGTAGAAAGGGCTGGGCTTATAGGAGAGAGAGATACATTATTATTATTATTATTATTATTATTATTATTATTATTATTATTATTATTATTATTATTATTATTATTATTATTATTATTATTATCATCATTATTATAGGAAATGCTAAGTGAAACGACAACTTAATAACTATATTTAAAACTTATTTTCACTATGATAATAATAAAAATAATAATAATAATAATAATAATAATAATAATAATAATAATAATAATAATAATAATAATAAAAATAAACAGAAGGACGGTCATGGTCGATACTGATTTAATAGTTCCGAGAAGCCAGAAGGGAATATTGTGGTGGTTGATAGTTGGTGATGGTGGTTAATGGATGTGGTGGTGGTGGTAAATGTGGTTGATGGTGGTGATTGTGGTTGATGATAGTGGTTGTGGTTGCTGGTGGTGGTTGTGGTTGTTGTTGGTGGTTGTTGGTGGTGGTTGTGGTTGATGATGGTGGTTGTGGTTGTTGGTGGTGGTTGTGGTTGTTGGTGGTGGTTGTGGTTGATGATGGTGGTTGTGGTTGTTGGTAGTGGTTGTGGTTGATGGTGGCGGTTGTGGTTGATGGTGGTGGTTGTGGTTGATGGTGGTGGTTGTGGTTGATGGTGGTGGTTGTGGTTGTTGGTGGTGGTTGTGGTTGTTGGTGGTGATTGTGGTTGATGGTGGTGGTTGTGGTTGTTGTTGGTGGTTGTGGTTGATGGTGGTGGTTGTGGTTGATGGTGGTGGTTGTGGTTGATGGTGGCGGTTGTGGTTGTTGTTGGTGGTTGAGGTTGATGGTGGTGGTTGTTGTTGATGGTGGTGGTTGTGGTTGTTGGTGGTGGTTGTGGTTGTTGGTGGTGGTGGTTGTGGTTGATGGTGGCGGTTGTGGTTGATGGTGGTGGTTGTGGTTGATGGTGGTGGTTGTGGTTGATGGTGGTGGCAGTTGTTGTTGATGGTGGTGGTTGTCGTTGTTGGTAGTGGTTGTGGTTGTTGGTGGTGGTTGTTGGTGGTGGTTGTGGTGGTTGGTGGTGGGTGTGGTTGATGGTGGTGGTTGTGGTTGATGGTGGTGGTTGTGGTTGTTGGTAGTGGTTGTGGTTGTTGGTGGTGGTTGTGGTTGTTGGTGGTGGTTGTGGTGGTTGGTGGTGGATGTGGTTGATGGTGGTGGTTGTGGTTGATGGTGGTGGTTGTGGTTGTTGGTGGTGGTTGTGGTTGAGGGTGGCGGTTGTGGTTGATGGTGGTGGTTGTGGTTGATGGTGGTGGTTGTGGTTGTTATTGGTGGTTGTGGTTGATAGTGGTGGTTGTGGTTGATGGTGGTGGTTGTGGTTGATGGTGGTGGTTGTGGTTGATGGTGGTGGATGTGGTTGATGATGATTGTTGTGGTTGTTGGTGGTGGTTGTGGTTGACGGTGGTGGTTGTGGTTGATGATGATTGTTGTGGTTGTTGGTGGTGGTTGTGGTTGACGGTGGTGGTTGTGGTTGATGGTGGTGGTTGTGGTTGATGGTGGTGGTTGTGGTTGTGGTTGATGGTAGTGTTTGTGGTTGATTGTGGTGGTTGTGGTTGATGGTGGTGGTTGTGGTGGATGGTGGTGGTTGTGGTTGATGGTGGTGCTTGTGGTTGATGGTGGTGGTTGTGGTTGATGGTGGTGGTTGTGGTGGATGGTGGTGGTTGTGGATGATGGTGGTGGTTGTGGTTGATGATGGTGGTTGTGTTTGTGGTTGATGGTGGTGGTTGTGGTTTATGGAGGTGGTTGTGGTTGATGGTGGTGGTTGTGGTTGATGGTGGTGGTTGTGGTTGTAGTTGATGATAGTGGTTGTGGTTGTTGGTGGTGGTTGTGGTTGATGGTGGTGGTTGTGGTTGATGGCGGTGGTTGTGGTTGATGGTGGTGGTTGTGGTTGATGGCGGTGGTTGTGGTTGTTGGTGATGGTTGTGGTTGTTGGTGGTGGTTGTGGTTGTTGGTGGTGGTTGTGGTTGTTGGTGGTGGTTGTGGTTGTTGGTGGTGGTTGTGGTTGATGGTGGTGGTTGTGGTTGATAGTGGTGTTTGTGGTTGTGGTTGATGGTGGTGGTTGTGGTTGATGGTGGTGGTTGTGGTTGATGGTGGTGGTTGTGGTTGATAGTGGTGGTTGTGGTTGTGGTTGATGGTGGTGGTTGTGGTTGATGGAGGTGGTTGTGGTTGATAGTGGTGGTTGTGGTTGTGGTTGATGGTGGTGGTTGTGGTTGATGGTGGTGGTTGTGGTTGATGGAGGTGGTTGTGGTTGATGGTGGTGGTTGTTGAGGAAGATAAGATTAGGAGGAACAGGAACGGAAAAGGAATATTAGGAAAAGGAAAGAAAATGGAATGAAAAGGGGTGAAGAGGTAGAAGTGGAAGAGGAGGCGGAAGAAGAGGAAGAAAAGAAAGAAGAGGAGACAGTGTTAGGTCTTCAAGAAGAGTGAGGACCACTAAGATATTCCCTGTGGTCTGGGACCGTGAGCTATTGGAAACCTATATCTTACTTCCTCTCAGGCCGCCGCAGCCGCAGGCCAGCCTCCTCCAGCGCCGCTAGCGGTTTCCAGCACCGCTAGCAGGGACCTCCAACACCGCCAGAGGTTTCCAGCACCGCTAGCAGCGGCCTCCAGCACCGCTAGCGGCTTCCAGCGCCGCTAGCGGCCTCCAGCACCGCTAGCGGCTTCCAGCACCGCTAGCAGGGACCTCCAACACCGCCAGAGGTTTCCAGCACCGCTAGCAGCGGCCTCCAGCACCGCTAGCGGCTTCCAGCACCGCTAGCAGGGCCTTCAGCACCGCTAGAAGTTTTCAGCACCGCTAGCAGCGGCCTCCAGCACCGCTAGCGGCTTCCAGCACCGCTAGCAGGGCCTGCAGCACCGCTAGAAGTTTTCAGCACCGCTAGCAGCGGCCTCCAGCACCGCTAGAGGTTTCCAGCACCGTCAGCAGCGGCCTCCAGTACCGCTAGCAGGGCCTCCAGCACCGCTAGAGGTTTCCAGAGCCGCTAGCAGCGGCCTCCAGCACCGCTACGGCGGCTTCCAGCACCATTAGCGGCCTCCAGTACCGCCATCATTCTAATTACGATAATATCCTCGTGACTGCACGAAATCGTTCAATTAATTCAGCACTGCAGTTCCTGAAGCCGGTAGACCGACTCAGTTTATTGACCAACTTGAAAATTAATGTTACGCAGAATCTACATTTATGAGAGAGTGATAATCTCGATAATATCACCATTTGTAGATGACTGGTTCAGAGAACCGGTTGATAAATTAGACACGTGTGCAACTTTTGGGTATCTTTATTGAGGAAACGTTTCGCCACACAGTGGCTTCATCAGTCCATACAAAGGAGAATCTTGAAGAACAGGAGGAGAATGAGGTAATCAGATTGATGGACTGACCACATCGACTCAAGGTTGAGGAACTGATTACCTAATTCTCCTCCTGTTCTTCACCATTCTCCTTTGTATGAACATCAAAATGGTATACAATACCGACAGGTTGTTAGGTAAGACACATATGCAACAGTTAGACAACTTTATTCCGAAACGTTTCGCCTACACAGTAGGCTTCTTCAGTCGAATACAGAAAGTAGGCAGGAACAGTAGAGATGTGAAGAGGATGTAATCGTCACATTAATTACATTTGTGTCCTTTTACTTTACACGATGTAATCAGTCCATCACCCTTGAAGTCGTAGAATTTGAGGTTGTCAGTCCCTCAGCCTGGAGCAGTTCAGTTCCATAGTCAGGAACTATCTGAAGATCAAGCGAACGAACGAACGAACGAAGGTTCAGGTAAGATCCCAAATGGGATGAGCTGGGAAGACGGGACAGACGAAGAATAGTGCTGGAGAGGAGTGTTCTTAGTTGTAGAAATAGAGCCAGGACTTAACCCAGCAGCGAAGGCGATCGTGGGACAGACATCGAGGACTCCGGTGGGTGAGTGGGGAAGTGTGGACAGACGATGAACAGTCGTGAGAGGCTTCTACAGTCGAATGCAGTATTTAAGTCTCCGCACTGTCGCTTGATCTTCAGATAGTTCCTGACTATGGAACTGAACTGCTCCAGGCTGAGGGACTGACAACCTCAAATTCTACGACTTCAAGGGTGATGGACTGATTACATCGTCTTCACATCTCTACTGTTCCTGCCTACTTTCTGTATTCGACTGAAGAAGCCTACTGTGTAGGCGAAACGTTTCGGAATAAAGTTGTCTAACTGTTGCATATGTGTCTTACCTAACAACCTGTAATACGGTGACCAAAACTGTGCAGCATAATCTAAATCAGACCCAGTTCTCATAGATTTGTCCAATCTTCAGTCTGTCTTTAAAGCTGCCCGAGATCTTAGCCTCTGTCACCCTCCTAGGAATATTGTTCCACACATCGACAACTCTGAAAACTAAAGTAATAGGACACAAGTGCAACTAATGTGACATTTTATTGTGGCAACGTTTCACTCTCCAGGAGCTTTATCAAGCTTGATAAAGCTCCTGGAGAGCGAAACGTTGCCACAATAAAATGTCACAGGAGCTTTATCAAGCTTGAGAAAGCTCCTGGAGAGCGAAACGTTGCCACAATAAAATGTCACATTAGTTGCACTTGTGTCCTTTTACTTTACATATTGTCGGTAATTCTACCAACTTTATTACAACTCTGAAAACAACGACAACAGCGACAATAACAACAACAACGACGATAGCAACGACAACAACAACAACAACAACAGTGACAATAGCGATAACAACGCCAACAACAACAGCGACCATTAAAATGGTATAAAATACCGACAGGTTGTTAGGTAAGACACATATGCAACAGTTAGGTATCTTTATTTCGAAACGTTTCGCCTACACAGTAGGCTTCTTCAGTCGAGTAAAGAAAAGTTGATAGAAACAGAAGATACTTGAAGACGATGTAATCAGTCCATCACCCTTGAAGTTTTGAGGTGGTCAGTCCCTCAGTCTGGAGAAGAGTTGTTCCTTAGTCTGAAACAATATGGAGTTGAAGTGACAGGATGGAGCCTTGAAGACTCTTAAGTTACATTCACTTGTTAGACGAAGAATGAGGGGAGACCTGATCGAAGTGTATAAGTAGAAGATAGGTATTAATAAAGGGGATATTAATAAGGTCTTGAGGATGTCTCTCCAAGAGAGAACCCGCAGTAATGGATTTAAATTAGATAAGTTTAGATTTAGAAAGGACATAGGAAAGTATTGGTTTGGAAATAGGGTAGTTGATGAGGGGAACAGTCTACCTAGTTGGGTTGGAAATATAAACACAAATGCAGTATAATGTGATCCTTTATTGACAACGTTTCACCCACACAGTGGGCTTTTTCAAGTCACACACGGATCTACCTGGGGTTGGAAGGTACGAGAGTATTTATAGTCATGTTCAGAATGTTGAGGTCAGGTGGAGAATGCTGCATCTGATGATCTACCAAGCTACCCAAGACTCTATAACTCCACCCGGTAGATCATCAGATGCAGCATTCTCCACCTGACCTCAACATTCTGAACATGACTATAAATACTCTCGTACCTTCCAACACCAGTTGAACTGACCAGAGGGGCGCTTGAGCGGCATGCGTCGCATCATTGTGGAAACCTTTCTCCATCGGGAGCCAGAGACGGGTCATCGCAAGATTGGGACCCGTGCCAGGACTATGGTCTTGGCGAACATTATACATACAACCCCAGGTAGATCCGTGTGTGACTTGAAAAAGCCCACTGTGTGGGTGAAACGTTGTCAATAAAGGATCACATTATACTGCATTTGTGTTTATATTTCCATTGTGTCGGTATTTTATACCATTTATTTCCACCTAGTTGGGTTATTGAGGCTGGGACTTTGGGTAGTTTCAAATTTAGGTTGGATAAATACATGAGTGGGAGGGGTTGGATTTGAGTGGGACTTTCACATCAGAGCTTATTTCTTGGGTGGCATTGAAAATTGGGTTGGGCAAATGTTTTGTTAGTGGGATGAATTGTAAAGGACCTGCCTAGTATGGGCCAACAAGCCTCCTGCAGTGTTCCTCCTTTCTTATGTTCTTATGTTATACCGCCAGGAGGTGAGATGTAGGCCACTAGTAGAGGTAAGAATGTAGCCGTTGGGAGGTCAGGTCCCTCTCAAATCCAGCCATTCTCACTAGTAGAAGTTGTCCAAGTTGATTTCAGGTCTGTACCAAGATACCCTTGTGTTGCAGTGTGAACATAAACCTAGACCTGCCCCAACTTCTGACAGACAGACCAAAGAACATAAAAACAGATCCATCTCTTCCTCCCCCTCCAGGAAACGGGTCCGTAGCAGCTACAAACACACATCCACTGATGGCACCACTATCATGGGCTTTAATCCAAACTCCTCCCCCGACATTAACTTTGCCATGACGAAGCCATTAAATCATGCTTAAGGTGATTCAGTTCAATGTGCGTTCTTACTTTACAATTAGACACCTATTGGCCGAGCTCCTTGAAGCAGAGAGGCCAGATATTGAGGAAATGGTATGGTGATACCGACAAGATGTGGAAAAAGACACTTATGTACAGTTCAGGACATTTAATAAAGGAAACGTTTCGCCACGAGTGGCTTCTTCAGTCGTATTAGGACTGAAGAAGCCACTCGTGGCGAAACGTTTCCTTTAATAAATGTCCTGAACTGTACATAAGTGTCTTTTTCCACAGGCCAGATATTGTTTTGCTAAACAGTATCTGCCTCAAAGCCCCTCAACGTATCCGCCATTATGGTTATACTGCACTACAGTCCCCCTATGATCCCCACGATGGGGTTGCCATCCTTGTCAAAATCCAACATAAAACACGAATTTCTCCCAATCCCTTTTATACAACAACAATGTCTTGCAGTCAGAATACAATCCTACCTTGGCCCCTTTATCTTTTTAACCACCCATGCTCGTCCAAACACTATTCTCAACATACACGACCTTTCCTTAGTCTTCAACTACACCAACACACCAACATACCTACTAGCTGATATGTAATAAAGTTGGTAGAATTACCGACAATATGTAAAGTAAAATGACACAAGTGCAACTAATGTGACATTTATTGTGGCAACGTTTCGCTCTCCAGGAGCTTTATCAAGCCATTACCTGACATGAATGCCAAACACACCGCCTTTCATCACACCAGTAACAACCAACTTGGTCACCAATTACTCAACTTCACAAACCACAAACACCTAGTTCACCTCGGCCCTGACTTCAACACCTTCTACAACCACACTGGCCAAACCAAACCCAATATCATTCTGGCAAACCGAGCCAGCTCTCTCTTTCAACACTACATATCACCTGGCCCTTTTACAGGTTCTGATCACATTCCCGTCATCTTACACATCTCCTCCAACCATATCCTCATCCCGGCCACACCTTCCTTCTCCTACAAGAACGCTGACTGGGATGCCTTCAAACAACACATAGATAATATTAACCTCACCTATGACTACAACAACAAACCTATCTCTGACATCGACACTCAACTTGATCTCATCCAGGACACCATTACACAAGCAGCCAACACCGCAATAACAAAGAAAACTCACACCACTCGCTATTCCTTCAAACCCTCAATCAAAAGAAGTAGACTAATTATCTGCTACCACAACCGCTTTCTCTGCAACACACACAGATTTAATCAAGTCCGATTAGATCTCACTTACCTTAGAAACAACATTCTACACAGTCTAGACCAAGACCACAATAATCACTGGTCACAACTCATACAACAAGCAGACAAACAGCGTATTAAAAACACTAAAGCCTTCTGGAACTTTATCAAAAAAATCAGAGGCACCACTCTCACCAACAAATTCAAACACATCACCCACAACAACACACACATCTCAGACCCACAAGCTGCTACTAACATCTTCAAACACATCTGGGAGAACATCTTCCACCCTCACCTACCCCACCCTAACGTTATTCAACACATTCAGAACATAGAACACTGGAACACTACACACACACACGAAACAACACCAGACAGCCACATCCATCTGGACTCTCTTACCTCCTCCCAAGAACTTGACACTCCTTTCACCAACACAGACGTTAAAACTCTCCTCAGACACCTTCCTCCCAAGGCCCCTGGTGCCTCTGGCCTAAACCAAATTATCCTGAAACACCTTCCTGACTATATCATTACTGCCTACACAAACCTCCTCAATGCCTCCCTTGCCTCTGGATACTTCCCTTCCCTCTTCAAAGCTGCTACTGCTATCCTCCTTCCTAAACCCAACAAAGACCACTCTGACCCTAGAAACTATCGCCCTATCAGCCTCATCGAAACTTTAGGAAAACTCTTTGAAAAACTCATCAACCATCGCCTTCGCCGATACCTGGAACACAACTCTCTACTTTCTGATGGACAGTTTGGCTTCAGAACACACAGATCCACACAGGATGCCAGTAACATCATTCTCAACTACATCCACATAAACACAAAACAAAGAAACAGGACAGCCCTGGTTGCAAAAGACGTTGAAAAAGCTTTTGACACTGTCTGGCACGAAGGGCTCAAGTACAAACTCTGCACTAACTTTAACCTGCCTCTCACTACTCGTAAACTCCTCTGCAACTTCCTAGACGGCCGTACCATGAGAATCAAATTCCAAGGCTGTTACTCTGACTACTTCACACTAAATGCTGGAGTACCCCAGGGATCTGTCCTCTCCCCTACCCTCTACATTTTATACACTAACGACATTCCAACACCTGTATACCACAACTCCATCACACTAGCCTATGCAGACGACATTACACAACTTATCACTCATGCCAATATAGATACACTCACACACAAAACACAAAATGAGGTCGACTGGATAGCCATCTGGGAACAAAAATGGAGGATCAAAACCAATGCAGCTAAATCCAGCATTACGTATTTTAACTACAGGAAACGTGATCCTCCATTACCTGTCGAGCTCAGAACAGCTGACACCCGCACTTACATCCCCATCACACAATCTGTCACTGTCCTTGGCATTAATCTTGACTACTTTCTTCGTTTACACGGACACATTCACTAAAGGCATGCAATAGCTAGTAAGGCCCTTGCGGGCCTTTACAAGCTGAAACATGCCTCCCAACGCACCAAACTACATCTCTACAAATCCCTAATACGTCCTCTGATAACTTACTTTCCTCTAGCCCTCTCTCTTGCAGCAAAAACGAACTTACTTAAACTGCAGCGTGTCCAGAACAAAGCGCTGCGCTGGGTGCTTGATGTCAGATGGGAGGACTTCGCCACAAGCGAGTCTCTCCATGCCCAATTAGACATCTCTGCACTGAATCTGTACTGGAAGACGCTCAGTGACAGACAGATAGACAAACTTGAGACACGACATGACTACTGGACCTCTCTCCTTGACGAAGACATTCGCAGACCCACAAACCAATACAACCTTTTCTACTCCTTGTATGATACTGCTCCTAACCCTATTTACAAATAACCTTGGATTCACTAACAAGTACCATTCTATGACCCACGTTCGCCTTAGCATCTGGGTTAAGACATGGCCCAGTTCTACACTCCTCTCTAGCGCTAAACGTCGCATGTCCCTTCCTTCCCGCTCACCCCACCGGAGTTCCAACAGAAGAGCCTGAATTTCTCTTCTCAGTATCTGTCCCACGATCGCCTTCGCTGCTGGGTTAAGCCCTGGCTCTATTTCTACGACTAAGAACACTCCTCTCCAGCACTATTCTTCGTCTGTTCCGTCTTCCCCGCTCATCCCGTTTGGGATCTTACCTGTACTATCGTTCGTTCGTTCGTTACTTCAACTCCATATTGTATCAGACTATGGAACAACTCCTCTCCAGACTGAGGGACTGACCACCTCAAAACTTCAAGAGTGATGGACTGATTACATTGTCTTCAAGTATCTTCTGCTTCTGCCAACTTTTCTGTACTCGACTGAAGAAGCCTACTGTCTAGGCGAAACGTTTCGAAATAAAGATACCTAACTGTTGCATATGTGTCTTACCTAACAACAACAGCGACACTAACAACAAGGATGACAACAACGACAGGAACGACAACAACAACAACAACTACAACAGAGAAGATATCACCAACAAATAACACAACAGCAAAGACAGCAACTACTATTGAGAATATTTCGGTACAAACGCACTAGCATAAACCAACTTAAACCAAGCAATCCTCACCCTGGTTTATATCTACACTGTGGTTTAGTAGCTTAAACTAATTTAAACCAAGCCATTGCCACTCTGTTTTACTGTCTTTAATCATCCCAACCCTGGTTTTAAAGTAGCAATGTCTAAAAGAGAGAGAGAGAGAGAGAGAGAGAGAGAGAGAGAGAGAGAGAGAGAGAGAGAGAGAGAGAGAGAGAGAGAGAGAGAGAGAGAGAGAGGGAGAGAGGGAGAGAGAGAGAGAACAGCCGTGGATATCCTCCTCTCAGACGCTGGGTCATACCGGTCGCTGAAGGCTAGAAATTGAGCAGCCTTTTTACCTCTCCCACTGAACCAGTTGCATAAATGCTTCCCACACGATCGTTCTTACATACACCCACAGTGAAGAGGTGGGGTCAGGAGCTATGAATTGAACCCTGCAACCACATTTAGGTGAGTACACACACAGGATGTTCCAGAGATGGGGCACATCAACAATGTCACAATTGGAAGTTGAAGCCTCAGATGAGTCACAGGGATGTTAGGAAGTATTTCTTCAGCCATAGATTTGCCAGGAAGTGGAATAGTCTGGAGAGTGATGTACTGGAGGTAGGATCCATACATAGCTTTAAGAAGAGGTATAATAAACTTCATGAAGCAGGGAGAGAGTGGATCTAGTCTTAGGTAAAAGGACACATTGTGCACTTAATGTGACATTGTGACAACGTTTCGCTCTCCAGGAACTTTGTCAAGTCGTTACAAATATATATATATATATATATATATATATATATATATATATATATATATATATATATATATATATATATATATATATATATATATATGTATATGTATATGTAGGTATTAATGAGGTATAAGGCACAATATAATCGTTGTAGTAATACTAGTAGTAGTTGTAGCACATGTGATAGTAGTACTTGTGGTAGTAGTAAAAGTACTTGTGATAGTGAACATAATACCTGTACAGGCACTACTACCACCACCTGTACAAACACCACCACCACTAGCTGTACAAGCACCACCACCACCACCTGTACAAGCACCACCCCCACCAACTGTACGAGCACCACCACTACCACTTCCCTTCAGACACCTTCGTTATCACCAACAATATCTCAACAAGCACCACCACCACCACACACCTTCCCTATCACCACCAATATCTCAACAAGCACCACCACCACCACTAACGACACAACTGACAGCTCATTTCACTCGGTAAACAGCCAGACATGTCAACAAATACGTAACGTTCTTCAAGTGCGATATTCATTTAGATATTCCCTCTAGAGAACCCTTCCTTCATCATTTATACATTTGACCCTAATGAACGTTCTTAATTGACTGATATTGATACTGATCAGTGTTGAATTAATTACTTTTAATTTGTTTACGACCAGAAACACTAAATTAGTTACTTTTGTTGCTACAGTAACTACGGAAACATGTGTAGACTGGCTTTCCCACCTTGCTGTAGCACGATAACCGCTTAGCCTACGTACAGTATTTACACCTTTGCACAATGAGGCGAATGTAAACACAAGACACGGTGAGAACAGTAGCGACCAGCAGGGAAGGTAAGTCTGCCAAGGCTGCTTCACGAGTGTACCACATCGCTTCACAGCTTTGCCGGTCGAACCTGGTTCACTGGCGGGGAGTATGCCTATATGCCGAATAAAATGTAACATACTCTTATCATGTCACAACCACAACCGATACCACAATTACTACCATAATTAATTATCAGTGCCACCAGGGTAGGAGGTCTATGGGTCCACGTTTTATTTCACAGGACTAGAGGGGTTAATCTTCCGTGAAATAAGATATCAGTCGTCAACAGGACGACAGTCATCAAAGGGATATCAATCATCAACAGATCATCAATCAAGAGGACATCAATCAACATATTTATCAACAAGACATCCATCATTAACAGGTTATTAATCTAGAGGTTATCAGTCAACAGGACATCAATAAACAGGCCATCAGTCATAAATAGGAAATCGGTAATGAACAAGACATCAGTCATCAAGAGTACATCAGTCACCAACAATAGTCTTCCTGGAGTGTGTTCTGGGAGTCAACACCCGGTAGTCCGTTCTATGACCAGGACTACTGGTGGATCAAGGCCTGATCTCTCAGGCTGTTACTGCTGCATGTATGTAGCTCTCTCTTGAAGACAGTGTGGGGATCTATTGGTAATCCCCATTATGTATAGTGGTAAGGAGAGTCATTAAGACTGTAAGTCACCTGTACACCACCAGTCACTACACGAGGGTCATTAAGACTGTATGTCACCTGTACACCACCAGTCACTACACGAGAGTCATTAAGACTGTATGTCACCTGTACACCACCAGTCACTACACGAGAGTCATTAAGACTGTATGTCACCTGTACACCACCAGTCACTACACGAGAGTCATTAAGACTGTATGTAACTTGTACACCACCAGTCTCCACACGAGGGTCTTTAAGACTGTCATCTATACACCACCTGTCACTATACACTTCTTGGTATATATACACTGAGTGATTAAAATATCCAGTTGTGTATACAGACATACACACGACCTGGTGTACATACAGTGAAAGATACACGCCTCACACTTTAAATATATACACAAACACACACATACACACCATGATGTATAAACAGATAAATACCTCACAGTGTATATTCACTAAAAGAAATATACCTCAGGGTATGTATACCCTTGATGAAAAGGAAGAGATCATCTGTCAAGCGCAGCTGGTTCCACTGGCCATTTAAGTCACTCAGAATTTTTTTTTCAAAAGGTTCATATCACAGCGGCTTGTTTCATGTATATTATTTCTTGGTCTTCTGTAAAAGCTTATTGTTAGACTTCACCTGTCTCGTTACTACGAAGGATTCCCAACCTCGTTTTCTTTAATACTGATAATGTAAACAGATCTGGGATTAGTACTGTTATGGACCATGGTTCGATTCCTCTTCCAATCTTTTATTTATTCCTTAACGGACAGATGTCTTTTATACATTGCAGTAAAGACTATAGGGATTCTTATTATTTTATGACTTCCGTTCATAATTTATAGATTATTTAGATTTGTTTCTCACAGGCTGAGACAAGATATCCAGCAGTGTTAAGGCAGTGGACAGTACTAGAGCCTTCTGCTTTTCTATCCTTAACTCACACACCTAGATAATACACAATAATTCTTAATATAGATACATGTAGACAGTTTTTCTAAGCAAATACCCTCAGTGTGGACTTCCACGTTCTCTGATGTGTAATGAACACTTGTCAGTGCTCAAACCCACATGGAGACAGAAATTCAAGAGTTAAATTGATCTGTATATTTCGACCCCCTTCTGGGATCCTCTTCAGCAGATCTGCTGAAGAGGATCCATTGATCCATTAATCTAATGAGTTTGTATCTATCTATCTATCTATCTATCTATATATATATATATATATATATATATATATATATATATATATATATATATATATATATATATATATATTATTTTTTATTATCACACTGACCGATTCCCACCAAGGCAGGGTGGCCCGAAAAAGAAAAACTTTCACCATCATTCACTCCATCACTGTCTTGCCAGAAGGGTGCTTTACACTACAGTTTTTAAACTGCAACATTAACACCCCTCCTTCTGAGTGCAGGCACTGTACTTCCCATCTCCAGGACTCAAGTCCGGCCTGCCGGTTTCCCTGAACCCCTTCATAAATGTTACTTTGCTCACACTCCAACAGCACGTCAAGTATTAAAAACCATTTGTCTCCATTCACTCCTATCAAACACGCTCACGCATGCCTGATGGAAGTCCAAGCCCCTCGCACACAAAACCTCCTTTACCCCCTCCCTCCAACGTTTCCTAGGCCGACCCCTACCCCGCCTTCCTTCCACTACAGACTGATACACTCTTGAAGTCACTCTGTTTAGCTCCATTCTCTCTACATGTCCGAACCACCTCAACAACCCTTCCTCAGCCCTCTGGACAACAGTTTTGGTAATCCCGCACCTCCTCCTAACTTCCAAACTACGAATTCTCTGCATTATATTCACACCACACATTGCCCTCAGACATGACATCTCCACTGCCTCCAGCCTTCTCCTCGCTGCAACATTCATCACCCATGCTTCACACTCATATAAGAGCGTTGGTAAAACTATACTCTCATACATTCCCCTCTTTGCCTCCAAGGACAAAGTTCTTTGTCTCCACAGACTCCTAAGTGCACCACTCACCCTTTTCCCCTCATCAATTCTATGATTCACGTCATCTTTCATAGACCCATCCGCTGACACGTCCACTCCCAAATATCTGAATACATTCACCTCCTCCATACTCTCTCCCTCCAATTTGATATCCAATCTTTCATCACCTAATCTTTTTGTTATCTTCATTACCTTACTCTTTCCAGTATTCACTTTTAATTTTCTTCTTTTGCACACCCTACCAAATTCATCCACCAACCTCTGCAGCTTCTCTTCAGAATCTCCCAAGAGCACAGTGTCATCAGCAAAGAGCAACTGTGACAACTTCCACTTTATATGTGATTCTTTATCTTTTAACTCCACGCCTCTTGCCAAGACCCTCGCATTTACTTCTCTTACAACCCCATCTATAAATATATTAAACAACCACGGTGACATCACACATCCTTGTCTAAGGCCTACTTTTACTGGGAAATAATTTCCCTCTTTCCTACATACTCTAACTTGAGCCTCATTATCCTCGTAAAAACTCTTCACTGCTTTCAGTAACCTACCTCCTACACCATACACCTGCAACATCTGCCACATTGTTCCCCTATCCACCCTGTCAAACGCCTTTTCCAAATCCATAAATGCCACAAAGACCTCTTTAGCCTTATCTAAATACTGTTCACTTACATGTTTCACTGTAAACACCTGGTACACACACCCCCTACCTTTCCTAAAGCCTCCTTGTTCATCTGCTATCCTATTCTCCGTCTTAATCTTAATTCTTTCAATAATAACTCTACCATACACTTTACCAGGTATACTCAACAGACTTATCCCCCTATAATTTTTGTACTCTCTTTTGTCCCCTTTGCCTTTATACAAAGGAACTATGCATGCTCTCTGCCAATCCCTAGGTACCTTACCCTCTTCCATACATTTATTAAATAATTGCACCAACCACTCCAAAACTATATCCCCACCTGCTTTTAACATTTCTATCTTTATCCCATCAATCCCGGCTGCCTTACCCCCTTTCATTTTACCTACTACCTCACGAACTTCCCCCACACTCACAACTGGCTCTTCCTCACTCCTACAAGATGTTATTCCTCCTTGCCCTATACACGAAATCACAGCTTCCCTATCTTCATCAACATTTAACAATTCCTCAAAATATTCCCTCCATCTTCCCAATACCTCTAACTCTCCATTTAATAACTCTCCTCTCCTATTTTTAACTGACAAATCCATTTGATCTCTAGGCTTCCTTAACTTGTTAATCTCACTCCAAAACTTTTTCTTATTTTCAACATAATTTGTTGATAACATCTCACCCACTCTCTCATTTGCTCTCTTTTTACACTGCTTCACCACTCTCTTAACCTCTCTCTTTTTCTCCATATACTCTTCCCTCCTTGCATCACTTCTACTTTGTAAAAACTTCTCATATGCTAACTTTTTCTCCCTTACTACTCTCTTTACATCATCATTCCACCAATCGCTCCTCTTCCCTCCTGCACCCACTTTCCTGTAACCACAAACTTCTGCTGAACACTCTTACACTGCATTTTTAAACCTACCCCATACCTCTTTGACCCCATTGCCTATGCTCTCATTAGCCCATCTATCCTCCAATAGCTGTTTATATCTTACCCTAACTGCCTCCTCTTTTAGTCTATAAACCTTCACCTCTCTCTTCCCTAATGCTTCTATTCTCCTTGTATCCCATCTACCTTTTACTCTCATATATATATATATATATATATATATATATATATATATATATATATATATATATATATATATATATATATATATATATATACTATACACACACACACACACACACACACACACATATATATATATATATATATATATATATATATATATATATATATATATATATATACATACATATACATATATACTCATGACAAGCGAGTCGTAAAACTCAAGGCCAGTGCGTTAACCACTGGGCCAACTGCCTGTAGTTATATATCTGTGCACCATAGAGAGGTTAGCCCATACTAATCCCTCTGTTCCCTGATTAAACTTCTAGTACACTAGGTGCTCCCTTAAGCTCGTTTGAACTTCTAGATGTGACCTTGAACCTAGTCAGTTCGTGCCCTAGACGCGTGCATGAACGTACTCTGTTAATACTTTCAACTTAATGAGGACTTGTGGGAGTACATGTCTCACTGGCTACTCGGTTGGTAGCGTACTCAGCTCACACACTGACTGTCCGTGGTTCGATCCCCGGTACGGGTGGAAGCACTGGGTGTGTTTCCTTAAGACACCTACTGTCCATGTTCACCTAGCAGTAAGTAGGTACCTGGGTGTTAGCCGACTGGTGTGGGTCGCATCCTGGGGACAAGATTGGCGTAAGTTACCCGAAATGTTCTGCATAACCAGGGACTTTCTATATAGTATGTCATTGATGTCAGCTATGGTCTGTATAAGTTGTGTCGTGTACTTGTAAAAATAAATATTATTATTATTATTATTATTATTATTATTATTATTATTATTATTATTATTATTATTATTATTATTATCTTGGACTCCTATACCAGTCACGTTCATCCGAAATCGCGCAGTAAGTTGAACGGCCTTCATTGAACATGTTCAATAATACGTTGAACGGCCTTCATTGAACATGTTCAATAATACGTTGAACGGCCTTCATTGAACTTGTTCAATAATACGTTGAACGGCCTTCATTGAACATGTTCAATAATACGTTGAACGGCCTTCATTGAACATGTTCAATAATACGTTGAACGGCCTTCATTGAACATGTTCAATAATACGTTGAACGGCCTTCATTGAACATGTTCAATAATACGTTGAACGGCCTTCATTGAACATGTTCAATAATACGTTGAACGGCCTTCATTGAACATGTTCAATAATACGTTGAACGGCCTTCATTGAACATGTTCAATAATACGTTGAACGGCCTTCATTGAACATGTTCAATAATACGTTGAACGGCCTTCATTGAACATGTTCAATAATACGTTGAACGGCCTTCATTGAACATGTTCAATAATACGTTGAACGGCCTTCATTGAACATGTTCAATAATACGTTGAACGGCCTTCATTGAACATGTTCAATAATACGTTGAACGGCCTTCATTGAACATGTTCAATAATACGTTGAACGGCCTTCATTGAACATGTTCAATAATACGTTGAACGGCCTTCATTGAACATGTTCAATAATACGTTGAACGGCCTTCATTGAACGTGTTATTCAATTTTCAAATCACCTTTTTAACTGCATTAACAGGAGAGCTGACTTTATATTGAGCTTTATAGAAGAGCTGACTGTATATAGAGATTTATAGAAGAGCTGACTGTATATAGAGATTTATAGAAGAGCTGACTGTATATAGAGCTTTATAGAAGAGCTGACTGTATATAGAGCTTTATAAAAGAGCTGACTGTACATAGAGCTTTATAGGAGAGCTGACTGTATATAGAGCTTTATAGAAGAGCTGACTGTATATAGAGATTTATAGAAGAGCTGACTGTATATAGAGATTTATAGAAGAGCTGACTGTATATAGAGCTTTATAGAAGAGCTGACTGTATATAGAGCTTTATAGGAGAGCTGACTGTATATAGAGCTTTATAGAAGAGCTGACTGTATATAGAGCTTTATAAAAGAGCTGACTGTACATAGAGCTTTATAGAAGAGCTGACTGTATATAGAGCTTTATAAAAGAGCTGACTGTATATAGAGCTTTATAGAAGAGCTGACTGTATATAGAGCTTTATAGAAGAGCTGACTGTATATAGAGCTTTATAGAAGAGCTGACTGTATATAGAGCTTCATAAAAGAGCTGACTGTATATAGAGCTTTATAGAAGAGCTGACTGTATATAGAGCTTTATAAAAGAGCTGACTGTATATAGAGCTTTATAAAAGAGCTGACTGTATATAGAGCTTTATAGAAGAGCTGACTGTATACAGAGCTTTATAGGAGAGCTGTGGGATGAATTGTAAAGGACCTGCCTAGTATGGGCCAGCAGGCCTCCTGCAGTGTTCCTCCTTTCTTATGTTCTTATGTTCTTATAATAGTGCTTTATAAGAGAGCTTAACATGCTTTAAATTTTGTCTTGTGGGAGATTGAGTGCTTTATTGCATACTTTATTGCATACTTTATTGCATACTTTACTTCCCATTTACCCCTCAATATTTTATTATCCCTCCTCCATCTATTCCATCGTTCTCTTCATTACACCTGTTCCCTTGTTCTGTTTCTCTCTTATTCCCTTCTTCGACGTTGAAGTTTGATCTCTTCTCTCCTTCTCTTTGCACTTCATTCTTTGCTTTTAATTCATTGTAATTCCTCGTTTGACTTGTGTTTTTATCCACTTCCTTTTTTTTCGTTTCACTTCTTCCTCCTTCTCTCTGTATCTTTACTTCTCTTTCCTCTCCTCTTTCCTCTTTCCTCTCTCTCTTATTTGCCTTATTCTTTTCCTTGCTTCTTCCCTCTTCGACAGCTAACAAGCTGTCGCTGTCTATCTGAGTTGACGTGGAGTTGCTAAGAGACTCCTTCCATCCTTTTGAGGTCCTTCAGGATTTGTGAAGGCGTTGGGACCCGTATATCAGGTCTTGGGACCCATATATCAGGCCTTTGGACCCGTATTTCAGGTCTTAGGACCCATATATCAGGCCTTTGGACCCGTATTTCAGGTCTTGGGACCCATATATCAGGCCTTGGGACCCGTATATCAGGTCTTGGGACTTGTACAGGGGGTCTTAGAACCTTTGCAGGTCTATATATAGGACTTTTGAAAGTCTATTATCTTACCAACCTAGTCTTGGGACTTAAGAATTAGGTTTTGGGACTTCGGAACCAGGTCCTGGGACTGAGGATCCAGGTCTTGGGACTTCAGAGCCAGGTCTTGGGGCTTCGGAACCAGGTCCTGGGACTGAGGACCCAGGTCTTGGAATTTAGGACCCAGGTCTTGGGATTTAGGAACTCCACGACTTAGGAATCAATATTTATGTTCGATGAATGGTTTGAAAAACCGACAAGTTGATGACTGAGACACTTATGCAACATATGTTGCATAAGTGTCTCAATCTTCAACTTGTCGGTTTTTCAAACCATTCATCACAACTGTCAGACGCTGCATCATCATGGGATCTTGATACGAAGAATTCTTCAACTCTTGTCCAACCTTTGGACGAAGACCTACTTCGACTAGTGGATGGTACCACTTTGACCCCACCTCCTCCTGCTTCGCCTCACCTCACTACAGTACATAAGCTACGTCTACGGCCCTATGCTGTACATTCTACAAGATTGATGGACTGAACACATCGACTCCAGGCTGAGGGACTGATTACCTCAAACTCCTCCTCTCCTTATGCCTTTCTACTTTGTTGATAAATTAGACACATGTGCAACTCTTGGGTATCTTTATTGAGGAAACGTTTCGCCACACAGTGGCTTCATCAGTCCATACATAGTTTCTCCTATGTATGGACTGATGAAGCCACTGTGTGGCGAAACGTTTCCTGAATAAAGATTCCCATATGTTGCATAAGTGTCTCAATCTTCATTTATGTTCGAAATCTTAAACTAATAAGACCAGTAACGAAACTTAAGTTTATTATTATTATTATTATTATTATTATTATTATTATTATTATTATTATTATTATTATTATTATTATTACGCTTGGCTTTGCTAATTTAATTTTTCAGTAGAAATGAAAAAAATTGTGACTTCTCAACTCATTCTCTGTCTGTCTCTCTGTCTGTCTGTCTCTGTCTGTCTCTGTCTGTCTGTCTGTCTATCTGTCTGTCTGTCTCTGTCTGTCTCTGTCTGTCTCTGTCTCTGTCTGTCTCTCTGTCTGTCTGTCTCTATCTGTCTCTGTCTGTCTGTCTGTCTATCTGTCTGTCTGTCTCTGTCTGTCTCTGTCTGTCTCTGTCTGTCTCTCTGTCTGTCTCTGTCTGTCTCTGTCTGTCTGTCTCTGTCTCTGCCTGTCTGTCTGTCTGTCTATCTGTCTGTCTGTCTGTCTGTCTGTCTGTCTGTCTGTCTGTCTCTCTCTCTCTCTCTCTCTCTCTCTCTCTCTCAGTGTTATATATGATTATGTTAAGGGTTGTTAATTTTATTTATAAGTTAAGAACTGTTACGTACATCAGCTCATTTGAAAGTCTTTTTATTGTTATAAGATGTACAAATAGAGAATAAGATGAAGGAGCCAGCTGTGCACCAGCTGTGGGCCTGCTGTGGGCCAGCTGTGGGCCAGCTGTGGGCCAGCTGTATGCCATCTGTGGGCCAGCTGACTTTATTTCATCGATGTTGTATTGTAGGAACGTGTTCCAGACTCGAGTCATCTTAGGAATAAATGATCTCAGATGAAGTGATGCTGTGGAGAATGTTTCTACCAGAGTGTAGTTGCTGTTGGCTGCCCGCCTTGTGGTGTACAAGTTGTCTTCTCGCTGTCCTAAGAATGAAAACAAGTGTGATACCTTACCAACATTGACCTTCTACGTAATAGTCACCCACATCTCTCCATTGTTAAAGACTCTGCTGGGGTTACAAATCTGTCCAGGCTGGATGAGTCGTCTTGCTCTGTTCTCTACTCTGTTAAAAACTCGCAGATGAGACGGGGAGCAAGCAATCCAAGAATGTGGAGCATACTTGAAGTATGAGTGTACTTGTTCCTCGGACAGTCTTGCAACCTCTACTGTCAAGTAGATGTGAGATACGTCTAAGTGCTGTAAGCTTCCTGGCTGCCTTGTTTGCAAGATTTACAATGTGGTTCTTCATAGTCAGTTTGGAGTCAAATTTCACCCCAAGGATATCAACTTTATCCCCAGGTACCAACGCTCTCCCATTCATTCTTACCACTGATTCTCTCTTTTCTCTCTCTCTCTCTCTCTCTCTCTCTCTCTCTCTCTCTCTCTCTCTCTCTCTCTCTCTCTCTCTCTCTCTCTCTCTCTCTCTCTTTCTTTATGCCAATGAAAAGCTCTGCATCTAATTGGAACTAAATTCTCCTTCCTTGGATCAAACCTAATTACCTCCCTATTTACAGGTGCTGTATGGCTTTTACAGGCATAACGTTCCAATATGAATATAATAATAATATTAATAATATTTTCTCGTGTTAATATTAAATTCATAATCAAAACCAAAATAATAATAATAATAATAATAATAATAATAATAATAATAATAATAATAATAATAATAATAATAATAATAATAATAATAATAATAATAATAATAATAATAATAATAATAATAATAATAATAATAATAATAATAATAATAATAGTAATAATCTCTTAATCACTAATGGACCATTTAATTTCTCAAATTTGCAGCTTGACACAAAATTTATTAATTATCAATCAAAACCAATAATTATCTTTTCCTGATACAAGAAATATTTTTTTCCCATTTAATCAGCTTAGACAAAAGTGCTTTTGAAGCTTGATGGAATTACGATAATTTCCTCTCGAAAGCTTTTCCAGGCCAGTGAGGACTGAGACCCGGTGGGGGATTTCAGGCTGAATATCATGTGCAGGGCTAATTTAGGCAGCTCAATTGCTGTGGCTGCTGCAAGTGTATATATATACATATATATATATATACATACATATATATATACATATATATATATATACATATATATATATATATATATACATATATATATATACATATATATATATATACATATATATACATATATATATTTTTTTTTTTTTTTTTTCAACAAGTCGGCCGTCTCCCACCGAGGCAGGGTGACCCAAAAAAGAAAGAAAATCCCCAAAAAGAAAATACTTTCATCATCATTCAACACTTTCACCACACTCACACATAATCACTGCTTTTGCAGAGGTGCTCAGAATACAACAGTCTAGAAGCATACACATATAAAGACACACAACATATCCCTCCAAACTGCCAATATCCCAAACCCCTCCTTTAAAGTGCAGGCATTGTACTTCCCATTTCCAGGACTCAAGTCCGACTATATGAAAATAACCGGTTTCCCTGAATCCCTTCACTAAATATTACCCTGCTCACACTCCAACAGATCGTCAGGTCGCAAGTACCATTCGTCTCCATTCACTCGTATCTAACACGCTCATGCACGCTTGCTGGAAGTCCAAGCCCCTCGCCCACAAAACCTCCTTTACCCCCTCTTTCCAACCCTTTCGAGGACGATCCCTACCCCTCTTTCCTTCCCCTATAGATTTATATGCTTTCCATGTCATTCTACTTTGATCCATTCTCTCTAAATGACCAAATCACCTCAACAACCCCTCTTCTGTCCTCTGACTAATACTTTTATTAACTCCACACCTCCTAATTTCCACACTCTGAATTTTCTGCATAATATTTACACCACACATTGCCCTTAGACAGGACATCTCCACTGCCTCCAACCGTCTCCTCGCTGCTGCATTTACCACCCAAACTTCACATCCATATAAGAGTGTTGGTACTACTATACTTTCATACATTCCCTTCTTTGCCTCCATAGATAACGTTTTTTGACTCCACATATACCTCAACGCATCACTCACCTTTTTTCCCTCATCAATTCTATGATTAACCTCATCCTTCATAAATCCATCCGCTGACACATCAACTCCCAAGTATCTGAAAACATTCACTTCTTCCATACTCCTCCTCCCCAATTTGATATCCAATTTTTCTTGATCTAAATCATTTGATGCCTTCATAACCTTACTCTTTTCTATGTTCACTTTCAACTTTATATATATATATATATATATATATATATATATATATATATATATATATATATATATATATATATATATATATATATATATATACCTGCAAAACGACCACAGGGGGGAGTTGAATAATAGCTCTAGGCCTTTCGTGTTACGATCAAGACATCATCAGGAGCTTGCAAAGTTGCAGAAATATATAAGAAAATCTCAGATTTGTTCCGGGAGACACTTGGGAACTATTACACAAGTTAATTATATTTGGGAACTATTATATAAGGTAATAGCCTCATGTTGCTGTTTCAGGTTAAAACACTGAGGGACTGATCACCTTCTATCAAGGCCGAAACACTGATCACTTTCTATCGAAGCTAAGGGACTGATATCCTTAAAAATACATATCCATTTTAACTATCTCTAGGATTTTAATTCATCTCAGTAAACTGTTTACCAGTCAAGATACCCAGCAGGCTCGATACTCCGTCTGCTAAGCACTGCTCTGTCTCTGATCTTTTAGACTGTTGGTAAATGGAAGGAGTGTTATATTCTTGTCTGGAATGGTTCCTGGCATCGTTGATTGGGCTTATTAGGTTTCAAGTCAATCGACTGCAGAGTCATTAAGGCTGCATATATAGGATTAGATGCAGAGATGTGCATGTGTACAGGGAGGTGCAAACACACACACACACACACACACAACACACACACACACACACACACACACACACACACACACATGCACACACACACACACACACACACACACACACACACACACACACACACACAACACACACACACACACACACACACACACACACACACACACACACACACACACACACACACACACTCACACACACAGACACACACACACACAACACACACACACACACACACACACACACTCACACACACACACACACACACACACACACACACACACACACACACACACACACACACACACACACACACACACACACACACACACACACACACACACACACACACACACACACACACACACACACTCACACACACACTGAAAAAGAAACATTTACTCCGAATTTAACTTCCAGGATCCAACTTGATGTCAACACTGACAATTACTGAGCAATCTGACTGAGTGGAAATTGAGAGAGAAAAGTCAGATTGCCCTGTACTCGCCTACTTTGTATTTGTGTGGGTCGATCCCACTTGCCTTGTTGGACAACCATTTATGCCAGTGAATGAACCTAAGCCTTGATTTAAACGATGTTTTCCCTGCAGGGTGAAGCTTGCCTTGAGCGAAACGTTGTTGTTATGGAATGTGTTTTATGAGCATCACGTATTTGTCGGGTTACTAGTATCTGGCCTCTTAGAATTGATCGTACCTATTCTTGCAACCGTGTATTGCATTCTATCATTACCTCATGTCACACTGTATGTCACCTGTACACCACCAGTCACTACACGAGGGTCATTAAGACTGTCACCTGTACACCACCAGTCACTACACGAGGGTCATTAAGACTGTCACCTGTACACCACCAGTCACTACACGAGGGTCATTAAGACTGTCACCTGTACACCACCAGTCACTACACGAGGGTCATTAAGACTGTCACCTGTACACCACCAGTCACTACACGAGGGTCATTAAGACTGTATGTCACCTGTACACCACCAGTCACTACACGAGGGTCATTAAGACTGTCACCTGTACACCACCAGTCACTACACGAGGGTCATTAAGACTGTCACCTGTACACCACCAGTCACTACACGAGGGTCATTAAGACTGTATGTCACCTGTACACCACCAGTCACTACACGAGGGTCATTAAGACTGTCACCTGTACACCACCAGTCACTACACGAGGGTCATTAAGACTGTCACCTGTACACCACCAGTCACTACACGAGGGTCATTAAGACTGTATGTCACCTGTACACCACCAGTCACTACACGAGGGTCATTAAGACTGTCACCTGTACACCACCAGTCACTACACGAGGGTCATTAAGACTGTCACCTGTACACCACCAGTCAAAAATACTTTCACAGTGCATATAGCTTGTGGGACTAATCTTATTGTAAACTAATTTTTCACTTGTTTATATAATGTAGTTATAAACTGACAGGTGTTTTCAGGTGACCGCGAAGTGTAGTCTTGTCCTTATATACTTTCCTGTTATTCTTTTATTTTTATAGTTGCTTGATAATATGAAAAACCATGAAATCACTTTTAATTTCAGTATTTTTTTCACAGTGAGAGAATGATCACAGTCAGCAGGATTCGAACGCACGAGAGGGGCGTCTGGCAAGGTTCCCCAAGTTACGCTCTGGACCACTCGGCCACAAATGCTTCAAGAGCTGGGCAGCCTGGTTTACAGACCATGTATCTTTCCAGCCCGGGCACACCAGGGTTCTACTGCTGCTGACTACGAACTTTCTCCCTACTTACCCGCCTGTTTCTGCCTGATTCGTTGATATAACAATCGCGTGTGAGCTCAGAACATACAGGAGGAGATTGAAACAGCTTGAATCTATAACTGAGGTCAACTGGTGTTCCCGGGCTGGAAAGAAACATGACTTGTGAATCAGGCTGCCCAACATTTGAAGCATTTGTGGCCGAGTGGTCCAGAGCGTCACTTGGGGAACCTTGCCAGACACCCCTCTCGTGGGTTCGAATCCTGCTGACTGCGATCATTCTCTCACCGTGAATGGATGTGTTAGTGGGGAAGTGATTGGCTAGTTGATTAAAGTCTATTATATATACGAGGGCCATTTAAGGCTTCATGTCGCAGTGTATATGAGCAGAGATATACAACTCTGTGTATATACAGAGACAACATTGTCGGTGTGTATACACAGCTCTCTCTCTCTCTCTCTCTCTCTCTCTCTCTCTCTCTTATAGGAAGAGAGAGAGAGCTGTGTATACACACCAACAATTTTGTCTCTGTATATACACAGAGTTGTATATCTCTGCGTATATACACTGCGACATGAAGCCTTAAATGGCCCTCGTATATATAATAGACTTTAATCAACTAGCCAATCACTTCCCCACTAACACATTCACCCAACATTTTAAACGTTCACATTCCAAACATACAATTGTGTAAACTTTATAACATTCAAGTAAATTTTGCTTCAAAAAAAGAAAGAATTCGGACTCTTTTTTTTATTTTTTTACCGAATTTAAAAAAAGAAATCTGGCTGCCGGATATGCACAAAAGCTTGAAGGGGTCGTGACGTCATGTGTTGTATTGTTGAATTCATGGGGAAGAGCTAAAGCCGTGGGGGCTTTATGGAGTAGCGGGTATTTTCAGAAGAAGGGTTGCTCTGCTTCCTTGGATCAAGAGTAATTTAGAAGCGTAGAGACGCACGGTGAGTGAGGGCTGTACTTCCGCACTGCGCTTATCATCTGTCAGCTTTAGTCGACACAGGTTACCTGAACCAGCGTGGGACACTCCAACCTGTGGGGAGGTGCTGAGGGGAGGTGAGGTCTGGGGGGGTGTTGAGAGGAGGAGGATGTTTAGGGATGTTACTGTAGGGAGGTGTTGAAAGGTGATGAGGGCGGCTTGGAGGTGGTGTTGAACAGCTTGGGGTGGTGTTAAGGAGCAGCTTGGGATGGTGTTAAGGAGCAGCTTGGGGTGGTGTTGAGGAGCAGCTTGGGGTGGTGTTAAGGAGCAGCTTGGGGTGGTGTTGAGGACCAGCTTGGGGTGGTGTTAAGGAGCAGCTTGGGGTGGTGTTGAGGAGCAGCTTGGGGTGGTGTTAAGGAGCAGCTTGGGGTGGTGTTAAGGAGCAGCTTGGGGTGGTGTTGAGGAGCAGCTTGGGGTGGTGTTAAGGAGCAGCTTGGGATGGTGTTGATGAGCGGCTTGGGGTGGTGTTGAGGAGCAGCTTGGGGGTGGAGTTGAGGAGCGGCTTGGGGTGGTGTTGAGGAGCAGCTTGGGGTGGTGTTGAGGAGCAGCTTGGGGTGGTGTTGAGGAGCGGCTTGGGTTGGTGTTGAGGAGCAGCTTGGGGTGGTGTTGAGGACCAGCTTGGGGTGGTGTTGAGGACCAGCTTGGGGTGGTGTTGAGGACCAGCTTGGGGTGGTGTTGAGGACCAGCTTGGGGTGGTGTTGAGGACCAGCTTGGGGTGGTGTTGAGGACCAGCTTGGGGTGGTGGTGTTGTTGAGGACCAGCTTGGGGTGGTGTTGAGGACCAGCTTGAGGAGCGGCTTGGGGCGGTGTTGAGGAGCAGCTTGGGGTGGTATTGAGGAGCAGCTTGGGGGGTGTGGTGTTGAGGACCAGCTTGGGGTGGTGTTGAGGACCAGCTTGGGGTGGTGGTGAGGACCAGCTTGGGGTGGTGTTGAGGATCAGCTTGGGGTGGTGGTGAGGAGCAGCTTGGGGTGGTGATGAACGACGACTTGGGGTGTTCATCTACATTATTTAGTTTATATATATATATATATATATATATATATATATATATATATATATATATATATATATATATATATATATATATATATATATATATATGTCGTGTGTGTGTGTGGGAAGAGTTAGGTCAGGAGAGTACAAAGAAATATAAGGAATGTGAGATTGGATATCAGACTGGAGAGAGGGAGTGAGGAGGACGTTAATGTGTTCAGATATTTGGAAGTGGTTTTGTCAGCGGATTGTCCTATAAGAAATTATGTGAATCATAGAAATGATTGGAAAAAGGTGAGTGGTGCACTGAGTCTGTGAAGACAAATATGAGAGTATAGTGGTACTAACGCTCTTATATGGGTGTGAAGCATGGGTGGTGATGGTTGCAACAGTGGAAATGTTGTGTCTGAGTGCAATGTGTGGCGTAAATATAATGCACAGAATCCCTGGTTTGGAGATTAGGAGGAGGTGGTGGTGGTGGGGTGGGGGTTCTAAAAATATTATCCAGAGGGTTGAGGAGTTATTGTTGAGGTGGTTCGAACATTTACAGATGGTGGAGCAAAAAGGTTGGACTCGGAGGGCATATAAATCTATAGTGGAAAGCGGGGTAGGAGTCGTCCTAGCAGAGGCTGGCAGGAGGGGAGGGTAAAGGTGGTTTGGAGTGCGAGGGACTTTGACATGGAACATGCTTGTGTGAGCGTGTTAGATAGGGTTGGAGGTAAGGAGTTCTTATCATCTGACAAGCTGCTGTAGTGTGAACAACATACCATTTATGAAGGGTTTCAAGGAAACCGGTTAGCTGGACTTAAGTCCTGGAGGTGGGAAATACTCTGAAGTAAGAGTGAGGATATTGCAGCTTGGAGGATCATCTGAACTGAAGCATCAGCATGATTCTGGCGAGACACTGATTGAATGATTAACAATGAATGGGTTTTCCTCTTTGCTGGGTCAGTCTAACTCAGTGGCGGATGGCCAGAGTGTTTATAATTAAATAAATAAATAAATAAATAAATTATATATATATTAAATATATATATATATATATATATATATATATATATATATATATATATATATATATATATATATATATATATATATAATGTGAGTGTATAAAAGTGTCAAGAAGTTTGTAATGTGTTGGGCGTGTTGTCAACAATAGAAATATGATCCGCATAACAGATTACAGCCTCATGATGCGAAGGTATGAACGACACAGGCTTGTACTTGAGTACCTGGAGTGAGGCTGAGTACTTGGAGTGAGGCTCCATGAGTACCTGGAGTGAGGCTGAGTACTTGGAGTGAGGCTCCATGAGTACCTGGAGTGAGGCTCCATGAGTACCTGGAGTGAGGCTGAGTACTTGGAGTGAGGCTCCATGAGTACCTGGAGTGAGGCTGAGTACTTCATCCTCATGCGTGCGCACTTTACATGAGGTACTCTCGACACCTTTATGATTGAGTCTTCTCTTGTTCGGGCATCGTTGCAGTCAAGTTAGTAGTTCCACTCTGACACGAAAGTTGACCATTTGTCCCAAGGTAAGTTCAATGTTGACTGTATCCAAGGTAGCTCTGAGGTGAATTAAGGCTGCCTTTGTACTCTCTGCCTGGGGAAGCATTCAGCAAAGCACCTTTGGGTGCTTCTCCCTTTGACGAAACCCCAGAGATAGAGATCTAATAACTTGATACATTGGAACGTTGAGCTTGTTAAGATCAAGATGTTAATGAGACGTTTCTAAACTTACGAAAAGTTCCGTATGGAACAAACACCTCACACTTTTGTAGTGTTTTAGTGTGTTTATAGATACACTCTACATAATGTTTCTTTCGTCCATTATTTTATTTAATAAGGGCATATCTTTCTAACATCTCTCAACCTTCATTATTTTTTACTAGCTATTTTTTCTGATTTTCATTTTTTTCATAACAGGGAAGACCTGTAACTTTCCCTTGACAGTATGAATATCGAAGACAAGATGTACCCACAAGTGTGTAAATAAGACTATGAAATGTATGCCATTAGAGAAGACGTTTAGCCCATCAGGGACTTAAATCCATTGATAAAGAACAAAAAGGCACAATACAGTGACTGGAACAATACACAAACAACCCGTATATAAGAGAGCGAAGCTCACGACGACGTTTCGGTCCGATTGGGGCCATTTATTTGTGTAGTGAATCCATCGGTAAAAATTTATAAAGTCTCTTGTGGACGAAAAGTTGTTTCAGTAAATGCCATAGATTTCACATTGTCTTCTTCACATTTTTTTCTGAGAGGTAAATGACTTGTAAACTACGCCATTACCTCGTCAGCCTTGGCATAAAAGAGGTTTCTCCGCTAGCACTTGTGATATTCTCAGAGGTATATTCCTTGAAGGAGTTTATTCGGTTTATTTATGTGGGAAGAAACCACGGAACGGGTGGGGTTTGAACGTATGGCGAGTGAGTCGTGCAACTGGCCGAGTGGCTTTCGCACTGGCCTGGAGTTTTACGATTCACTTGCCATGATGCAGATCAGCAGAAGTACCTAAGCACGTCTCTGGTTATTTCCAACTGGAGCCTACTAGAACCTGTCTAGGTGATAAACCGTAGGTGACTATCTTCAACTGGACCGTGATAGAACCTATCTAGGAGATAATTTGACAAAGTTGCTTCCCGTCCTTGTTCATTATGCACTTTGTGTGCACTAGGTGCACCTGGTCACGAGGCAGATGTTTGGAATACCCTGTCAACACTTGGGTATCTTCACTGAGGAAACGTTTCGCTCCACAGTGGCCTCCTCAGAGAAGAACAGACTGGATTGAGGAAACCATTAGTTGACGAAACGTTCCCACAATAAAGACGCTTAAGTGTTGCACAAGTGTTGCATCAACTTGTCGGGTTTCTGAACCATTTATCCACATGCTTTAATACTGGCAGAACGTACAGCTACATCTGCTTCAACCTCGTGTTTCTTCCTTCCACTACAATTGTATCTAGAGACATTTCTCGGGTGTATGAAGTCAGTAAGCTAATGTTTTTTTTAGCCGTAACAGTTTCATGGCCTCTTGACACCGATTTTGAGAATGTTAATCTGTAGAACTGTGGGTTTGCGAGGTGTTGCCACACATGTAGTGAACCCAGACTAGTGTTTACTTCCTGCACTGCTAGAGTTCCCCTTCCATATGAGGATTTTAATTTGGGAGATGCCTGAGGTAGAGCATCGCAGTGTAGGTACTGCTCACAGCTGATGCTCGTGTGTGCTGCCTCATCTGGGGCAGTGCTTGCAGGAGAGCTGTATACTGATCGTAGACTATTAGCTACTGTGAAAGAGTTGACATGCAATCAAAGTGAAATCAAAACAATTGTATTGTGAGGCATACACATTAGGTGTATGTGTGTGTGTGTGACAGACTGTCAAGACGTTTCATAAAGCCACTAATTGGCAAAACTCCTTCAGTTAGCCACCCAGGTGTTGCACATGTGTCTGAAACCACAATCATATGTGCTGAGTGACTATTTTTGTGCGCGTTTCCAGGGACACACACGCCACTAGGAGCTGACCCCTATGACCACTGTCAGCCACCCACACACGTCACCCGAGAAGGCGCAGGTGTACAAGAGGTGACAGGTAAAGGTGTCAGCCCCTCACCCCTCACTGAGATATTGATGTATGTAGAACTTCTGAAAGTGTAATACTGACTGTTACCTCGTGGGTAACGTACTTCCTTTATTTACCAAAACTGAATACACCAGCAGTGTGTTGCTACACTGTTATGTATGATAGTTACATTGTGGAAACACCAGCAGTGCGTTGCTACACTGTTATGTATGATAGTTACATTGTGGGAACACCAGCAGTATGCTGCTACACTATTATGTATGATAGTCACACTGTGGGAACACCAGCAGTATGTTGCTACACTGTTATATATGATAGTTACATTGTGGGAACACCAGCAGTGTGCTGCTACACTGTTATGTATAATAGTTACATTGTGGGAACACCAGCAGTGTGTTGCTACACTGTTATGTATGATAGTTACATTGTGGGAACACCAACAGTGTGTTGCTACACTGGTATGTATGATAGTTACATTGTGAGAACACCAGCACTGTGTTGTTACACTGTTCTGTATGATAGTTACATTGTCGGAACACCAGCAGTGTGTTGCTACACTGTTATGTATGATAGTTACATTGTGGGAACACCAGCAGTGTGTTGCTACACTGTTCTGTATGATAGTTACATTGTGAGAACACCAGCACTGTGTTGTTACACTGTTCTGTATGATAGTTACATTGTCGGAACACCAGCAGTGTGTTGCTACACTGTTATGTATGATAGTTACATTGTCGGAACACCAGCAGTGTGTTGCTACACTGTTATGTATGATAGTTACATTGTGGGAACACCAGCAGTGTGTTGCTACACTGTTCTGTATGATAGTAACACACTGTGACCCATAACAAAGCATGTTTGGTGGTAGTAGTGATGGTGGCAGGTGGTGATGGTGGTGGATGGTGATGGTGGTAGGTGGTGATGGTGGTAGGTGGCAATGGTGGTAGGTGGTGATGGTGGACGGTGGTGATGGTGGTCGGTGGTGATGGCGGTCGGTAGTGATGGTGGTAGGTGATGGTGGTAGTTGGTGATGGTGGTAGGTGGTGATGGTGATAAGTGGTGATGGTGGTAGGTGATGATGGTAGTGGTGATGGTGGTAGTGGTGATGGTAGTAGGTAGTGATGGTGGTAGTGGTGATGGTGGTAATTTGATGGTAGTAGGTGGTGATGGTGGTAATGGTGATGGTGGTAAGTGATGATGGTGGTCGGTGGTGATGGTGGTAAGCGGTGATGGTGGTAGTGGTGATGGTGGTAGTGATGATGATGGTCGATAGTGATGGTGGTAGGTAATGATGGTGGTAGGTGGTGTTGGTGGTAGGTGGTGATGGTGGTAGGTGGTGATGGTGGTAGTGGTGATGGTGGTAAGTGATGATGGTGGTCGGTGGTGATGGTGGTAATGGTGAAGGTGGTAGGTGGTGATGGTGGTAGGTGGTGATGGTGGTAGGCTGTGATGGTGATAGGTGGTGATGGTGGTAGTGGTGATGGTGGTAGGTGGTGATGGTAGTAGGTGGTGATGGTAGTAGGTGGTGATGGTGGTAGGTGGTGATGGTGGTAGGTGGTGATGGTGGTAGGTGGTGATGGTGGTAGTTGTGAAGGTGGTAGGTGGTGATGGTGGTAGGTGGTGATGGTGGTAGGTGGTGATGGTGGTAGTTGTGAAGGTGGTAGGTGGTGATGGTAGTAGGTGGTGATGGTGGTAGGTTGTGATGGTGATAGGTGGTGATGGTGGTAGTGGTGATGGTGGTAGGTGGTGATGGTAGTAGGTGGTGATGGTAGTAGGTGGTGATGGTGGTAGGTTGTGATGGTGATAGGTGGTGATGGTGGTAGTGGTGATGGTGGTAGGTGGTGATGGTAGTAGGTGGTGATGGTAGTAGGTGGTGATGGTGGTAGGTGGTGATGGTGGTAGGTGGTGATGGTGGTAGGTGGTGATGGTGGTAGTGGTGATGGTGGTAGGTGGTGATGGTAGTAGGTGGTGATGGTGGTAGGTTGTGATGGTGATAGGTGGTGATGGTGGTAGTGGTGATGGTGGTAGTGGTGATGGTGGTAGTGGTGATGGTGGTAGTGGTGATGGTGGTAGTGGTGATGGTGGTAGGTGGTGATGGTGGTAGGTGGTGATGGTAGTAGGTGGTGATGGTGGTAGGTGGTGATGGTGGTAGGTGGTGATGGTGGTAGTGGTGATGGTGGTAGGTGGTGATGGTAGTAGGTGGTGATGGTGGTAGGTTGTGATGGTGATAGGTGGTGATGGTGGTAGTGGTGATGGTGGTAGTGGTGATGGTGGTAGAGGTAGTAGGAATTGATTAGATAAACTTTCACGAATAGCAGAATAGCCTCATTTCCTTGTATCAAGAGCCCTCCATCATCAATATCAGAGCACCGCTTTGAGATGCCGAAGCTTTATCCTCCTCCAGAACTGTAAGCATTGAACTGCGCCGCGAACTTATTGATCCAGTGACTGAATAGACAAGAGTTAATTAGCTTCCATATTCTATCAGACATTTTCTTTTTGACTTCCATTTGGTGAGGGGTAAAACTGCGGGTCGAAAAGTGATGGAAATTGTGTTTTTTGATGGATTGTGGACGTACTGATTGTGGTTATGAAGGAGGTTGTGAGGGGAAGGAGATTGTCGGGTGAGATTGTAAGTTGTTGAGTAGTTATATGAAGGTTGAGGGGACGTTTGGAGGTTGAAGTTGTGGTAAGATTGAGGGAAAGTTGTGGGAATGTTGTGGGTCGAGGTTGTGAGGTTTAAGGAAGACTGAAAAGAGACGGTTGAAGGGTAAAAAGTTATGAGAAAAGGTGGAAGAAAGATGCGGGGACGAACAACCAAGGTGTGATGCTGAGACGAAGATGAACAGGGTGAGAGGAAGAGGATGAAGAAGAGAAATAAGGAGGAATCTCTCTTTCCTTTTTCCATTCTCAGTCAGGAAAACAACACACTCCCATTTGAGGTTTCCATTAAACCTTTCAATAAGGTTAGATTTATCACCTTTTCGTTCACCATGACTTAAAACCTAAGCATGGTGCGTCATCATGTTCTTCCTCTGATCTTGTAGGACTGGCGTCACTAGTGGCGTGATGGAACAGTTTGTTTGATCAATTACTTCTCACAACTTTGGAAAACTCCTGCGGATATGGCCTTCAGTAGGTTTCATGAGAAACCTGGCCTGAAATAGTTGAAAAAGAACAAAAACGCACAATACCGTGGCTGGAAAAACGCACAAATAAGCCGCACATTTACAAAGTCACTGTGTGACTTTGTAAATGTGCGGGTTATTTGGTCCAAGTTGGACTGAAACATCGTCGTAAGCTCCTCTTTCCTATGTGCGGGTTATTTTTGTACTGAAATGGTGTGTGTGCAGGTGTCTCGCCGCATTTCTCTTAATGATTGCACAGATACAGTGGTTCTCAAGGGCCACATTTGATAGTCGAGTGTGTTATGATGGACGACGGACGGTCTGTTGACACTGTGCGGGGTGCAACCTACATAACAGTGAATTCATAATTTCTTGTAAGGGCCACATTCCCTTCCTAGAAGGGCCACATGCGGTTCGGGGCCGCAGATTGGGGACCCTTGGCCTGGAGGATTGCTGCTATGCCTCTGACAGCTTTGCTAGACTACTGGTAGGTTAGCCAGGATGGGTCCCAGCCTGGGTCTTCTCCGTGCTAGACTGAAGTACCTCGTATTACTGCAGACTGAGAGCACAACCTATCTTGGAAACTCCCAGGAACACCGAAGTCGGCAGACTCGTGGTTCTTGCCCCGCGTAACACTGTCACTACCGCTCCAACCATTGTACAAGAAATGTATGTGGCTTAGAAAGCCGACAAGTTGAAAAATGAGACAGTTGTGTAATATTTGGGAATCGTCATTGAGGGGATTCCCAGATGTTCCACGAATCATTAATTCAACATGGAGGTTATGTTTAGGTGGCTGTCATTTCGTCGGAAACCACGGACGCAAGTCTTGTTGCCACGGACTCAAGTCTTGTTGCCACGGACTCAAGTCTTGTTGCCACGGACTCAAGTCTTGTTGCCATGGACGCAAGTCTTGTTGCCACGGACTCAAGTCTTGTTGCCACGGACTCAAGTCTTGTTGCCACGGACTCAAGTCTTGTTGCCACGGACTCAAGTCTTGTTGCCACGGACTCCAGCCTTGTTGCCACGGACTCAAGTCTTGTTGCCACGGACTCCAGCCTTGTTGCCACGGACTCCAGCCTTGTTGCCACGGACTCCAGCCTTGTTGCCACAGAGTCCAGCCTTGTTGCCACGGACTCCAGCCTTGTTGCCACAGACTCAAGTCTTGTTGCCACGGTCTCAAGTCTTGTTGCCACGGACTCAAGTCTTGTTGCCACGGACTCAAGTCTTGTTCCCACGGACTCAGGTCTTGTTGCCACGGACTCCAGCCTTGTTGCCACGGACTTCAGCCTTGTTGCCACGGATTCCAGCCTTGTTGCCACAGATTCAAGTCTTGTTGCCACGGACTCAAGTCTCTTTGCCACGGACTCAAGTCTTGTTGCCACGGACTCCAGCCTTGTTGCCACGGACTCCTGCCGTGTTGCCACGGATTCCAGCCTTGTTGCCATGGATTCCAGCCTTGTTGCCACGGATTCCAGCCTTGTTGCCACGGATTTCAGCCTTGTTGCCACGGACTCCAGCCTTGTTGCCACGGACTCCAGCCTTGTTGCCATGGATTCCAGCCTTGTTGCCACGGATTCCAGCCTTGTTGCCACGGATTTCAGCCTTGTTGCCACGGACTCCAGCCTTGTTGCCACGGACTCCAGCCTTGTTGCCACGGACTCCAGCCTTGTTGCCACGGACTCCAGCCTTGTTGCCACGGATTTCAGCCTTGTTGCCACGGACTCCAGCCTTGTTGCCACGGACTCCAGCCTTGTTGCCACGGATTCCAGCCTTGTTGCCACGGATTCCAGCCTTGTTGCCACGGACTCCAGCCTTGTTGCCACGGATTCCAGCCTTGTTGCCACGGATTCCAGCCTTGTTGCCACCTACTCCAGCCTTGTTGCCACGGACTCCAGCCTTGTTGCCACGGATTCCAGCCTTGTTGCCACGGATTCCAGCCTTGTTGCCACGGACTCCAGCCTTGTTGCCACGGATTCCAGCCTTGTTGCCACGGATTCCAGCCTTGTTGCCACGGATTCCAGTCTTGTTGCCACGGATTCCAGCCTTGTTGCCACGGATTCCAGCCTTGTTGCCACGGATTCCAGCCTTGTTGCCACGGATTCCAGCCTTGTTGCCACGGATTCCAGCCTTGCTGCTAGAGTATATCTAGCAACAAGGCTGGAATCATTACCATCTCCGGCATAAGATGCAGTACCTTCTTCGTAAGAGAGAGAGAGAGAGAGAGAGAGAGAGAGAGAGAGAGAGAGAGAACGTGATTTCAAGACATCATGTAGGAGACGTCATTGTGGTGTGTGATAAACAGTGAGGTGAAGACGCAGTGACCTTCGATACAGCCCAGCGTAAACTACTACAAGATAATGAAATCAGCAAATAGTCCATGGTAACTATCTTATTTTATGATAGTAAACCACTTAAATATCCTACTTAACTGCAGATCACTGACTCAGTTTAAAATTCTACTGTCGTTCCCTGAACTGTCTCTCTCTTGTGTACACTTAGTCTGTGTGTAGTTGAAGATTGAGACACTTATGCAGCATATGGGAATCTTTATTCAGGAAACGTTTCGCCACACAGTGGCTTCATCAGTCCAATACAAAGAGGAAGGCGTAAGGAGAGGAGGAGAATGAGGTAATCAGTCCCTCAACCTGGAGTCGATGAGGGACTGATTACCTCATTCTCCTCCTCTCCTTACGCCTTCCTCTTTGTACTGGACTGATGAAGCCACTGTGTGGCGAAACGTTTCCTGAATAAAGATTCCCATATGCTGCATAAGTGTCTCAATCTTCAACTTGTCGGTTTTTCAAACCATTCATCACAACTGTGTGTAGTTCTTAAGTAGTATTTATGCAACAGGATTATACACAGATAATTAGAGATCTTACAGGTTATTTGTGTATTGTTCCAGTCAGGGTATTGTACCATGTTGTTCATTAGAGTTTGTCTCGAATCCACTGCATGTTAGTGGATTTCTTTTGAGCTTAACAATGTTTTTTTTTACGTGTAAATTATATTGTCAGTATAATCTATTCAAAATCTCACAAATTCTAGATCCCTTGTTAGCCAGTGACCTCACACTTGTAACATAACGGGTCACGTGACCTGGGATTATCACGTGACTCGCCTAAACTGGCACATTAACCTAGCATTTCTCTGGTACTTTTTTTCCGGAGGAAAAACTTATTAATGTCAAAAAAAATTTTTTTTATTTAAACATAGGCCGTTTCCCACCGAGGTGGGGCGGCCCGGAAAAGAAAAACTTCCATCATTCACTGCATCACTGCCTTGCCAGAGGCGCGCTTACACTATAGTTATAAATCTGCAACATTAACATCCCTTCT
>NC_091302.1:9150844-9163344 GCF_038502225.1 Cherax quadricarinatus | reverse complement strand
TGTTGGTAAATTAATAGTCTGACTCATTCCACAATCTTTAATGTTGACTTTGAATAAAATAACTCATTGCCTTTTCTAGACGTTTTAATTATTAAGAAGATCCATGATTTTAAATTTAAAATTTACAGAAAACCAACAAATAACTCTTCCTATGTACACTATTATTCTTTACATCAAGACAGAGTTAAAATGTCTGTTTTCTCATCAATATTCCTGAGAAGTTTGAGTATTTGCAGCCTAAAATTCATACATGAAGAAATCTGGATTTTGAAACAGTTAATGATATAAAATACCCCCCCATAAAATTAATTAAAAAATCTTTTAGAATTTTAAAATCAATGTTATATTTCAAAATCTTGATACAGTAAAAAACTTTTGATAAAAAAAAAAAAAATCCCCCAAAATGGTGACGGATGCGTTTACAAGATTCCTTGTGTAACATGTGATGAAGTTTACTCCGGTCAAACTAGGAAAAATCTTGAACTAAGATTACAATAATATAAATATAGCATTAGAAGTGGACATGAGACTAATACTCTGTTTATTCACGTGAGAGATTTTAACCATCCAATTGATCTTCGAAAAACCGAGGAAGTTGTATCAAACAAGTCTATAAAAACAGTATTGATTTTAATATGCATAATTTAGCCTTATCCAACTAAATATATTTTAGATAAGTTTGCAATAATTTAACAATAAACAAACAAACACAATGAAATATGCTTTTTTCGTTAGGTTCAGAACGATTTTTGCGAAATTATTGTATACACAAATTTTTGTTTCCCATATTCAGCAAGAAGAGGGGTGCCATTTAAGCCGAAATCGACATTTATATACACAAATAACCCGCGCGTAGAAGAGAGGAGCTTACGACGACGTTTCGGTCCGACTTGGACCATTTACAAAGTCACACTAACGAGAAGTGGAGCAGGACGGGTATATATAGGCAGGAAGAGGTAGTGGTGATATATATACCCGTCCTGCTCCACTTCTCGTTAGTGTGACTTTGTAAATAGTCCAAGTCGCTCCGAAACGCCGTCGTAAGCTGCTCTTTTCTGTGTGCGGGTTATTTGTGTATCGTTCCAGTCACGGTATTGTGCCTTTTTTGTTATTTATTGACATTTATATATATATATATATATATATATATATATATATATATATATATATATATATATATATATATATATATATATATATATTGTATACATTGATACATTTGTGTGTGTGTGTGTGTGTGTGTGTGTGTGTGTGTGTGTGTGTGTGTGTGTGTATGTGTGTGTGTGTGTGTGTGTGTTTGTAAAGAAATAACTAAAGTTTGTATATTTCGACCCCAGTTGGAGTTTTCTTCAGCAAATATTTAAGAATGAGATGAATGCATGATTTAACAGTGGAGGGTGATGACGGATGCTGCGAGAAGATGCTACCAATGTCTTGCTTGATGAGAGAAGTATTGATGATAGAGCGGCATGTACCTTGAGTCATCAAGGGGAAAGATCTCTGCAGTATTCCAGCATGGAGAGAAGTTACTTGAATCATCACTGATTGGGTGTCCCTTCACTCACGAAATCGTAATAACAAGATTGCAAACAAACCACGCAACGGGTGGGGTTTGAACCCAGGGCGAGTGAGTCGTTAAGCTCCAGGCCAGTGCGTTAACCACTGAGTCAGCTGGAGTCTGTAAGAGTTATCCAGTTAGATATACATCGCCACACAGTGGCTTTATCAGTCCTATATAAAAAAGAAATGTGAAAATCAGAAGGAATTTGAGGTAAACAGTCCCTCAGCCTGGAGTCGATGTAATCAGTCCATCAATCTTGAAAAGACTGATCTTGTTTACAAGTTTAAATTGCTTCTTGGAGTTTAATATTCTCCTGATCTCTTAGTCTATGTCTATGTCATTTACAAAAAAAATTGTACATTAAAGTTTCCTAGGAATTTCTTCTCGAACCGCCGACCGTAAATTGACAGTCCGACGCCGTACCATCTTGGCTGACCTGGTCCTCCTCAGCAGGAACAACAAGGTGTCACATCGCTACTTGTCCTCGGACAAAACTTCCCTTCAATCTACTATTGCTACTCGTGTAGCATTGCACAGCTCTTGATGACGCAATATATATATATATATATATATATATATATATATATATATATATATATATATATATATATATATATATATATATATATATATATATATATATATATATATATATATGTCGTGCCGAATAGGCAGAATTTGCGATCTTGGCTTAAACAGCAACGCTCATCTTGCCCTATAGGACAAGCGAAAATTTGTGTATGCAATAATTTCGCCAAAATCATTCTGAATCTAACGAAAAAAATATATTTCACTGTGTTTGTTTAGCATTAAATTATTGTAAACAAATCTAAAATATATATAGTTGGGTTAGGCTAAAATAAATTGTTCTTGTTATAATAAGGTTAGGTAAGTTTTCTAAGATTCTTTTGGTGCAAAATTAAATTTTTTTACATTAACATTATTGAAAAAAATATATCTTTAAACGTATAAGAGAAAATTTTAGAAAGGACTTAATTTTAAATGAGTTCTTGCTAATTGACCAGTTTTACATATTCGGCACGACATATATATATATATATATATATATATATATATATATATATATATATATATATATATATATATATATATATATATATATATATATATATATATATATATATATATATATATATTTTATATATATATATATATATATATATATATATATATATATATATATATATATATATATATATATATATATATATATATATATAGATAGATAGATAGATAGATAGATATATAGTGTATGTTTAAAATTCGTAACAAAGAACTGTAAGAATTTTGAATGGTGTAATGTGATTGTAGAGAGAGGAGAGGGAAATGAGAGTGAGGGGTTGGGAAGAGAGGGGAGGGTATAGGATAGAGGAAGGAGGGAGAGAGAGAGACAGAGAGAGGACAGGAAGGAGGGAGCATCAGTAAAGGCGGTGGAGTGTGCAACAAGCCATTAATTGAACGTGGGATTGCAGTTACCACGTGATTGGTGATTACTTGCATTAACAAGACTGTTAAAAGTAATTAGTGGTTCAGATCACAGGAAATTAATAATCCACATCATACGCAGATAATTTAGAAAAGTACCATTTAAAGACTAGGTTTAGTCCCAAATAATGTGAGGAATCACGAAAGCTCCTGGATTTCACTATTTTTTCAAACTGATTGTTTTGCATACTGGGATATTACCTGTTTACTGTGATGTTAATGTAAAAATTAATAATTTTGTACCAAAAGAACCTTAGAAAACTTACCTAACCTTATTATAACAAGCGCAATTTATTTTAGCCTAATCCAACTAAATATATTTTAGATAAGTTTACAATAATTTAATAAACAAACACAATAAAATATACTTTTTTTCGTTAGGCTCAGAATGATTTTTGCGAAATTTTTGTATACACAAATTTTCGTTTGGCTTATTAAGCAAGAAGAGCGTTGCTATTCAAGCCAAAAATCACAAGTTTTCCCTATTCGGCACGACATTATATATATATATTAAAAAATTTAGGAGGTTCCCTTATCCTTGGTGGGAAGAAGGGGCACATATGGGTGTATAGTACTGCTCTCTCTCTCTCTCTCTCTCTCTCTCTCTCTCTCTCTCTCTCTCTCTCTCTCTCTCTCTCTCTCTCTCGCAACATTACATGGCTCCTGACGAAGCACGAGAGCGTGAAAGGCCTGCACCAAGTGTTTTCCACCCCCTAGTGACTTGTTTTACTCTGTTGAGATGGCCTGATGAAGGCTCGTTAAACAGTCGAAATCTCAGTGTGTCAAGGATGTTGTATCAACTTTATTTTGCATTTAAAAAATCAATTGTGGAATATGGTTAGGTTATTTAATTAATTTAGAATATGACCTTACTTGACGTGACCTGACTTGACTTGACGACCTGACCAGACTTAACGACCTGACTTGACCAGACTTGACCTGACTTGACTTGACGACCTGACCAGACTTAACGACCTGACTTGACCAGACTTGACCTGACTTGACGACCTGACCTGTCCTGACGTGACCTGACCTGACCTGGCATGATTTATAAATGTGCTGAAAACGTTCGTGAGATAAAAGTCACATAATATTTTACAAGAGTTGAGAGGATGAGTTGTATTGTAGTTGGTTAGTCTTGGTGCCAACACGTTTATTATCCCTTCTATACTTCTCCCTTCCTTCTATACTTCTCCCTTCCTTCTATACTTCTCCCTTCCTTCTATACTTCTCCCTTCCTTCAGTACTCCTCATTGGTTTCTATATTTTTTCCCTAATATTGCTTATTTCCCATTCCATAAAATTCGGTGCTGAATTACCTTATTTGATTCACTATAATTGATCTGTGTTTATGTTACTTTCTCTTTTATCACAGTTCTTGTATGTACTACGTTCTACGAGGTTAATGTGTTCGGGGAAAGAGATGGTAGAAGGTCAGGTTATCAGTCCCTCAGTCTTGAGGGACTGACCACTTCATGTCTACGACAATAAGGGACTGACCACTTCATGTCTACGACAATAAGGGACATTTACCCAACATTTACCACCACTACATTGGACTGACGAAGCCTTCAGACCAGGCGACACGTTTCGCCCACAATCATAACTAATTGTTGCACCTGTTTCTAGCTCACCTGCTGATCTGGAGGGTGAGTGAAGTTAACTGATGATTGTGAGTGTGTGATTGTAGGTTAAAATGTTTCCTTTTTCTCACAATAACACCATCACCACTGTTACTAGCACCACTACCACTACTACAACCACTGTTACTATCATCACTACCACTACTAGCACCACTGTTACTATCATCACTACCACTACTAGCACCACTGTTACTATCATCACTACCACTACTAGCACCACTGTTACTATCATCACTACCACTACTAGCACCACTGTTACTATCATCACTACCACTACTAGCACCACTGTTACTATCATCACTACCACTACTAGCACCACTGTTACTAGCACCACTACCACTACTAGCACCACTGTTACTAGCACCACTGTTACTAGCACCACTACCACTACTAGCACCACTGTTACTAGCACCACTACCACTACTAGCACCACTGTTACTAGCACCACTGTTACTAGCACCACTACCACTACTAGCACCACTGTTACTAGCACCACTACCACTACTAGCACCACTGTTACTAGCACCACTGTTACCAGCACCACTATCACTACTAGCACCACTGTTACTAGCACCACTGTTACTAGCACCACTGTTACTAGCACCACTACCACTACTAGCACCACTGTTACTAGCACCACTGTTACTAGCACCACTACCACTACTAGCACCACTGTTACTAGCACCACTGTTACTAGCACCACTACCACTACTAGCACAACTACCAGCACCACTACCACTACCAGCACCACTACCAGCACCACTACCACTACCACCACCACTACCAGCACCACTACCACTACCACTACCAGCACCACTACCAGCACCACTACCACTACCAGCACCACTACCACTACCAGCACCACTACCACTACCAGCACCACTACCACTACCAGCACCACTACCACTACCAGCACCACTACCAGCACCACTACCACTACCAGCACCACTACCACTACCAGCACCATCACTACTAGTACCACTACCAGCACCACTACCACTACCAGCACCATCACTACTAGTACCACTACCAGCACCACTACCACTACCAGCACCATCACTACTAGTACCACTACCAGCACCATCACTACTAGTACCACTACCAGCACCACTACCACTACCAGCACCACCACTACTAGTACCACTACCAGCACCACTACCACTACCAGCACCATCACTACTAGTACCACTACCAGCACCACTACCACTACCAGCAACATCACTACTAGTACCACTACCAGCACCACTACCACTACCAGCACCATCACTACTAGTACCATAACCAGCACCACTACCACTACTAGCACCATCACTACTAGTACCACTACCAGCACCACTACCACTACCAGCACCATCACTACTAGTACCACTACCAGCACCACTACCACTACCAGCACCATCACTACTAGTACCACTACCAGCACCACTACCACTACCAGCACTATCACTACTAGTACCACTACCAGCACCACTACCACTACCAGCACCATCACTACTAGTACCACTACCAGCACCACTACCACTACCAGCACTATCACTACTAGTACCACTACCAGCACCCCTACCACTACCAGCACCATCACTACTAGTACCACTACCAGCACCACTACCACTACCAGCACTATCACTTCTAGTACCACTACCAGCACCACTACCACTACCAGCACCATCACTACTAGTACCACTACCAGCACTATCACTACTAGTACCACTACCAGCACCACTACCACTACCAGCACCATCACTACTAGTACCACTACCAGCACCACTACCACTACCAGCACCATCACTGCTAGTACCACTACCAGCACCATCACTACTAGTACCACTACCAGCACCACTACCACTACCAGCACCATCACAACTAGTACCACTACCAGCACCACTACCACTACCAGCACCATCACTACTAGTACCACTACCAGCACCACTACCACTACCAGCACCATCACTACTAGTACCACTACCAGCACCACTACCACTACCAGCACTATCACTACTAGTACCACTACCAGCACCACTACCACTACCAGCACCATCACTACTAGTACCACTACCAGCACCACTACCACTACCAGCACCATCACTACTAGTACCACTACCAGCACCACTACCACTACCAGCACCATCACTACTAGTACCACTACCACTACCAGCACTATCACTACTAGTACCACTACCAGCGCCACTACCACTACCAGCACCATCACTACTAGTACCACTACCAGCACCACTACCACTACCAGCACCATCACTGCTAGTACCACTACCAGCATCACTACCACTACCAGCACCATCACTACTAGTACCACTACCAGCACCACTACCACTACCAGCACCATCACTGCTAGTACCACTACCAGCACCACTATCACTACCAGCACCATCACTATTAGTACCACTACCAGCACCACTACCACTACCAGCACTATCACTACTAGTACCACTACCAGCACCACTAACACTACCAGCACCATCACTACTAGTGCCACTACCAGCACCACTACCACTACCAGCACTATCACTACTAGTACCACTACCAGCACCACTACCACTACCAGCAACATCACTACTAGTACCACTACCAGCACCACTACCACTACCAGCACCATCACTGCTAGTACCACTACCAGCACCACTACCACTACCAGCACCATCACTACTAGTACCACTACCAGCACCACTACCAGCACCACTACCACTACCAGCACCATCACTGCTAGTACCACTACCAGCACCACTATCACTACCAGCACCATCACAACTAGTGCCACTACCAGCACCACTACCACTACCAGCACCATCACTACTAGTACCACTACCAGCACCACTACCACTACCAGCACCATAACTACTAGTGCCACTACCAGCACCATCACTGCTAGTACCCCTACCAGCAACACTATCACTACCAGCACCATCACTACTAGTACCACTACCGGCACCACTACCACTACCAGCACCATCACTACTAGTACCACTACTAGCACCACTACCACTACCAGCACCATCACTACTAGTACCACTACCAGCACCACTACCACTACCAGCACCATCACTACTAGCACCACTACCAGCACCACTACCACTACCAGCACCATCACTACTAGTACCACTACCAGCACCACTACCACTACCAGCACCATCACTACTAGTACCAATACCAGCACCACTACCACTACCAGCACCATCACTACTAGTACCACTACCAGCACCACTACCACTACCAGCACCATCACAACTAGTACCACTACCAGCACCACTACCACTACCAGCACCATCACTACTAGTACCACTACCAGCACCACTACCACTACCAGCACCATCACTACTAGTACCAATACCAGCACCACTACCACTACCAGCACCATCACTACTAGTACCACTACTAGCACCACTACCACTACCAGCACCATCACTACTAGTACCACTACCAGCACCACTACCACTACCAGCACCATCACTACTAGTACCACTACCAGCACCACTACCACTACCAGCACCATCACAACTAGTACCACTACCAGCACCACTACCACTACCAGCACCATCACAACTAGTACCACTACCAGCACCACTACCACTACCAGCACCATCACTACTAGTACCACTACCAGCACCACTACCACTACCAGCAACATCACAACTAGTACCACTACCAGCACCACTACCACTACCAGCACCATCACAACTAGTACCACTACCAGCACCACTACCACTACCAGCACCATCACAACTAGTACCACTACCAGCACCACTACCACTACCAGCAACATCACTACTAAATCCACTACCATCACCACCACTAACCACTACCACCGCCACCACTAACCACTACCACCACCACTAACCACTACCATCACCACTTACCACTTCCACTACTAACCACTACCATCACCACTTTCCACTACCACCACTAACCACTACCACCACCACTAACCACTACAACCACCACTACCAGCAACAAACCATCAACATCAGTCATCTTGACATGACTAATTGCCAACTGTCAGAGAGGAACTGTGATCTGACAGCTGAGGGAGCGAGAAGCCGATACTTGAGAGCTGACTGACAGCGTGGCAGCTGACGAAGGGAAGATACCATACGCTGACAGCTGACAATGTTGTCAGTGAAGTTTCAGTGGAGATCTGTGAGTTTCAGTAGAGAAACTTGAGTTTCAGTGGAGAAACTTGAGTTTCAGTGGACAAACTTGAGTTTCGGTTGAGAAACTGTTTCAGTGGACAAACTTGAGTTTCAGTGGATAAACTTGAGTTTCAGTGGACATACTTGAGTTTCAGTGGAGAAACTTGAGTTTCAGTGGACATACTTGAGTTTCAGTGGAGAAACTTGAGTTTCAGTGGACATACTTGAGTTTCAGTGGAGAAACTTGAGTTTCAGTGGACATACTTGAGTTTCAGTGGAGAAACTTGAGTTTCAGTGGAGAAACTTGAGTTTCAGTGGACATACTTGAGTTTCAGTGGACAAATCAGAGGAACCTTTTGCCAGGGTGTCAAAGCACAAGACTGACCAACGATTGACAGGTTGACAGGTTGACAGGTTAATAGGTTGACCAGTTGACAGGTTGACAGGTCGACAGGTTGACAGGTTGACAGGTTGACAGGTTGATAGGTTGACAGGTTAATAGGTTGACAGGTTAATAGGTTGACCAGTTGACAGGTTGACAGGTTGACAGGTCGACAGGTCGACAGGTTGACAGGTTGACAGGTTGACAGGTTGACAGGTTGACAGGTTGACAGGTCGACAGGTTGACAGGTCGACAGGTTGACAGGTTGACAGGTTGACAGGTTGACAGGTTGACAGACGGACGAAAACTTTAGATCTGCTGAAAAATTCTGTCGAAAAAAATTCACAAACGTAGAAAAAAAATGAAATATTTTTATCTTATGGAATAAAATATTCAGATTTTTGTCGAATTTTCCCGTTAAAATATTGCTTAGAGAGGTCTGGGGAACTTCCTAGCAGCTGGGGAACTTCCTAGCAGCTGGGGAACTTCCTAGCAGCTGGGGAACTTCCTAGCAGCTGGGGAACTTCCTAGCAGCTGGGGAACTTCCTAGCAGCTGGGGAACTTCCTAGCAGCTGGGAAACTTCCTAGCAGCTGGGGAACTTCCTAGCAGCTGGGGAACTTCCTAGCAGCTGGGGAACTTCCTAGCAGCTGGGGAACTTCCTAGCAGCTGGGGAACTTCCTAGCAGCTGGGGAACTTCCTAGCAGCTGGGGAACTTCCTAGCAGCTGGGGAACTTCCTAGCAGCTGGGGAACTTCCTAGCAGCTGGGAAACTTCCTAGCAGCTGGGAATTTCCTAGCAGCTGGGGAACTTCCTAGCAGCTGGGGAACTTCCTAGCAGCTGGGGAACTTTCTAGCAGCTGGGGAACTTCCTAGCAGCTGGGGAACTTCCTAGCAGCTGGGGAACTTCGTAGCAGCTGGGGAACTTCGTAGCAGCTGGGGAACTTCCTAGCAGCTGGGAAACTTCCTAGCAGCTGGGGAACTTCCTAGCAGCTGGGGAACTTCCTAGCAGCTGGGAAACTTCCTAGCAGCTGGGGAACTTCCTAGCAGCTGGGGAACTTCCTAGCAGCTGGGGAACTTCCTAGGAGCTGGGGAACTTCCTAGCAGCTGGGGAACTTCCTAGCAGCTGGGGAACTTCCTAGCAGCTGGGGAACTTCCTAGGAGCTGGGGAACTTCCTAGCAGCTGGGGAACTTTCTAGCAGCTGGGGAACTTCCTAGCAGCTGGGGAACTTCCTAGCAGCTGGGGAACTTCCTAGCAGCTGGGGAACTTCCTAGCAGCTGGGGAACTTCCTAGCAGCTGGGGAACTTCCTAGCAGCTGGGGAACTTCCTAGCAGCTGGGGAACTTCCTAGCAGCTGGGGAACTTCCTAGCAGCTGGGGAACTTTCTAGCAGCTGGGGAACTTCCTAGCAGCTGGGGAACTACCTAGCAGCTGGGGAACTTCCTAGCAGATGGGGAACTTCCTAGCAGCTGGGGAACTTCCTAGCAGCTGGGGAACTTCCTAGCAGCTGGGGAACTTCCTAGCAGCTGGGGAACTTCCTAGCAGCTGGGGAACTTCCTAGCAGCTGGGGAACTTCCTAGCAGCTGGGGAACTTCCTAGCAGCTGGGGAACTTTCTAGCAGCTGGGGAACTTCCTAGCAGCTGGGGAACTTCCTAGCAGCTGGGGAACTTTCTAGCAGCTGGGGAACTTTCTAGCAACTGGGGAACTTTCTAGCAGCTGGGGAACTTTCTAGCAGCTGGGGAACTTTCTAGCAGCTGGGAAACTTCCTAGCAGCTGGGGAACTTCCTAGCAGCTGGGGAGATTTTTATCAGCTGGGGAACTTCCTAGCAGCTGGGGAACTTCCTAGCAGCTGGGGAACTTTCTAGCAGCTGGGGAACTTTCTAGCAGCTGGGGAACTTCCTAGCAGCTGGGGAACTTTCTAGCAGCTGGGGAACTTCCTAGCAGCTGGGGAACTTCCTAGCAGCTGGGGAACTTCCTAGCAGCTGGGGAACTTCCTAGCAGCTGGGGAACTTCCTAGCAGCTGGGGAACTTCCTAGCAGCTGGGGAACTTCCTAGCAGCTGGGGAACTTCCTAGCAGCTGGGGAACTTCTTAGCAGCTGGGGAACTTCCTAGCAGCTAGGGAACTTCCTAGCAGCTGGGGAACTTCCTAGCAGCTGGGGAACTTCCTAGCAGCTGGGGAACTTCCTAGCAGCTGGGGAACTTCCTAGCAGCTGGGGAACTTCCTAGCAGCTGGGGAACTTCCTAGCAGCTGGGGAACTTTCTAGCAGCTGGGGAACTTCCTAGCAGCTGGGGAACTTTCTAGCAGCTGGGGAACTTCCTAGCAGCTGGGGAACTTTCTATCAGCTGGGGAACTTCCTAGCAGCTGGGGAACTTTCTAGCAGCTGGGGAACTTCCTAGCAGCTGGGGAACTTTCTAGCAGCTGGGGAACTTCCTAGCAGCCAGGGAACTTCCTAGCAGCTGGGGAACTTTCTAGCAGCAGGGGAACTTTCTAGCAGCTGGGGAACTTCCTAGCAGCTGGGGAACTTGCTAGCAGCTGGGGAGCTGGGGAACTTCCTAGCAGCTGGGGAACTTTCTATCAGCTGGGGAACTTCCTAGCAGCTGGGGAACTTTCTAGCAGCTGGGGAACTTCCTAGCAGCTGGGGAAGTTCCTAGCAGCTGGGGAACTTCCTAGCAGCTGGGGAGCTTCCTAACAGCTGGGGAACTTCCTAGCAGCTGGGGAACTTTCTAGCAGCAGGGGAACTTTCTAGCAGCTGGGGAACTTCCTAGCAGCTGGGGAGCTTCCTTGCAGTTGGGGAACTTCCTAGCAGTTGGAAAACTTCCTAGCAGCTGGTGAACTTCGTAGCAGCTGGTAAACTTGATAGCAGCTGGGGAAATTCCTAGCAGCTGGAGAACTTCCTAGCTGCTGGGGAACTTCCTAGCAGCTGGGGAACTTCCTAGCAGCTGGGGAACTTCCTAGCACGCTGGACTTCCTAGCAAGCTGGACTTCCTAGCAAGCAGAACTTCCTAGCACGCTGGAAAACCTTCCAGTACGCTATAAAACTTCCTAGCCTTCTGGAACTTTTCCTAGCAAGGTGAAACTCAGAAAAAGTTGTCCAGGAGAGAAAAGGAACTTTAACGAAAACTTGAAACTTTTCGTAAACAACAATTATTGTTTTTCGTCTTCTAAAAAGTATTAAAACTTTTCCTTAAAACTTTACTTAAAATGCATCGTCGAGACCAAGTTTGGCGTTTCTTAATGTAATTAAAATGTTTATACAACTTATACAATCTT
>NC_091302.1:9138344-9143344 GCF_038502225.1 Cherax quadricarinatus | reverse complement strand
AGAGTGGGCACCTGTGACCAGCGGGGTCCCACAGGGGTCAGTCCTAGGATCAGTGCTGTTTCTGGTATTTGTGAACGACATGACGGAAGGAATAGACTCTGAGGTGTCCCTGTTTGCAGATGACGTGAAGTTGATGAGAAGAATTCACTCGATCGAAGACCAGGCAGAACTACAAAGGGATCTGGACAGGCTGCAGACCTGGTCCAGCAATTGGCTCCTGGAGTTCAATCCCACCAAGTGCAAAGTCGTGACTACAAACCTCACTCAAGGAAGTAGATCTTGGGGTGAGTATAACACCAGGCACATCTCCTGAAGCGCACATTAACCAAATAACTGCTGCAGCATATGGGCGCCTAGCAAACCTCAGAACAGCATTCCGACATCTTAATAAGGAATCGTTCAGGACCCTGTACACCGTGTACGTTAGGCCCATGTTGGAGTATGCGGCACCAGTATGGAACCCACACCTAGCCAAGCACGTAAAGAAACTAGAGAAAGTGCAAAGGTTTGCAACAAGACTAGTCCCAGAGCTAAGAGGTATGTTCTACGAGGAGAGGTTAAGGGAAATCAACCTGACGACACTGGAGGACAGGAGAGATAGGGGGGACATGATAACGACATACAAAATACTGAGAGGAATTGACAAGGTGGACAAAGACAGGATGTTCCAGAGATTGGACACAGTAACAAGGGGACACAATTGGAAGTTGAAGACACAGATGAATCACAGGGATGTTAGGAAGTATTTCTTCAGCCACAGAGTAGTCAGTAAGTGGAATAGTTTGGGAAGCGATGTAGTGGAGGCAGGATCCATACATAGCTTTAAGTAGAGGTATGATAAAGCTCACGGCTCAGGGAGAGTGACCTAGTAGCAATCAGTGAAGAGGCGGGGCCAGGAGCTCGGACTCGACCCCCGCAACCTCAACTAGGTGAGTACAACTAGGTGAGTACATACACAACACACACAACACACACACAACACAACACACACACACACACACCCACACACACGCACACACACACACACACACACACACACACACACACACACACGCACACACATACACACAAAACACAAACACAACACAACACAACACACACACACAACACGCACAACACATACACACACACACACAACACAACATACATAACATAACACACACAACACAACACACACACAACACACACACAACACACACACAACACACACACAACACACACACAACACACACACAACACACACACAACACACACACAACACAACACACACACACAACACACACACACAACACACACACACAACACAACACACACACACAACACACACACACAACACACAAAATAAAACTCACCAATGGAACAATAAATTCACTTTATTGGTGATAATTTTGCATTAATTGACCACAAATACCATCAATATCTTTAACTACAATGAATAGCTAAAAAAACACCTGTGTTGCACGACAGTTGTTGTCTTGCAACATCCCAATTACTGTTTTTAGGTAAGACACATATGCAACAGTTAGGTATCTTTATTTCGAAACGTTTCGCCTACACAGTAGGCTTCTTCAGTCGAGTACAGAAAAGTTGATAGAAGCAGAAGATACTTCTAGACGATGTAATCAGTCCATAACTCTTGACGTTTAGAGGTGGTCAGTCCCTCAGTCTGGAGAAGAGCATTGTTCCATAGTCTGAAACAATATGGAGTTGAAGTGACAGGATGGAGCCTTATATACCGCCAAGAGGTGAGATGTAGGCCAACACCCCTACTGCTGCTGCTACGACCACCCCTCCCCCACCTCCTTACCCACTTCTTCATCCCCAACCAAAGCTTCCACTTCCTCATCCCTTACCATAGCTTCCACTTCCTCATCCCCTACCAAAGCTTCCACTTCCTCTGCATCCACCTTCGCCCACTCCTCCACCACAACCAAAACTTCATCCAGGTCCAACTCCACCTCCTCCAGGCAAAACCCACTCAAACCTAAACCTGCCCCAACTTCTGACACAGACCAAAGAACATAAAAACAGATCCATCTCTTCCTCCCCCTCCAGGAAACGGGTCCGTAACACCTATAAACACATATCCACCGATGGCACCACTATCACGGGCTTTAATCCAAACTCCTCCCCCGATATTAACTTTGCTTTGACGATTCAGTTCAACGTACGTTCTTACTTCACAATTAGACACCTACTGGCCGAGCTCCTTGAAGCAGAGAGGCCAGATATTGTTTTGCTAAACAGTACCTGCCTCATAGCCCCTCAACGTATCTGCCATTATGGTTATACTGCACTACAGTCCCCCTATGATCCCCACGATGAGGTTGCCATCCTTGTCAAAACCAACATAAAACACGAATTTCTCCCAATCCCTTTTATTCACCAACACTGTCTTGCAGTCAGAATACACACCCACCTTGGCCCCTTTATCTTTTTCACCGCCTATGCTCATCCAAGCACTATTCTCAACATACACGACAGTAAGAACCAACTTGGTCACCAATTACTTAACTTCACAAACCATAAACACCTAATTCATCTCGGCCCAGAATTCAACACCTTCTACAACCACACGGGCCAAGGCAAACCAGACATCATTCTGGCAAACCGAGCCAGCTCTCTATTTCAACACTACATCTCACCTGGCCCTATTACAGGCTCTGATCACATCCCAGTCATCTTGCACATCTCCTCCAACCCTATCCTCATTCCAACCACACCTTCCTTCTCCTACAAGAACGCTGACTGGGATGCTTTCAAACAACACATAGACAATATTAACCTCACCTATGACTACAACAACAAACCTATCTCTGACATCGATACTCAACTTGATCTCATCCAGGACACCATTACACAAGCAGCCAACACTGCAATAAATAATGAATCCTATGATACTCCAATACTGAAACTATGTACTGTGCCAAAACAAAAGCATACACATTGCTAAACTCACAAACTAGTATTTAGTCACTTAGCCATAATACCAACTTACCTCATAATTTGTAATATTTTAAAATAAAGAATTAAACTAAGTCTGCCCGAAATGCCTAGCCATGCTAGGCGTTCTAGTGGTACACTCTGTAATCATTATTTAACTACATGTAAACCACACAATAACCAAATTCTGTAAATTCAACATTGTAATCCTTATAGAGAATAAACTTTGAATTTGAATTTGAATTTGAATACCAAAGAAAACTCACACCACTCGTTATTCCTTCAAACCGTCACTCAGAACAAGAAAACTAATTATCTGCTACCATAACCGCTTCCTCTACAACACACATAGATTTAATCAAGTCCGATTAGATCTCACTTACCTTAGAAACAACATTCTACACAGTCTAGACCAAGACCACAACAATCACTGGTCACAACTCATACAACAAGCAGATAAACAGCGTATTAAAAACACTAAAGCCTTCTGGAACTTTATCAAAAAAATCAGAGGCACAACTCCCACCAACAAATTCAAACACATCACCCACAACAACACACACATCTCAGACCCGCAGGCTGCTACCAACATCTTCAAACACATCTGGGAGAACATCTTCCACCCTCATCCACCTCACCCTAATGTTATTCAACACATTCAGAACATAGAACACTGGAACACTGCACACACACAAGAAACAACACCAGATAGCCACATATATCTAGACTCTCTCACCTCCTCCCAAGAACTCAACACTCCTTTCACCAACACAGACATTAAAACTCTCCTCAGACACCTTCCTCCCAAGGCTCCTGGTGCCTCTGGCCTAAACCATATTATCCTAAAACACCTTCCTGACTCTATCATTACTGTCTACATAAACCTCCTCAATGCCTCCCTTGCCTCTGGATACTTCCCTTCCCTCTTCAAAGCTGCTACTGCTATCCTCCTTCCTAAACCCAACAAAGACCACTCTGACCCTAGAAACTATCGCCCTATCAGCCTCCTCGAAACTTTAGGAAAACTCTTTGAAAAACTCATCAACCATCGCCTTCGCAGATACCTGGAACACAACTCTCTACTTTCTGATGGCCAGTTTGGCTTCAGAACACACAGATCCACACAGGATGCCATTAACATCATTCTCAACTACATCCACATAAACACAAAACAAAGAAACAGGACAGCCCTGGTTGCAAAAGACGTTGAAAAAGCTTTTGACACTGTCTGGCACGAAGGGCTCAAATACAAACTCTGCACTAACTTTAACCTGCCTCTCACTACTCGTAAACTCCTCTGCAACTTCCTAGATGGCCGTACCATGAGAATCAAATTCCAAGGCTGTTACTCTGACTACTTCATACTAAAGGCCGGAGTACCCCAGGGATCTGTCCTCTCCCCTACCCTCTACATTTTATACCCTAACGACATTCCAACACCTGTATACCACAACTCCATCACACTAGCCTATGCAGACGACATTACACAACTTATCACTCATGCCAATATAGATACACTCACACACAAAACACAAAATGAGGTCGACAGGATAGCCATCTGGGAACAAAAATGGAGGATCAAAACCAATGCAGCTAAATCCAGCATTACATATTTTAACTACAGGAAACGTGATCCTCCATTACCTGTCGAGCTCAGAACAGCTGACACCCGCACTTACATCCCCATCACACAATCTGTTACTGCCCTTGGCGTTAATCTTGACTACCTTCTTCGTTTACACGGACACATTCACTCAAGACATGCAGTAGCTAGTAAGGCCCTTGCGGGCCTCTACAAGCTGAAACATGCCTCCCAACGCACCAAACTACACCTCTACAAATCCCTAATACGTCCTCTGATAACTTACTCTCCTCTAGCCCTCTCTCTCTTGCAGCTAAAACGAACTTACTTAAACTGCAGCGTGTCCAGAACAAAGCGCTGCGCTGGGTGCTTGATGTCAGATGGGAAGACTTCGCCACAAGCGAGTCTCTCCATGCCCAATTAGACTTCCCTGCGCTGAATCTGTACTGGAAGACGCTCAGTGACAGACAGATAG
>NC_091302.1:9133344-9135844 GCF_038502225.1 Cherax quadricarinatus | reverse complement strand
TGTGTTGCAGTGTTGACAACATGCTGTGTTGCAGTGTTGACAACATGCTGAGTTGCAGTGTTGACAACATGCTGTGTTGCAGTGTTGACAACATGCTGTGTTGCAGTGTTGACAACATGCTGTGTTGCAGTGTTGACAACATGCTGTGTTGCAGTGTTGACAACATGCTGTGTTGCAGTGTTGACAACATGCTGTGTTGCAGTGTTGACAACATGCTGTGTTGCAGTGTTGACAACATGCTGTGTTGCAGTGTTGACAACATGCTGTGTTGCAGTGTTGACAACATGCTGTGTTGCAGTGTTGACAGCATGCTGTGTTGCAGTGTTGACAACATGCTGAGTTGCAGTGTTGACAACATGCTGTGTTGCAGTGTTGACAACATGCTGTGTTGCAGTGTTGACAACATGCTGTGTTGCAGTGTTGACAACATGCTGTGTTGCAGTGTTGACAACATGCTGTGTTGCAGTGTTGACAACATGCTGTGTTGCAGTGTTGACAACATGCTGTGTTGCAGTGTTGACAACATGCTGTGTTGCAGTGTTGACAACATTCTGTGTTGCAGTGTTGACAACATGCTGTGTTGCAGTGTTGACAACATGCTGAGTTGCAGTGTTGACAACATGCTGTATTGCAGTGTTGACAACATGCTGAGTTGCAGTGTTGACATGCTGTGTTGCAGTGTTGACAACATGCTGTGTTGCAGTGTTGACAACATGCTGTGTTGCAGTGTTGACAACATGCTGTGTTGCAGTGTTGACAACATGCTGTGTTGCAGTGTTGACAACATGCTGTGTTGCAGTGTTGACAACATGCTGTGTTGCAGTGTTGACAACATGATGTGTTGCAGTGTTGACAACATGCTGTGTTGCAGTGTTGACAACATGCTGTGTTGCAGTGTTGACAACATGCTGTGTTGCAGTGTTGACAACATGCTGTGCTGCAGTGTTGACAACATGCTGTGTTGCAGTGTTGACAACATGCTGTGTTGCAGTGTTGACAACATGCTGAGTTGCAGTGTTGACAACATGCTGTGTTGCAGTGTTGACAACATGCTGTGTTGCAGTGTTAACAACATTGCTGTGTTGCAGTGTTGACAACATGCTGTGTCGCAGTGTTGACAACATTGCTGTGTTGCAGTGTTGACAACATTGCTGTGTTGCAGTGTTGACAACATGGCTGTGTAGCAGTGTTGACAACATTGCTGTGTTGCAGTGTTGACAACATTGCTGTGTTGCAGTGTTGACAACATGCTGTGTTGCAGTGTTGACAACATGCTGTGTTGCAGTGTTGACAACATTGCTGTGTTGCAGTGTTGACAACATTGCTGTGTTGCAGTGTTGACAACATGCTGTGTTGCAGTGTTGAGAACATGCTGTGTTGCAGTGTTGACAAAATGCTGTGTGTGTGTGTGTGTGTGTGTGTGTGTGTGTGTACTCACCTAGTTGTACTCACCTAGTTGAGGTTGCAGGGTTCGAGTGCAAGCTCCTGGCCCCGCCTCTTCACTGGTCGCTACTAGGTCACTCTCCCTGAACCATGAGCTTTATCGTACCTCTGCTTAAAGCTATGTATGGATCCTGCCTCCACTACATCGCTTCCCAAACTATTCCACTTCCTGACTACTCTGTGGCTGAAGAAATACTTCCTAACATCCCTTTGATTCATCTGTGTCTTCAGCTTCCAACTGTGTCCCCTTGTTACTGTGTCCAGTCTCTGGAACATCCTGTCTTTGTCCACCTTGTCAATTCCTCTCAGTATTTTGTAAGTCGTTATCATGTCCCCCCTATCTCTCCTGTACTCCAGTGTCGTCAGGTTGATTTCCCTTAACCTCTCCTCGTAGGACATACCTCTTAACTCTGGGACTAGTCTTGTTGCAAACCTTTGCACTTTCTCTAGTTTCTTTACATGCTTGGCTAGGTGTGGGTTCCAAACTGGTGCCGCATACTCCAATATGGGCCTACCGTACACGGTGTACAGGGTCCTGAACGATTCCTTATTAAGATGTCGGAATGCTGTTCTGAGGTTAGCTAGGCGCCCATATGCTGCAGCAGTTATTTGGTTGATGTGCACTTCAGGAGATGTGCCTGGTGTTATACTCACCCCAAGATCTTTTTCCTTGAGTGAGGTTTGTAGTCTCTGGCCCTTTAGACTGTACTCTGTCTGCGGTCTTCTTTGCCCTTCCCCAATCTTCATGGCTTTGTACTTGGTGGGGTTGAACTCCAGGAGCCAATTGCTGGACCAGGTCTGCAGCCTGTCCAGATCCCTTTGTAGTTCTGCCTGGTCTTCGATCGAATGAATTCTTCTCATCAACTTCACGTCATCTGCAAACAGGAACACTTTGGAGTCTGTTCCTTCCGTTATGTCGTTCACAAATACCAGAAACAGCACTGTTCCTAGGACTGACCCTTGTGGGGACCCCGCTGGTAACAGGTGCCCACTCTGACACCTCGCCACGTACCATGACTCGCTGCTGTCTTCCTGAAAAGTATTCCCTGATCCATTG
>NC_091302.1:9118344-9128344 GCF_038502225.1 Cherax quadricarinatus | reverse complement strand
TTAATGGTGATGGGGTTCTTAATGGTGAAGGTTGCTCTTAATTGTGAAGGGAGTTCTTAATGATGTGGTGGTTCTTGTTAGTGAGAGTTTTTTTTAATGGTGAGAGGGTTCTTAATGGTGAGAGGGTTCTTAATGGTGAAGGGAGGTTGTTTATGGTGAGGGGGTTCTTAATGGTAAGGGTTTTTTCAATGGTGAGGGAATTCTTGATTGTGAGGGGGTTCTTAATGGTGAGGAGGGTTCTTTATGGTGAGGAGAGGTTCTTAATGGTAACGAGGGTTCTTAATGGTGAGGAAGGGTTCTTAATGGTGAGGAGGGTTCTTAATAGTGAGGAAGGGTTCTTAATGTTGAGGAGATGTTCTTAATGGTGAGGGGGGTTCTTAAAGGAGAGGAGGGTTCTTAATGGTGAGGAGGGGTTCTTAATTGTGAGGAGAGGTTCTTAATGGTAAGGAGGGTTCTTAATGGTGAGGAAGGGTTCTTAATGGTGAAGAGGGCTCTAATAGTGAGGAAGGGTTCTTAATGTTGGGGAGAGGTTCTTAATGGTGAGGGGGTTCTTAATGGTGAGGAGGGTTCTTAATGGTGAGGAGAGTTTTTAATGGTGAGGAGGGGTTCTTAATGGTGACGAGAGGTTCTTAATGGTGAGGAGGTTCTTAATGGTTAGGAGTTGTTCTTAATGGTGAGGAGGAGTTCTTAATGGTGAGAAGGTTCTTAATGGTGAGGAGGGGTTCTTAATGGTGAGGGGGTTCTTAATGGTGAGGAGGTTCTTAATGGTTAGGAGGGGTTCTTAATGGTGAGGGGGTTCTTAATGGTGAGGAGGGATTCTTAATGGTGACGAGAGGTTCTTAATGGTGAGGGGGTTCTTAATGGTGAGGAGGTCTTAATGGTTAGGAGTTGTTCTTAATGGTGAGGAGGGTTCTTAATAGTGATGAGGTGTTCTTAATGGTGAGGGGGGTTCTTAATGGTGAGGAAGGGTTCTTAATGGTGAAGAGGGGTTCTTAATGGTGAGGAGGTTCTTGAATTCTTAATGGTGAGAAGGTTCTTAAATTCTTAATGGTGAGGAGGTTTTTAATTTCTTAATAGTGAGGAGGTTCTTAATGTTGAGAAGGTTCTTAATGGTGAGGAGGTTCTTAATGGTGAGGAGGTTCTTAATGGTGAGGAGGTTCTTAATGGTGAGGAGGTTCTTAATGTTGAGGAGGTTCTTAATAGTGAGGAGGTTCTTAATGGTGAGGAGGTTCTTAATGGTGAGGAGGTTCTTAATGGTGAGGGGGCTTCTTAATGGTGAGGAGGTTCTTAATGGTGAGGAGGTTCTTAATGGTGAGGAGGTTCTTAATGGTGAGGCGGTTCTTAATGGTGAGGAGGTTCTTAATGGTGAGGGTGGTTCTTAATGGTGAGGAGGTTCTTAATGGTGAGGAGGTTCTTAATGGTGAGGAGGTTCTTAATGGTGAGGGGGGTTCTTAATGGTGAGGAGGTTCTTAATGGTGAGGGGGGTTCTTAATGGTGAGGAGGTTCTTAATGGTGAGGAGGTTCTAAATGGTGAGGAGGTTCTTAATGGTGAGGAGGTTCTTAATGGTGAGGAGGTTCTTAATGGTGGGGGGGTTCTTAATGGTGAGGAGGTTCTTAATGGTGAGGAGGTTCTTAATGGTGAGGAGGTTCTTAATGGTGAGGGGGGTTCTTAATGGTGATGAGGTTCTTAATGGTGAGGGGGGTTCTTAATGGTGAGGAGGTTCTTAATGGTGAGGAGGTTCTTAATGGTGAGGGGGGTTCTTAATGGTGAGGAGGTTCTTAATGGTGAGGAGGTTCTTAATGGTGAGGAGGTTCTTAATGGTGAGGGGGTTCTTAATGGTGAGGGGGGTTCTTAATGGTGAGGAGGTTCTTAATGGTGAGGGGGGTTCTTAATGGTGAGGAGGTTCTTAATGGTGAGGAGGTTCTTAATGGTGAGGAGGTTCTTAATGGTGAGGGGGTTCTTAATGGTGAGGAGGTTCTTAATGGTGAGGAGGTTCTTAATGGTGAGGAGGTTCTTAATGGTGAGGAGGCTCTTAATGGTGAGGGGGTTCTTAATGGTGAGGAGGTTGTTAATGGTGAGGGGGTTCTTAATGGCGAGGAGGTTCTTAATGGTGAGGGGGGTTCTTAATGGTGAGGAGGTTCTTAATGGTGAGGGGGTTCTTAATGGTGAGGAGGTTCTTAATGGTGAGGGGGTTCTTAATGGTGAGGAGGTTCTTAATGGTGAGGAGGTTCTTAATGGTGAGGAGGGTTCTTAATGGTGAGGAGGGTTCTTAATGGTGAGGAGGTTCTTAATGGTGAGGAGGTTCTTAATGGCGAGGAGGTTCTTAATGGTAAGGAGGTTCTTAATGGTGAGGAGGGTTCTTAATGGTGAGGAGGGTTCTTAATGGTGAGGGGGGTTCTTAATGGTGAGGGGGGTTCTTAATGGTGAGGGGGGTTCTTAATGGTGAGGAGGGTTCTTAATGGTGATGGGGGTTCTTTATGGTGAGGGGGGTTCTTAATGGTGAGGGGGGTTCTTAATGGTGAGGAGGGTTCTTAAGGGTGAGGAGGGTTCTTAATGGTGAGGGGGGTTCTTAATGGTGAGGGGGGTTCTTAATGGTGAGGAGGGTTCTTAATGGTGAGGGGGGTTCTTAATGGTGAGGGGGGTTCTTAATGGTGAGGGGGGTTCTTAATGGTGAGGGGGGTTCTTAATGGTGAGGAGGGTTCTTAATGGTGAGGGGGGTTCTTAATGGTGAGGGGGGTTCTTAATGGTGAGGAGGGTTCTTAATGGTGAGGGGGTTCTTAATGGTGAGGGGGGTTCTTAATGGTGAGGGGGGTTCTTAATGGTGAGGGGGGTTCTTAATGGTGAGGAGGGTTCTTAATGGTGAGGGGGGTTCTTAATGGTGAGGAGGGTTCTTAATGGTGAGGGGGGTTCTTAATGGTGAGGAGGGTTCTTAATGGTGAGGGGGGTTCTTAATGGTGAGGAGGGTTCTTAATGGTGAGGGGGGTTCTTAATGGTGAGGGGGGTTCTTAATGGTGAGGAGGGTTCTTAATGGTGAGGGGGGTTCTTAATGGTGAGGGGGGTTCTTAATGGTGAGGGGGGTTCTTAATGGTGAGGGGGGTTCTTAATGGTGAGGGGGGTTCTTAATGGTGAGGGGGGTTCTTAATGGTGAGGAGGTTCTTAATGGTGAGGGGGGTTCTTAATGGTGAGGGGATATAATGATTTTAATGATGAAAGACTTTAATTTAATGTTGACGGACTTTTTAAAGGTTTCGTTTTTCATTATTTTTCACAGTCTCTCTCTTCTCCTACTCTCCCTCTTCCATTAGACGAACCATTTCCCCCACTTCTCCCATTTATCTTCCTTTCCCCTCCATTTTCTCTCTCTCTCTCTCTCTCTCTCTCTCTCTCTCTCTCTCTCTCTCTCTCTCTCTCTTTCTCATTCTCAGCTTTATCACCTGTTTCTCTTTCCTACTTTCTCTGTCTCTCTCTCTCTATTTCACCAACCATTTTTCAGTTCTCCTCCTCCTGTTCCCTTTTCACTTGTCTTCCATTCCTGCTTCTAATCTTCCCCCCTCTCTTCGTTCTTCCCCTTACTATCTATCAATCAATCCACCCCCCATCTATTTCTTTCTTATCCACCACCATCTGGCTGTCTTCCTTAAAGGAAATTGACACCATCTGCACACCATCTGCACGAGGGAAAAAAATCAATTCTGTCTCTATTTTCACCATTCCACTTTGAGTCTTGTTATTATGGACATGGTACATGAAGAAGGAACAAAAACACGAGACAGAAGAGAGAAAGACAACCCAGAGGAGGAAAAGGAAAGAGGAAAAGGGAAGAGGGAGAAGACACTGTAGACGTAGTTATTGACATGCATTGTAGACGTAATTATCGACGTGCATTTTTGATGTAGTTATAGAAGTGCATTTTAGACGTGTAGACCTGCATTACAGACGTAACAATAGGCATGCATTGTAGATGTAATTATAGACATGCATTGTAGACGTAAGTACGGACATGCGTTATAGACATTATGTATTATAGGCATAATGCATTATATACATTATAGACATAATAGGGCTGAGAATCAGTGAGGCTGAGAGCTCCATCACACTGCAGATCATCCCTGCCTGAGAGCTCCTCTGTCCCACGCACCTTAATTACTGAGATGGTTGGCTGGCGGGTGCGTGTTGTCTGTTTGGCATCATCTTGCTTCTCTCTCACTCCTGTCTACTGAGAAGGACCTCAGTTGGAGGTCGAAATATTCAGACATTATCTTTTTTTTTTTTTTTGGCTCTCTGTTTACGTGTTTTTTTCGTGGTTAGTTCAGGATTTGTCAAAGGCACCTGTCAATAGACACGTAGCCTGTTGCGGTGTGTGTGTGTGTGTGTTTGTGTGTACTCACCTATAAGTGGTTGCAGGGGTCAAGTCATGGCTCCTGGCCCTGCCTCTTCTCTGGTCGCTACTAGGTCTACACACTCCTTGCTCCATGACTTTTACCGTACCTCTTTTTAAAGTTATGCAAGGATTATGTCTCCACTACATCACTCTCCAGATTGTTCCACTTCCTGACAACTCTATGACTGATGAAGTACTTCCTAACATCCCTATGACTCATCTGAGCCTTCAGTTTCCAGTTGTGACCTCTTGATGCTGTGTCACATCTCTAAAACATCCTGTCCCCATCCACCTCGTCAATTCCTCTTAGTATTTTATACGTCGTTATCATGTTCCCCCTATCCCTCCTGTCCTCCTGTACTCCAGTATCATCAGGTTGATTTCCCTTAACTTCTCCTCGTAGGACATACCCCTTAGCTCCGGGACTAGTCTTGTTGCAAACCTTTACACTGTCTCTATTTTCCTCACGTTCTTGACCAGGTGTGGGTTCCATACTGGTGCTGCATACTCCATGTGGCATACACAGAGTATGTTACAATTTATTCGACGTATATCACACTCCCATATAGGCTGCCTCCCAACCAGCGTACTGGGTGTTAAGGTTTTAATGATCGATAGGGTACCCGTCGTTAAATCAGTACCTTGGTTCATTGACCAATCACAGGCAAGCATGCCAAAGCTGAAGCAACGTGGTTCACTTGTGGTAAGCATTGACAGACTTGCCTACCTGCTAGTTGAGTACGGTGCACTCTTTCTGGCTTCTGCTTTGCCATCTGTCACTGTCGTGTACATTTATTAGTATCCTGTCTGTACATAGTGTTCGTAATACTCTAGTATGGGCCTGACGTACACGGTGTACAGAGTCGTGAACGATTACTTAGGTGTCGAAACGCTATTCTTAGGTTCGCTAGGCGCTCATATGCTGCAGCACTTATTTGGTTGATGTGCTCCTCAGGAGATGTGCTTGGTATCATACTCACCCAAGATCCCTTTCCTTGAGCGAGGTTTGCAGTTTTTGATTCCCGAGCACATATTCTGTCTGAGATCTTCTTTGTCCTTCCCCAAGCTTCATAACTTTGTACTTGGTAGGGTTAAACTCCAGAAGCCAGTTGTTGAACCAGGCTTTCAGCCTGCCCAGATTACTTTGTAGTCTTGGCTGATCCTCAGCCGTTGTATTCCCCTCATTAGCTTCGCCTCTGAATCTGTCTCTTCTCACATGTCATTCACATATACCAGAAACAGCACCGGACTTAGGACTGACCCTTGTGGAATCCACTCGTCGCAGGCGCCCATTCTGACACATCTTCACGTTCCAGCACACGTTGATTCCTTTCTGTCAGGTATTCCCTGATTCATTGTAGTACTTTCCCTGCTATTACGGCCTGCTCCTCTAGCTTTTCAACCAGTCTCTTATATGGCACTGTGTTGACAGTCTTCTTACAGTCCAAGAAGATGCAGTCTCCCCCCTCTCTCTCCTGTCATACTTCTGTTCCCTTGTCGTAGAACTCCAGTAGCTTTGTGACACAGGATTTTCCTTCCCTGAAATTGTGCTGTTTGTCATGCATAAGCTCATTCTTTTCTAGGTGCTCCACCATAACATTGTTCAGCGTTCCATAACAATGGAACTATTAGAGAGAGTGAATGTGAGACATACAGTTCCAAACTTGTCTGACATAGTTCCAAACTTGTGGAACACGTAGTTCCAGACTTGTGAGACACATAGTTCCAGCTACTCAGTTATGGAATAACTCGAGGAAATAATAGCTAGAACTGAGTATTTTGCGAACTCTAATCACACAACAGAGCGGAAAAGTAGTGTGAAGGACCTGGGAGTGTTAATGTCAGAGGATCTCACCAAGGATCATAACAGTGCCACTATCACAACTGCGAGGAAAATGATAAGATGGATAATGAGAACCTTCAAAACAAGGGATGCCAAGCCAGTGGTGATCCTTTTCAAATCAATGATTCTTTCTGTTCACTAACAGTTCCATTCAAGGCAGGTAAAATCGCAGATCTAAAGAATGTACAGAGAATATTTACTGCACATATAAGTTCCATCAAACACCTTAACTACTGGGAACTCCTGGAAGCACCTGACTTGTACTCGCTGGAACGCATGCGTGTGAGATACATCATAACCTACACCTGGAAAATCCTAGAGTGACTGGTCCCTAATCTGCACACAGAAATCACTCCCTATGAAAGCAAAGGACTTGGCAGACACGCAACATACCCCTAATGAAAAGTAAGGGCGCCATTAGTACACTAAGAGAAATCATATTAAGTCTCAGGGGTCTAAGACTTCAACCGTCACCCACCATGCATAAGGGGAATTACCGATAGACCTCTGGCTGCTTTCAAGAAGAAGCTGGACAGATACCTAAACTTGGTACCCGATCAGCCGGGCTGTGGTTCGTACGTTGGACTACGTGTGACCAGTAGCAACTGCCTGGTTGATCAGACCCTCATCCACAGTGAAGCCTGGTCATGGACTAGGCCGCGGGGGCTTTGCCCCGCGAAACACCCTCCAGGTAGACTCCAGGTACCAGGTAGACTTGTGGAACACAATGCTGGCAGCAGGTTGTCCTTGTTTCCTGGTTGTCATTATGTGATGCAAATGAAGAAAGTTTGTATGAGGGAACGCTGAGGTCACATTAATAATACCTCCAGCTTGGTCTCCAGCTTGGCCTCCAGCTTGGCCTCCAGCTTGACCTCCAGCTTGGCCTCCAGCTTGACCTCCAGCTTGGGCAAATCCAAGTTTCTTCAGAGTTATATTTTCGAAATTGTTTCACGGGATATATACACTGAGAGATGTATGTCTGTGTATATACACTGTGAATGTTTCTCAGTCTTTGTACCCTGAAGGTATTCTTTAATCTTTATCTTAGGTATTAATGTATTTTTGACTGGTGATGTACAGGTGACATACAGATGACATAAAGATTCCCGTATGTTGCATGTCTCAATCTTCAACTTGTCGGTTTTCAAAACCATTCGTCACAACTGTCAGACGCTGCATCATCATGGGATCTTGATACGAAGAATTCTTCAACTCTTGTCCAACCTTTGGACGAAGACCTACTTCGACTAGCGGATGGTACCACTATGACCCCACCTCCTCCTGCTTCACCTCACCTCACTACAGTACATAAGCCACGTCTACGGCCCTATGCTGTACATTCTACAAGATTGATGGACTGAACACATCGACTCCAGGCTGAGGGACTGACTACCTCAAACTCCTCCTCTCCTTTCACCTTTCTGCTTTGTATTGGACTGATGAAGCCACTGTGTGGCGAAACATTTCCAAAATAAATATTCCCGTATGTTGCAAAAATGTCTCAATCTTCAAAAAAAAAAAAAATACTGTTATTTTCAATGAGATTGTTTCGCAAATTTTGTCAGTGACTGATAGTGACATTGATCTTTAGTTGCTGATAAAACTCTTTTTTTTGTAGATAGATACATTCATTTGCCTCTTTCCTCAAAGAAAGCTGCTTGCACTGTGCTAGGCATTACTGATAGATGCTAGATAGCTCTCTTAGATGCTGGGCAATGTTGATAGATGTTAGGAAGGGCTGATAGATGCGAATTAGTGGTGATGCTAGCTGGTCTGCACATCTACTTAGCAATCTTGGGCTCAATTTATCTGGGCTCTCAGCCTCTTCCTGTTCCAGAGATTTAAGTACACTCCATCCTGTCTTATTGTCACCACTGACAACTCTGACACATTTCTTGCGGACAACAAAGAAGGTTACCTAACTCGATCAGGAACTTGCATCTCGACAGGAAACTATTCAGCAAATGTTTATGATATACTCAGTACCATCTTGTCGATTAAGTGCTGTCATCGAGGTGTGAAGAATTACACCTCTGGCGAAACGTTTCTTCTTTTCCTAACTGTAGACAGGTGTTCTTTTTCCAAGATTTGTCAATAGCACCATACAGTTTATAATCCCGGTGAAGTCTAGTGAGTATCCTTATGAATCCTTGATCCAGGACCACCAGGTTTTGGATTCCACTCGTCCTGATGACAGTTTTCTTGTCAGTCTTCCATCTAGAGATGACCAAGTTGTGAACTTCCTCCATTTGCTGAGAGGCTGCCTGTGCAGGATGCTCTTACAGACAGTGGCATCCCTCTGGTACCTTCTCCAAGCCTTGTGCTTCCCAGCATCACAAGTAACGATAATCGAATCAATACTGATTTTCTCTCTCTCTCTCTCATGTTGTTAGGTAAGACACATATGCAACAGTTAGGTATCTTTATTTCGAAACGTTTCGCCTGCACAGTAGGCTTCTTCAGTCGAGTACAGGAAAGTTAATAGAAGCAGAAGAGACTTGAAGACGATGTAATCAGTCCATTACCCTTGAAGTTTTGAGGTGGTCAGTCCCTCAGTCCATCCTGTCACTTCTACTCCATATTGTTTCAGACTATGGAACAATACTCTTCTCCAGACTGAGGGACTGACCACCTCAAAACTTCAAGAGTGATGGACTGATTACATCGTCTTCAAGTCTCTTCTGCTTCTATCAACTTTTCTGTACTCGACTAAAGAAGCCTACTGTGTAGGCGAAACGTTTCGGAATAAAGATACCTAACTGTTGCATATGTCTTACCTGACAACATGTCGGTATTTTATACCATTTTAATGTTCACTCTCTCTCATAATAACACAAACACACGTCACCTTTCCTCGAATCAATAAATCAGCTGACACAAACTGACAACATTCATTGTGTTTTCACAACGTAAACAAAAGTATAATGGAGCAGTTAGAGCGATTGTTTAGTTACCCAAATTACGAATATTCATACAGAAAGCGACGCATTTGCATACAGACTTGACGATGGTAGATGGAGAGACAGAGAGAAAGTTACAATACCCTGGCTGGAATAATTCATACACACACACACACACACAAACACACGTTCAGGACCCTGTACACCGTGTACGTTAGGCCCATATTGGAGTATGCGGCACCAATTTGGAACCCACACCTAGCCAAGCATGTAAAGAAACTAGAGAAAGCGCAAAGGTTTGCAACAGGACTAGCCCCAGAGCTAAGAGGTATGTCCTACGAGGAGAGGTTAAGGGAAATCAACCTGACGACACTGGAGGACAGGAAAGAGAGGGGGGACATGTTAACGACATACAAAATACTGAGAGGAATTGACAGGGTAGACAAAGACAGGATGTTCCAGAGATGGGACACAGTAACAAGGGGGCACAGTTGGAAGTTGAAGACACAGATGAATCACAGGGATGTTAGGAAGTATTTCTTTAGCCACAGAGTAGTCAGGAAGTGGAATAGTTTGGGAAGCGATGTAGTGGAGGCAGGATCCATACATAGTAATTTAAGCAGAGGTATGATAAAGGCCACGGTTCAGGGAGAGTGACCTAGTAGCTATAAGTGAAGAGGCGGGGCCAGGAGATTGGACTCGACCCCTGCAACCTCAACTAGGTGAATACGACTAGGTGAGTACACACACACACACACACACACACACACACACGGGTCTAATCCTTCTAATCTTAGATGGATTAGACTAGGATGATTTGTATGAGACGAAATACTTAACAAATAATGAGAGAGAGAGAGAGAGAGAGAGAGAGA
>NC_091302.1:9098344-9100844 GCF_038502225.1 Cherax quadricarinatus | reverse complement strand
TCTCTCCCTCTCTCTCTTCCATCACCCCCCTCTCTCCTCCTTCTCCCCATCTCTCCCCCTCTGTTTTCCCCTCTCTCTCCCCCTCCCCCTCCCCCTCTCTTTGCCCCTCTGTCTCCCTCCCCTCCCCTCTCCTCTCTCTCTCTATCTCTCTCTCTCTCTCTCTCTCTCTCTCCCTCTCTCTCTCTCTCTCTCTCTCTCTCTCTCTCTCTCTCTCTCTCTATCTATCTCTCTCTCTATCTCTCACTCTCTCTCTTCCCCTTTTTCCCTTATCACTCTCCCCCTCTCTCCTTCTACCTTTCCCTTCTCTCTCTCTCACTCTCTCTCTTCTCCTTTTTCCTTCTCACTCTCCCCCTCTCTCTCTCCTTCTACCTTTCCCTTTTTTTTCTCTCTCTCTCTCTCTTCCCCATTTTCCCTTTTCACTCTCCCCCTCTCCTACCCTTCCCTTCTCTCTCTTTCCCCCTCTCTCTCACTCTCTCTCTCCTCCTTTCCCTTCTCACTCTCCCTCTCTCTCTCTCCTTCTGCCCTTCCCTTCTCTCTCTCTCTCCTTCTGCCCTTCCCTTCTCTCTCTCTCTCTCTCTCTCTCATGGTGGGGACTCACAGGAATCAGGGATCAGGTGAGAATGGTTCTGGTAGGGAGGAGTGGATGGAGGAGCAGTGGAAAAGGATGGAACAAGAGTGAGAGAGAAAATTAGGAGAGCTTTCTGAAAAAATGGAGAAAGAGCTCTTTGTGAAATTGGAAAAGAGGCTGGAGAAGGAGACGAAGAATTGGGAGGCACAAGTCGAAACTGCAGTAGCCAAGATAAGGGTCCTAGAAGTTGACTTAAACAGGCTGAAGCGAGTTACAGGGGCAGTGACCAGAGAAGACACAGCATATGAAGCTGAGAGGGTAAACAGGAAGGAAATATGAATTATGCTAAGGTCATATCAGCCTGCCAAGAAGGGACAAGGAGTGAAAGGGAAGAGCAGCTGGGTGCAGATGGAGAGGGTGCTAGGTCGAATGCTGAGGCACAACCATGCTACCAAGAGCCACTGGAAAAATCAAGGGAGAAAATGACCACATGCAGACAGGATTCAGAGTCACAGAGGGAGAAGCAATGGGGGGAGGAAAGGGCAAAATCAGTGTTTATCCATGGGCTTCAGGAGAGAGAGGAAAGGATACACACCGAAAGACGGCAGGAAGAAAGAAATGAGATTGAGAAAATCATTATGGAAATAGGTGAAGAAGACATGGACGAGATTGTAAATTTTCAGAGAATAGGGTGCTACTTGAAGGGGAGAAACCGACCGATCAAGCTGATTCTCAGGACAGAAACAGTGTGGAACAGGATCCTCCAAGAGAAACCACGGTTGCAATACTCGGAAGAGCACAAAAGGGTGTTCCTAGACAGAGACAGAACACAAACAGACAGCAGCTGAGGGAGAGGACAAAAAAGCGAAAGGAGCTAAAAAAAGAGACAAGGATGGAACCAGCAGAGGTCAGTCAGAACAGAACAGAGCAGCAAGAGCAAGCACACACACAACTATCCTCAGAACCCCACAACCTATCACACCATCCCAACACACACTACAATCCATACTCACAGCTTCCACCCAACACCCAGCTATAGAATCCCACAGTATGCTGCCAGGTCTCCCACCTTCACAGGCCCCACCAAACCAGTGATGGAAAGGAAACTGAAGGTATAGTACATAAACGCTGATGGAATAACAAATAAGTGGGAGGAGTGGCACGAAAGAGTCAAAGAGGCATCACCGGACATCATAGCTCTCACAGAAACCAAGCTTACAGGTATGATAACAGATGCATCTTTCCAACGGGATACCAGATCCTGAGGAAACACAGAGGGAACAGGGAGGGTGAAGGAGTGGCACTGCTGATCAAAAATCGATGGAATTTTGATGAGCTGGAGAGAGGAGACAGCGGAGAAGAAAGTGATTAAATAGCGGGAACGCTTCACTCTGGAGGTCCCAAAGTGGTAATTGCAGTGATGTATAACACACCACGGAACAGCAGGAGGCCAGGGCATGAGTATGACGAGAGCAATAGAGTGATGGTTGACACACAGTGTCAACTATCAGTGCAGTGGCCGGAAGAGCTCATGCATGCAGGACAAAGCTCCTGATCATGGATGACTTTAACCACAAGGAGATCGATTGGGAGAACTTGGAGCTACATGGGGGCCAAGATACATGGAGGGCTAAGATGATGGAGGTGGTACTAGAAAACTTCGTGTTCCAACACGTAAGGGACACTACAAGAGAGAGAGGAGAGGATGAACCAGCAAGATTGGACTTAGTATTCACCTTGAGTAGTGCAGATATTGAGGACATCACATATGAAAGACCCCTTGAGGCCAGCGATCATGTGGTTTTAAGCTTCGAATACACAGTAGAGCTACAAGTGGAGGGGGAAGCAGGAAGGCCAGGACGAATGAAGCCAAACTACAAGAAAGGGGGCAACACGGGAATGAGAAACTTCCTGAACGGGGTTCAGTGGGAC
>NC_091302.1:9033344-9093344 GCF_038502225.1 Cherax quadricarinatus | reverse complement strand
ACGTAAGGGACACTACAAGAGAGAGAGGAGAGGATGAACCAGCAAGACTGGACTTAGTATTCACCTTGAGTAGTGCAGATATTGAGGACATCACATATGAAAGACCCCTTGGGGCCAGCGATCATGTGGTTTTGAGCTTCGAATACACAGTAGAGCTACAAGTGGAGGGGGAAGCAGGAAGGCCAGGACGAATGAAACCAAACTACAGGAGAGGGGACTACACAGGAATGAGGAACTTCCTGAATGAGGTTCAGTGGGACAGAGAACTGGCAGGGAAACCAGTTAATGAGTTGATGGAATATGTAGTCACAATGTGCAAGGAGGCTGAGGAGAGGTTTGTACCCAAGGGTAACAGGAATAATGAAAAAGCCAGGATGAGCCCATGGTTCACTCAAAGATGCAAGGAGACAAAAACCAAGTGTGCTAGGGAATGGAAGAAATATAGAAGGCAAAGGACCCAGGAGAATAAGGAGAACAGTCGTAGAGCCAGAAACGAATATGCACAGATAAGAAGGGAGGCCCAACGTCAATATGAAAACGACATAGCAGCAAAAGCCAAATCTGACCCGAAGCTGTTATACAGCCACATCAGGAAGAAAACAACTGTCAAGGACCAGGTAATCAGGCTAAGGAAGGAAGGAGGAGAGACAACAAGAAATGACAGTGAAGTATGTGAGGAACTCAACAAGAGATTCAAAGAAGTGTTCACAGAGGAGACAGAAGGGGCTCCAGAAAGACGGAGAGGTGCGGTACACCACAATGTGCTGGACACAGTACACACAACCGAGAAAGAAGTGAAGAGGCTTCTGAGTGAGCTAGATACCTCAAAGGCAATGGGGCCAGATAACATCTCTCCATGGGTCCTGAGAGAGGGAGCAGAGGCGCTATGTGTACCCCTAACAACAATATTCAATACATCTATTGAAACAGGGAGATTGCCTGAGGCATGGAAGACAGCAAATGTGGTACCAATCTTTAAAAAAGGAGACAGACATGAAGCACTAAACTACAGACCAGTGTCACTGACATGTATAGCATGCAAAATCATGGAAAAGATTGTCAGGAGAAGAATGGTGGAACATCTAGAAAGGAATGATCTCATCACCAGCAGACAACATGGTTTCAGAGACGGGAAATCCTGTGTCACAAACCTACTGGTGTTCTATGACATGGTGACAGCAGTAAGACAAGAGAGAGAGGGGTGGGTGGATTGCATTTTCTTAGACTGCAAGAAGGCGTTTGACAAAGTACCACACAAGAGATTAGTGCAAAAACTGGAGGACCAAGCAGGAATAACAGGGAAGGCACTGCAATGAATCAGGGAATACTTGTCAGGAAGACAGCAGCGAGTAATGGTACGAGGCGAGGTGTCAGAGTGGGCACCTGTGACCAGCGGGGTCCCACAGGGGTCAGTCCTAGGACCAGTGCTGTTTCTGGTATTTGTGAACGACATGACGGAAGGAATAAACTCCGAGGTGTCACTGTTTACAGATGACGTGAAGTTAATGAGAAGAGTTCATTCGATCGAAGACAAGGCAGAAATACAAAGGGATCTGGAGAGGCTGCAGACCTGGTCCAGCAACTGGCTCCTGGAGTTCAATCCCACCAAGTGCAAAGTCATGAGGATTGGGGAAGGGCAAAGAAGACCGCAGATGGAGTACAGTCTAGGGGGTCAGAGACTACAAACCTCACTCAAGGAAAAAGATCTTGGGGTGAGTATAACACCAGGCACATCTCCTGAAGCGAACATCAACCAAATAACTGCTGCAGCATATGGGCGCCTGGCAAACCTCAGAACAGCATTCCGACATCTTAATAAGGAATCGTTCAGGACCCTGTACACCGTGTACGTTAGGCCCATATTGGGGTATGCGGCACCAGTTTGGAACCCACACCTAGCCAAGCATGTAAAGAAACTAGAGAAAGTGCAAAGGTTTGCAACAAGACTAGTCCCAGAGCTAAGAGGTATGTCCTACGAGGAGAGGTTAAGGGAAATCAACCTGACTACACTGGAGGACAGGAGAGATAGGGGGGACATGATAACGACATACAAAATACTGAGAGGAATTGACAAGGTGGACAAAGACAGGATGTTCCAGAGATTGGACACAGTAACAAGGGGACACAGTTGGAAGCTGAAGACACAGATGAATCACAGGGATGTTAGGAAGTATTTCTTCAGCCACAGAGTAGTCAGTAAGTGGAATTGTTTGGGAAGCGATGTAGTGGAGGCAGGATCCATACATAGCTTTAAGCAGAGGTATGATAAAGCTCACGGCTCAGGGAGAGTGACCTAGTAGCGATCAGTGAAGAGGCGGGGCCAGGAGCTCGGACTCGACCCCCGCAACCTCAACTAGGTGAGTACAACTAGGTGAGTACACGCACACACACACACACACACACACACACACACACACACACACACACACACACACACACATGGTTCTGATATCGCTGATTACTTTTTGATGAATAACATTGACTAAAATTACACAAATCTTCATAAATATAAATTCGATTATTTTTAGAGGATTGTATGAGGCGACAGATAAGTGAAGATTACTTTGTTCAGTGATTACTTTGTTCAGTGATTACTTTGTTCAGTGATTACTTTGTTCAGTGATTACTTTGTTCAGTGATTACTTTGTTCAGTGATTACTTTGTTCAGTGATTACTTTGTTCAGTGATTACTTTGTTCAGTGATTACTTTGTTCAGTGATTACTTTGTTCAGTGATTACTTTGTTCAGTGATTACTTTGTTCAGTGATTACTTTGTTCAGTGATTACTTTGTTCAGTGATTACTTTGTTCAGTGATTACTTTGTTCAATGATTACTTTGTTCAGTGATTACTTTGTTAAGTGATTACTTTGTTCAGTGATTACTTTGTTCAGTGATTACTTTGTTCAGTGATTACTTTGTTCAGTGATTACTTTGTTAAGTGATTACTTTGTTCAGTGATTACTTTGTTCAGTGATTACTTTGTTCAGTGATTACTTTGTTCAGTGATTACTTTGTTCAGTGATTACTTTGTTCAGTGATTACTTTGTTAAGTGATTACTTTGTTCAGTGATTACTTTGTTCAGTGATTACTTTGTTCAGTGATTACTTTGTTCAGTGATTACTTTGTTAAGTGATTACTTTGTTCAGTGATTACTTTGTTCAGTGATTACTTTGTTCAGTGATTACTTTGTTCAGTGATTACTTTGTTAAGTGATTACTTTGTTCAGTGATTACTTTGTTCAGTGATTACTTTGTTCAGTGATTACTTTGTTAAGTGATTACTTTGTTCAGTGATTACTTTGTTCAGTGATTACTTTGTTCAGTGATTACTTTATTCAGTGATTACTTTGTTCAGTGATTACTTTGTTCAGTGATTACTTTGTTCAGTGATTACTTTGTTCAGTGATTACTTTGTTAAGTGATTACTTTGTTCAGTGATTACTTTGTTCAGTGATTACTTTGTTCAGTGATAACTTTGTTCAGTGATTACTTTGTTAAGTGATTACTTTGTTCAGTGATTACTTTGTTCAGTGATTACTTTGTTAAGTGATTACTTTGTTCAGTGATTACTTTGTTCAGTGATTACTTTGTTCAGTGATTACTTTGTTAAGTGATTACTTTGTTCAGTGATTACTTTGTTCAGTGATTACTTTGTTAAGTGATTACTTTGTTCAGTGATTACTTTGTTCAGTGATTACTTTGTTCAGTGATTACTTTGTTCAGTGATTACTTTGTTCAGTGATAACTTTCTTCAGTGATTACTTTGTTCAGTGATTACTTTGTTCAGTGATTACTTTGTTCAGTGATTACTTTGTTCAGTGATTACTTTGTTCAGTGATTACTTTGTTCAGTGATTACTTTGTTCAGTGATTACTTTGTTCAGTGATTAATTTGTTCAGTGATTACTTTGTTCAGTGATTACTTTTTTCAGTGATTACTTTGTTCAGTGATTACTTTGTTCAGTGATTACTTTGTTAAGTGATTACTTTCTTCAGTGATTACTTTGTTCAGTGATTACTTTGTTCAGTGATTACTTTGTTCAGTGATTACTTTGTTCAATGATTACTTTGTTAAGTGATTACTTTGTTCAGTGATTACTTTGTTCAGTGATTACTTTGTTAAGTGATTACTTTGTTCAGTGATTACTTTGTTCAGTGATTACTTTGTTAAGTGATTACTTTGTTCAGTGATTACTTTGTTCAGTGATTACTTTGTTCAGTGATTACTTTGTTCAGTGATTACTTTGTTCAGTGATTACTTTGTTCAGTGATTACTTTGTTCAGTGATTACTTTGTTAAGTGATTACTTTGTTCAGTGATTACTTTGTTCAGTGATTACTTTGTTCAGTGATTACTTTGTTCAGTGATTACTTTGTTAAGTGATTACTTTGTTCAGTGATTACTTTGTTCAGTGATTACTTTGTTAAGTGATTACTTTGTTCAGTGATTACTTTGTTCAGTGATTACTTTGTTCAGTGATTACTTTGTTCAGTGATTACTTTGTTCAGTGATTACTTTGTTCAGTGATTACTTTGTTCAGTGATTACTTTGTTCAGTGATTACTTTGTTCAGTGATTACTTTGTTCAGTGATTACTTTATTCAGCGATTACTTTGTTCAGTGATTACTTTGTTCAGTGATTACTTTATTCAGTGATTACTTTGTTCAGTGATTACTTTGTTCAGTGATTACTTTGTTAAGTGATTACTTTGTTCAGTGATTACTTTGTTCAGTGATTACTTTGTTAAGTGATTACTTTGTTCAGTGATTACTTTGTTAAGTGATTACTTTGTTAAGTGATTACTTTGTTCCATGATTACTTCGTTCAGTGATTACTTTGTTCAATGATTACTTTGTTAAGTGATTACTTCGTTCAGTGATTACTTTGTTAAGTGATTACTTTGTTAAATGATTACTTTGTTCAGTGATTACTTTGTTCGGTGATTACTTTGGTAAGTGATTACTTTGTTCGGTGATTACTTTGTTAAGTGATTACTTTGTTCAGTGATTACTTTGTTCGGTGATTACTTTGTTAAGTGATTACTTTGTTCAGTGATTACTTTGTTCGGTGATTACTTTGTTCAGTGATTACTTTGTTCGGTGATTACTTTGTTAAGTGATTACTTTGTTCAGTGATTACTTTGTTCGGTGATTACTTTGTTCAGTGATTACTTTGTTCAGTGATTACTTTGTTAAGTGATTACTTTGTTCAGTGATTACTTTGTTCGGTGATTACTTTGTTCACTGATTACTTTGTTCGGTGATTACTTTGTTCAGTGATTACTTTGTTCAGTGATTACTTTGTTCGGTGATTACTTTGTTCAGTGCTTACTTTGTTCGGTGATTACTTTGTTAAGTGATTACTTTGTTCAGTGATTACTTTGTTCGGTGATTACTTTGTTCAGTGATTACTTTGTTCGGTGATTACTTTGTTCAGTGATTACTTTGTTCAGTGATTACTTTGTTAAGTGATTACTTTGTTCAGTGATTACTTTGTTCGGTGATTACTTCGTTCAGTGATTACTTTGTTCGGTGATTACTTTGTTCAGTGATTACTTTGTTCGGTGATTACTTTGTTCAGTGATTACTTTTTTCGGTGATTACTTTGTTCAGTGATTACGTTGTTCAGTGATTACTTTGTTAAGTGATTACTTTGTTCAGTGATTACTTTGTTCGGTGATTACTTTGTTCAGTGATTACTTTGTTCGGTGATTACTTTGTTCAATGATTACTTTGTTCGGTGATTACTTTGTTCAGTGATTACTTTGTTTGGTGATTACTTTGTTCAATGATTACTTTGTTCGGTGATTACTTTGTTAAATGATTACTTTGATCAGTGATTACTTCGTTCAGTGATTACTTTGTTAAGTGATTACTTTGTTCGGTGATTACTTTGTTAAGTAATTACTTTATTTTTGTTACTGATAGTTTCTCTAACGGTTGCCGTCACGGTACCGTGACTGTTGTATTACTGTAACGTGGCTATCGTCACTGAACTGAGTACCGTCATCGTACCATGTGTAACGTTACTGTTCCGCGGATGTACCGTCACCGTACCGTGCTTGTACTGCCACTGAACCGTGTGTGTACCGTCACTGCACCTTGTGTGTACCATCACTTTACCGTGTGTGTACCGTCACTGCACCGTGTGTGTACCGTCACTGCACCTTGTGTGTACCATCACTGTACCGTGTGTGTACCGTCACTGCACCGTGTGTGTACCATCACTGCACCGTGTGTGTACCATCACTGTACCGTGTCTGTACCGTCACTGCACCGTGTGTGTACCGCCACTGCACCTTGTGTGTACCATCACTGTACCGTGTGTGTACCCTCACTGCACCTTGTGTGTAACATCACTGTACCATGTGTGTACCGTCACTGCACCGTGTATGTACCGTCACTGCACCTTGTGTGTACCATCACTGTACCGTGTGTGTACCGTCACTGCACCGTGTGTGTAGCGTCACTGTAACGTGTGTGTACCGTCACTCTACCGTGTGTGTACCGTTACTGCATTGTGTGTGTAGCGTCACTGTACCGTGTGTGTACCGTCACTGTACAGTGTGTGTACCGTCACTGTACCGTGTGTGTACCGTCACCGTACCGTGCTTGTACTGCCACTGAACCGTGTGTGTACCGTCACTGCATCTTGTGTGTACCATCACTGTACCGTGTGTGTACCGTCACTGCACTGTGTGTGTAGCGTCACTGTACCGTGTGTGTACCGTCACTGTACAGAGTGCGTACCGTCACTGTACCGTGTGTGTACCGTCACTGCACCGTGTGTGTACCGTCACTGTACCGTGTGTGTACCATCACTGTACCGTGTGTGTACCGTCACTGCACCGTGTGTGTACCGTCACTGCACCGTGTGTGTACCGTCACTGTACCGTGTGTGTACCGTCACTGTACCGTGTGTGTACCGTCACTGTACCGTGTGTGTACCGTCACTGTACCGTGTGTGTACCGTCACTGTACCGTGTGTGTACCGTCACTGTACCGTGTGTGTACCCTCACTGCACAGTGTGTGTAGCGTCACTGTACCGTGTGTGTACCGTCACTGTACCGTGTGTGTAGTGTCACTGTACCGTGTGTGTACCGTCACTGCACCGTGTGTGTACCGTCACTGTACCGTGTGTGTACCGTCACATTTCGCGCTGGAAAATATCGCCCAGTAACAGTGTTATTTATAAATGTTTGACACCGAACGATACATTTTGATAATGTTCGTTCCTTGAACGATAGATATTGGTGTATGTACATAACGCACATGTACACATGTCTTATTACATAAACCTAAATTTATTATTTAAACTTACATGTATGTACTTTTTCTAAATGTACACGAACGCGTATTATACACACACACACACACACACACACACACACACATATATATATATATATATGTATATATATATATATATATATATATATATATATATATATATATATATATATATATATATATATATATATATATATATACATATACATATATATATATATATATATATATATATATATATATATATATATATATATATATATATATATATATATATATATATATATAAAGTGTAGACTGTGGTAATGCAGTAGTGACTTATGGCAACTATCTAGCTGCGGTGTTACCCTGCGATTCTTGTCAGGGCTACAACAGCTGTTGTTCTGTAAGGCGATTCCTGCAAGTGTTCTCCGTGAGTTAATGTGGTTTCGCCAAATTCTCCCCTTCAGTTCATAATTACTGCTGAAATTCATAATAGACGTTACACCTAAGGAGTGTGCATTTTAGATCTTATAAAAGATGCTGATTTCAGTATTAAAGAGATCGCCAAAAATTTTGAGCCTAGCAAAGTTAACTGTTGGTCGGATCCTGAAGAGAAGTGACGACACTGGTGGTTGTGGAGCGCTGCGTCGAGGAAGATGCAGAAGAAACACGCAAGACAACACCTCACGATCATGAGGTTACCATAAGAAATAGTGTGACGGATCTCAAGAAAACCAACAAACATATACAGAGATATTTGGCTTCACCTGGTGTAAATGTTGATTCTTCAACTGCTTGAGGTTGGCAGACCTGCTAGAAAGCTGGTAAAGAAACAATTCTTGACTGCTTGAGGTTGGCAGACCTGCTAGAAAGCTGGTAAAGAAACAATTCTTGACTGCTTGAGGTTGGCAGACCTGCTAGAAAGTTGGTAAAGGAACAATTCTTGACTGCTTGAGGTTGGCAGACCTGCTAGAAAGCTGGTAAAGAAACAATTCTTGACTGCTTGAGGTTAGCAGACCTGCTAGAAAGTTGGTAAAGGAACAATTCTTGACTGCTTGAGGTTGGCAGACCTGCTAGAAAGTTGGTAAAGAAACAATTCTTGACTGCTTGAGGTTGGCAGACCTGCTAGAAAGCTGGTAAAGAAACAATTTTTGACTGCTTGAGGTTGGCAGACCTGCTAGAAAGCTGGTAAAGAAACAATTTTTGACTGCTTGAGGTTGGCAGACCTGCTAGAAAGTTGGTAAAGAAACAATTCTTGACTGCTTGAGGTTGGCAGACCTGCTAGAAAGTTGGTAAAGAAACAATTCTTGACTGCTTGAGGTTGGCAGACCTGCTAGAAAGTTGGTAAAGAAACAATTCTTGACTGCTTGAGGTTGGCAGACCTGCTAGAAAGTTGGTAAAGAAACAATTCTTGACTGTTTGAGGTTGGCAGACCTGCTAGAAAGTTGGTAAAGAAACAATTCTTGACTGCTTGAGGTTGGCAGACCTGCTAGAAAGTTGGTAAAGAAACAATTCTTGACTGCTTGAGGTTGGCAGACCTGCTAGAAAGCAGGTAAAGAAACAATTCTTGACTGCTTGAGGTTGGCAGACCTGCTAGAAAGTTGGTAAAGGAACAATTCTTGACTGCTTGAGGTTGGCAGACCTGCTAGAAAGTTGGTAAAGAAACAATTCTTGACTGCTTGAGGTTGGCAGACCTGCTAGAAAGCTGGTAAAGGAACAATTCTTGACTGCTTGAGGTTGGCAGACCTGCTAGAAAGTTGGTAAAGAAACAATTCTTGACTGCTTGAGGTTGGCAGACCTGCTAGAAAGTTGGTAAAGAAACAATTCTTGACTGCTTGAGGTTGGTAGACCTGCTAGAAAGTTGGTAAAGGAACAATTCTTGACTGCTTGAGGTTGGCAGACCTGCTAGAAAGCTGGTAAAGGAACAATTCTTGACTGCTTGAGGTTGGCAGACCTGCTAGAAAGTTGGTAAAGGAACAATTCTTGACTGCTTGAGGTTGGCAGACCTGCTAGAAACAATTCTTGAAAGACCTGCTAGAAAGCAGGTAAAGAAACAATTCTTGACTGCTTGAGGTTGGCAGACCTGCTAGAAACAAACTGCTTGAGGTGGCAGACCTGCTAGAAAAACAATTCTTGACTGCTTGAGGTTGGCAGACCTGCTAGAAAGACCTGCTAGAAAGCAGGTAAAGAAACAATTCTTGACTGCTTGAGGTTGGCAGACCTGCTAGAAAGTTGGTAAAGAAACAATTCTTGACTGCTTGAGGTTGGCAGACCTGCTAGAAAGCTGGTAAAGAAACAATTTTTGACTGCTTGAGGTTGGCAGACCTGCTAGAAAGCTGGTAAAGAAACAATTTTTGACTGCTTGAGGTTGGCAGACCTGCTAGAAAGTTGGTAAAGAAACAATTCTTGACTGCTTGAGGTTGGCAGACCTGCTAGAAAGTTGGTAAAGAAACAATTCTTGACTGCTTGAGGTTGGCAGACCTGCTAGAAAGTTGGTAAAGAAACAATTCTTGACTGCTTGAGGTTGGCAGACCTGCTAGAAAGTTGGTAAAGAAACAATTCTTGACTGTTTGAGGTTGGCAGACCTGCTAGAAAGTTGGTAAAGAAACAATTCTTGACTGCTTGAGGTTGGCAGACCTGCTAGAAAGTTGGTAAAGAAACAATTCTTGACTGCTTGAGGTTGGCAGACCTGCTAGAAAGCAGGTAAAGAAACAATTCTTGACTGCTTGAGGTTGGCAGACCTGCTAGAAAGTTGGTAAAGGAACAATTCTTGACTGCTTGAGGTTGGCAGACCTGCTAGAAAGTTGGTAAAGAAACAATTCTTGACTGCTTGAGGTTGGCAGACCTGCTAGAAAGCTGGTAAAGGAACAATTCTTGACTGCTTGAGGTTGGCAGACCTGCTAGAAAGTTGGTAAAGAAACAATTCTTGACTGCTTGAGGTTGGCAGACCTGCTAGAAAGTTGGTAAAGAAACAATTCTTGACTGCTTGAGGTTGGTAGACCTGCTAGAAAGTTGGTAAAGGAACAATTCTTGACTGCTTGAGGTTGGCAGACCTGCTAGAAAGCTGGTAAAGGAACAATTCTTGACTGCTTGAGGTTGGCAGACCTGCTAGAAAGTTGGTAAAGGAACAATTCTTGACTGCTTGAGGTTGGCAGACCTGCTAGAAAGTTGGTAAAGAAACAATTCTTGACTGCTTGAGGTTGGCAGACCTGCTAGAAAGCAGGTAAAGAAACAATTCTTGACTGCTTGAGGTTGGCAGACCTGCTAGAAAGTTGGTAAAGAAACAATTCTTGACTGCTTGAGGTTGGCAGACCTGCTAGAAAGTTGGTAAAGAAACAATTCTTGACTGCTTGAGGTTGGCAGACCTGCTAGAAAGCTGGTAAAGGAACAATTCTTGACTGCTTGAGGTTGGCAGACCTGCTAGAAAGTTGGTAAAGAAACAATTCTTGACTGCTTGAGGTTGGCAGACCTGCTAGAAAGCTGGTAAAGGAACAATTCTTGACTGCTTGAGGTTGGCAGACCTGCTAGAAAGTTGGTAAAGAAACAATTCTTGACTGCTTGAGGTTGGCAGACCTGCTAGAAAGCTGGTAAAGGAACAATTCTTGACTGCTTGAGGTTGGCAGACCTGCTAGAAAGTTGGTAAAGAAACAATTCTTGACTGCTTGAGATTGGTAGACCTGCTAGAAAGTTGGTAAAGGAACAATTCTTGACTGCTTGAGGTTGGCAGACCTGCTAGAAAGCTGGTAAAGGAACAATTCTTGACTGCTTGAGGTTGGCAGACCTGCTAGAAAGTTGGTAAAGGAACAATTCTTGACTGCTTGAGGTTGGCAGACCTGCTAGAAAGCAGGTAAAGAAACAATTCTTGACTGCTTGAGGTTGGCAGACCTGCTAGAAAGTTGGTAAAGGAACAATTCTTGACTGCTTGAGGTTGGCAGACCTGCTAGAAAGCTGGTAAAGGAACAATTCTTGACTGCTTGAGGTTGGCAGACCTGCTAGAAAGTTGGTAAAGAAACAATTCTTGACTGATTGAGGTTGGCAGACCTGCTAGAAAGTTGGTAAAGAAACAATTCTTGACTGCTTGAGGTTGGCAGACCTGCTAGAAAGTTGGTAAAGAAACAATTCTTGACTGATTGAGGTTGGCAGACCTGCTAGAAAGTTGGTAAAGAAACAATTCTTGACTGCTTGAGGTTGGCAGACCTGCTAGAAAGTTGGTAAAGAAACAATTCTTGACTGCTTGAGGTTGGCAGACCTGCTAGAAAGTTGGTAAAGAAACAATTCTTGACTGCTTGAGGTTGGCAGACCTGCTAGAAAGTTGGTAAAGAAACAATTCTTGACTGCTTGAGGTTGGCAGACCTGCTAGAAAGTTGGTAAAGAAACAATTCTTGACTGCTTGAGGTTGGCAGACCTGCTAGAAAGTTGGTAAAGAAACAATTCTTGACTGCTTGAGGTTGGCAGACCTGCTAGAAAGTTGGTAAAGAAATAATTCTTGACTGCTTGAGGTTGGCAGACCTGCTAGAAAGCTGGTAAAGAAACAATTCTTGACTGCTTGAGGTTGGCAGACCTGCTAGAAAGTTGGTAAAGAAATAATTCTTGACTGATGCTATTAAGAAAAAACGGCTGCGGTGGTCACTCGATCATAAGGGATGAACGACATGTGAATGGAGAAAAGTTGTATTTTCAGATGAGGCGCATTTTGAAGTACATGGGTACAGATCAGTGGTAGTGAAGTACATGGGTACAGATCAGTGGTAGTGAAGTATATGGGTACAGATCAGTGGTAGTGAAGTATATGGGGACAGATCAGTGGTAGTGAAGTATATGGGTACAGATCAGTGGTAGTGAAGTACATGGGGACAGATCAGTGGTAGTGAAGTACATGGGTACAGATCAGTGGTAGTGAAGTATATGGGTACAGATCAGTGGTAGTGAAGTATATGGGGAGAGATCAGTGGTAGTGAAGTACATGGGTATAGATCAGTGGTAGTGAAGTACATGGGTATAGATCAGTGGTAGTGAAGTACATGGGTATAGATCAGTGGTAGTGAAGTACATGGGTACAGATCAGTGGTAGTGAAGTACATGGGTATAGATCAGTGGTAGTGAAGTACATGGGTATAGATCAGTGGTAGTGAAGTACATGGGTACAGATCAGTGGTAGTGAAGTACATGGGTATAGATCAGTGGTAGTGAAGTACATGGGTATAGATCAGTGGTAGTGAAGTACATGGGGACAGATCAGTGGTAGTGAAGTACATGGGTACAGATCAGTGGTAGTGAAGTACATGGGTACAGATCAGTGGTAGTGAAGTACATGGGTACAGATCAGTGGTAGTGAAGCACATGGGGACAGATCAGTGGTAGTGAAGTATATGGGTATAGATCAGTGGTAGTGAAGTACATGGGTATAGATCAGTGGTAGTGAAGTACATGGGTATCGATCAGTGGTAGTGAAGTACATGGGTACAGATCAGTGGTAGTGAAGTACATGGGTACAGATCAGTGGTAGTGAAGTATATGGGGACAGATCAGTGGTAGTGAAGTACATGGGTACAGATCAGTCGTAGTGAAGTACATGGGGACAGATCAGTGGTAGTGAAGTACATGGGTATAGATCAGTGGTAGTGAAGTACATGGGGACAGATCAGTGGTAGTGAAGTACATGGGTATAGATCAGTGGTAGTGAAGTACATGGGGACAGATCAGTGGTAGTGAAGTACATGGGGACAGATCAGTGGTAGTGAAGTACATGGGTATAGATCAGTGGTAGTGAAGTACATGGGTATAGATCACTGGTAGTGAAGTACATGGGTATAGATCAGTGGTAGTGAAGTACATGGGGACAGATCAGTGGTAGTGAAGTACATGGGTACAGATCAGTGGTAGTGAAGTACATGGGTACAGATCAGTGGTAGTGAAGTATATGGGGACAGATCAGTGGTAGTGAAGTACATGGGTACAGATCAGTGGTAGTGAAGTACATGGGGACAGATCAGTGGTAGTGAAGTACATGGGTATAGATCAGTGGTAGTGAAGTACATGGGGACAGATCAGTGGTAGTGAAGTACATGGGTATAGATCAGTGGTAGTGAAGTACATGGGGACAGATCAGTGGTAGTGAAGAACATGGGTATAGATCAGTGGTAGTGAAGTACATGGGGACAGATCAGTGGTAGTGAAGTACATGGGTATAGATCAGTGGTAGTGAAGTACATGGGTATAGATCAGTGGTAGTGAAGTACATGGGTATAGATCAGTGGTAGTGAAGTACATGGGTACAGATCAGTGGTAGTGAAGTACATGGGGACAGATCAGTGGTAGTGAAGTACATGGGTATAGATCAGTGGTAGTGAAGTACATGGGTATAGATCAGTGGTAGTGAAGTACATGGGGACAGATCAGTGGTAGTGAAGTACATGGGGACAGATCAGTGGTAGTGAAGTACATGGGTATAGATCAGTGGTAGTGAAGTACATGGGTATAGATCAGTGGTAGTGAAGTACATGGGGACAGATCAGTGGTAGTGAAGTACATGGGGACAGATCAGTGGTAGTGAAGTACATGGGTACAGATCAGTGGTAGTGAAGTACATGGGGACAGATCAGTGGTAGTGAAGTACATGGGTACAGATCAGTGGTAGTGAAGTACATGGGTACAGATCAGTGGTAGTGAAGTACATGGGTATAGATCAGTGGTAGTGAAGTACATGGGTATAGATCAGTGGTAGTGAAGTACATGGGTATAGATCAGTGGTAGTGAAGTACATGGGGACAGGTCAGTGGTAGTGAGGTACATGGGTATAGATCACTGATAGTGAAGTACATGGGTATAGATCAGTGGTAGTGAAGTACATGGGGACAGATCAGTGGTAGTGAAGTACATGGGTATAGATCAGTGTTAGTGAAGTACATGGGTATAGATCAGTGGTAGTGAAGTACATGGGTACAGATCAGTGGTAGTGATGCACATGGGTACAGATAAGTGGTATTGAAGCACATGGGGACAGATCAGTGGTAGTGAAGTACATGGGGACAGATCAGTGGTAGTGAAGCACATGGGTACAGATAAGTGGTAGTGAGACGGAGGAGAGGAGGACCTCTTCAGAAAGTACACATTCAACAAGCGCTGAAACACCCACCTAAGATGTTTTGGGGAAGTTTTAGAGACAAAGGCCCTGGCCTTTCGTATTTGCTTGGACCTCCTCTTTTATGCAGCCTTGCAAGCTCCTAATGATAAGCTGATTGCACCACGAAAGGCCTAGAGGTATCATTCCACTTCCGCTGTGGTTGTTTTGCACGAGAATGTTAATGTATTTCCCTGCCACCTATGAATAACGTCTCCAGCGTTGTGGAACCCTTCATACTTATCATTAATAATATAATATGCTTATTATCTGCAGGTACATGATACAACTTATACAGACCATAGCTCACATCAATGACATTCTACTGTTAAGAAAGCCGCTTGTTATGCGCAGCATTTCGGGCAAATTAGGTCAGTTATGTCCCCAAGATGCGACCCACAGTCGACTAACACCCAGGTACCTATTTTACTGCTAGGTGAACATGAAGAGCAGGTATCTTAAGGAAACGTATTCTAATGTATCCACCCGTATCGGGGATCGAGCCACGGACACTCAGCGTGTGAAGCGAGAGCGTTGCCTACCAGTCCACGGGTCACATTACTGGGCCCTGCCTTGTGTGTTTAGCTGTCTATAGGGAATTAAACAGCGTAAAAGATTCAGAAATCAACGGTGAGGAACAAGGAGGACCAATGCATCTTAGGGAGAAAATAGCAGTGTCCTCCATTAGTTTAATTACTGTGGCTGTTACTCTAAGATAAGATTTGTTCCGATTTTTAACCTGGAAGGTTAGCCACCCAGGATAGGCCGAGAAAGTCAGTGCGTCATTAACAACTGTCTTATTTCCAATTTTGCCCCCCAAGATGCAACCCACATCAGTCAACTAACACCCAAGTACCTACTTTCTGCTAGGGACAACAGGTGTAAGAAAACACGCCCAATGTTTTCACCCTTGCAGGGGACCGAACCCCGGACACTCAGTGTGTGAGGCAAGAGCGTTGCCTACCAGGTTACCATTAGGAGACAATGGTCTAACACAACAGGTCTAATGAAAGCCCGACCGGCAAATTTTTGCTTATAAGATTCAGTTATCATCAGAATGTCAGTGTAGAATCACCTCTTTTAAAAGAGCCCAGAGTTTTCATTCAAATATTTTTTTCATTTATGTTAATGCAAAAATTAATAATTTTGTACCAAAAGAACCTTAGAAAACTTACCTAACTTTATTATAACAAACGCAATTTAATTTAGCCTAATCCAGCTAAATATATTTAATAATAAACAAACACAATGAAATATATTTTTCGTTAGGTTCAGAATGATTTTTGTGAAATTATTGCATACACAAATTTTCGCTTTCATTATTCGGCAAGAAGAGCGTTGCTATTTAAACCAAAATAGCAAGTTTTACTTATTCAACATGACATATATATGCAACCACGAAACAAGTGGTATTATTGCAATTAACAAACTGCGGCCGGCCGAGGATCGAACCCATGCTGCTTTAGCCAACCTTGAGGGAATATTCTGGAACACTGGCAACTTTTCTATTTCAGAACTAAAGTTCAGGAGTAATAACACTGACAGTACACTGATAGTACACTCACTGACAGTACACTGATAGTACACTCACTGATAGTACACTGATAGTACACTCACTGACAGTACACTGATAGTACACTCACTGACAGTACACACTGATAGTACACTCACTGACAGTACACTGATAGTACACTCACTGACAGTACACTGATAGTACACTCACTGACAGTACACTGATAGTACACTCACTGACAGTACACTGATAGTACACTCACTGACAGTACACTGATAGTACACTCACTGACAGTACACACTGATAGTACACTCACTCACAGTACACTGATAGTACACTCACTCACAGTACACTGATAGTACACTCACTCACAGTACACTGATAGTACACTCACTCACAGTACACTGATAGTACACTCACTCACAGTACACTGATAGTACACTCACTGACAGAACACACTGACAGTACACTCACTGACAGTACACACTGATAGTACACTCACTGACAGTACACACTGATAGTACACTCACTAACAGTACACACTGATAGTACTCACTGACAGTACACACTGATAGTACACTCACTGACAGTACGCACTGATAATACACTCACTGACAGTACACACTGATAGTACTCACTGACAGTACACACTGATAGTACACTCACTGACAGTACACCCTGATAGTACACTCACTGACAGTACACTGAAAGTACACTCACTGACAGTACAAACTGATAGTACACTCACTGACAGTACACACTGAAAGTACACTCACTGACAGTACACACTGATAGTACACTCACTGACAGTACACACTGATAGTATACTCACTGACAGTACACACTGATAGTACACTCACTGACAGTACACACTGATAGTACACTCACTGACAGTACACACTGATAGTACACTCACTGACAGTACACACTGATAGTACACTCACTGACAGTACACACTGATAGTACACTTACTGACAGTACACACTGATAGTACACTCACTGACAGTACACACTGATAGTACACTCACTGACAGTACACACTGATAGTACACTTACTGACAGTACACACTGATAGTACACTCACTGACAGTTCACACTGATAGTACACTCACTGACAGTACACACTGATAGTACACTCACTGACAGTACACACTGATAGTACACTTACTGACAGTACACACTGATAGTACACTTACTGACAGTACACACTAATAAAAAGTCTGGGCTGGATGGTACTGCCCTTGATGCTGGCCATGTAGTCAGAAACTGTAAGGCTGGAGGTGTAGTCTTGGTAGTCAGTAAATGTGGGGCTGATAGTGCTGTCCTGGGAGACAGTAATGGTGAAGCTGGAGATTTTGTCCAGGAAGTCGGGAAATATACGCAGGAGGGAATGCATATAAATGACCCCATGGGAGACAGGAGCTGTAGTGGGGAAACAAGTGTAGTCAAAGATAAGATAAAACCAATATTGCAAACTAGTAATATCACAGGAAATAGCAAACAAGAGGACTCCACTAGCAATAGTGAGGATATATTGCCAAAAACAACTGGTGAGAGCTCCATTCTTGGTGCTAGTGAGGATAGGAATAAAACAGGTAAACATGCACCAACAGGGAATACAGTCACAGAAACCCGAGGCAAACGGAAACCAAGCCTGTGCACATACTATGCACTTGGTATCTGCAGACATGGGAAATCTGGAAAAACAGATGGGATGTGCAACTATGACCACCCTAGAAAATGCCATGCCCATATGACAACAGGAAAATGCAAACTCCCTTCCTATAAGCTTTTCACCCTGAAATGTGTACCTGTTCAGTACAGGAAAGACTGTGCTATAACTTAAATTTCCAGGCACACCATCTAAAGGGGACAAAAAGATACAAAACATCCAGGCCATGGGAAAACCTGGGTAGCCACAGCCACTCAAGAGGGAGAGGTTTTTCAGTGCCAGGAAGGAAAAAAAAAACTGGCAGGAAATGGCAGAAATCGTACACCAAATCCAGTCATTCCTGGAGTGGAACCACAGTCAATGGCCTCCACTCCAAACCAACAGATACAGATACTAATGCCGGAAAAAAATCCCCCTCCCCAGTACCAACAATACCACCAGTCCGATGACATTCTTCTTTGCAAATATACAGGGTCTAAAGCCAGCAACAAACAACAAAATACCATTCATCCGTGGACTGCTTGCAGAGGCAAAGCCAATGTTCGCGGCTTTCACTGAGACCCACATAAAGGATCACTTGGACAACGAAATATGGATCCCAGGTTACAACCTATACAGATGCGACAGAATGAACAGGCAAAAGCGGAGGGTTGGCCTGTACATTGCAGAGTCACCTGTTTGCACAGAATTGCTTAATGCCTCAAATGATGTAATGGAAGTTTTAGCAGTAAAGATCGAGAACCAAAACCTAGTCATTGTGGTAGTCTATAAGCCTCCGGATGCAACATCCCAGCAATTCCAGGAACAGCTGTTAAAAATTGACCACTGTCTGGAAAATCTGCCAGCTCCTGCACCCAATATCTTGCTCCTGGGGGATTTCAACTTAAGGTACCTAAAATGGAGGAATATAGCAAATAATGTCGTTGCAGTAAGAACACCAGGAGGCAGCTCTGATGAGAACTCGCACACACACGAGCTTTTAAATCTCTGCACAAAATTCAATTTAAACCAGCAAATAATAGAGCCTACTAGACTGGAGAATACACTAGACCTCATCTTCACTAACAATGATGATCTGATACGAAATGTCACCATATCAAAAACAATATACTCAGATCACAACATAATTGAGGTTCAGACATGTATGCGGGGAGCCCCAGACCGACATAATGAGATTAGTCACGAGGGAGCATTCACCAAATTCAACTTCAATAACAAAAACATGTGGGACCAAGTAAACCAAGTCCTAACCGAAATAAGCTGGGAAGATATACTAAGCAACACAGACCCCAACTTTTGCCTAGAACAGATTAACTCGGTGGCACTCGATGTATGCACAAGGCTTATTCCTCTAAGAAAAAGGAGTAGATGTAAAATAGAAAGAGACAGGCGCTCCCTTTACAGGAGACGGAAAAGAATAACAGAGCGGCTACAAGAGGTCAACATATCTGAAATGCATAGGGAGACACTGGTCAGAGAAATAGCAAGCATCGAACTTAAGCTAAAGGAATCTTATAGGAGTCAGGAATCGCGGGAAGAACTAAAAGCCATAAATGAAATCGAAAGAAACCCAAAGTATTTCTTCTCCTATGCCAAATCAAAGTCGAGAACAACATCCAGTATTGGGCCCCTACTTAAACAAGATGGGTCCTACACAGATGACAGCAAGGAAATGAGTGAGCTACTCAAGTCCCAATATGACTCAGTTTTTAGTAAGCTTCCAACCAGACTGAGAGTCGAAGATCAAAATGATTTTTTTATGAGAGAGCCACAGAATTTGGCTAACACAAGCCTATCTGATGTTTTCCTGACGCCAAATGACTTCGAACAGGCGATAAATGACATGCCCATGCACTCTGCCCCAGGGCCAGACTCATGGAACTCCGTGTTCATCAAGAACTGCAAGAAGCCCCTATCACGAGCTTTTACCATCCTATGGAGAGGGAGCATGGACACGGTGGTCGTCCCACAGTTACTAAAAACAACAGACATAGCCCCACTCCACAAAGGGGGCAGTAAAGCAACAGCAAAGAACTACAGACCGATAGCACTAACATCCCATATCATAAAAATCTTTGAAAGGGTCCTAAGAAGCAAGAGCACCACCCATCTAGAAACCCATCAGTTACAAAACCCAGGGCAACATGGGTTTAGAACAGGTCGGTCCTGTCTGTCTCAACTATTGGATCACTACGACAAGGTCCTAGATGCACTAGAAAACAAAAAGAATGCAGATGTAATATATACAGACTTTGCAAAAGCCTTCGACAAGTGTGACCATGGCGTAATAGCGCACAAAATGCGTGCTAAAGGAATAACAGGAAAAGTCGGTCGATGGATCTATAATTTCCTCACTAACAGAACACAGAGAGTAGTAGTCAACAGAGTAAAGTCCGAGGCAGCTACGGTGAAAAGCTCTGTTCCACAAGGCACAGTACTCGCTCCCATCTTGTTCCTCATCCTCATATATGACATAGACAAGGATGTCAGCCACAGCACCGTGTCTTCCTTTGCAGATGACACCCGAATCTGCATGACAGTGTCTTCCATTGCAGACACTGCAAGGCTCCAGGCGGACATCAACCAAATCTTTCAGTAGGCTGCAGAAAACAATATGAAGTTCAACGATGAGAAATTTCAATTACTCAGATATGGTAAACACGAGGAAATTAAATCTTCATCAGAGTACAAAACAAATTCTGGCCACAAAATTGAGCGAAACACCAACGTCAAAGACCTGGGAGTGATCATGTCGGAGGATCTCACCTTCAAGGACCATAACATTGTATCAATCGCATCTGCTAGAAAAATGACAGGATGGATAATGAGAACCTTCAAAACTAGGGAGGCCAAGCCCATGATGACACTCTTCAGGTCACTTGTTCTATCTAGGCTGGAATATTGCTGCACACTAACAGCACCTTTCAAGGCAGGTGAAATTGCTGACCTAGAAAATGTACAGAGAACCTTCACGGCGCGCATAACGGAGATAAAACACCTCAATTATTGGGAGCACTTGAGGTTCCTGAACCTGTATTCCCTGGAACGCAGGCGGGAAAGATACAGGATTATATACACCTGGAAAATCCTAGAGGGACTAGTACCGAACTTGCACACGAAAATTACTCACTACGAAAGCAAAAGACTTGGCAGACGATGCAACATCCCCCCAATGAAAAGCAGGGGTGTCACTAGCACGTTAAGAGACCATACAATAAGTGTCAGGGGCCCGAGACTGTTCAACTGTCTCCCAGCATACATAAGGGGGATTACCAACAGACCCCTGGCAGTCTTCAAGCTGGCACTGGACAAGCACCTAAAGTCAGTTCCTGATCAGCCGGGCTGTGGCTCGTACGTTGGTTTGTGTGCAGCCAGCAGCAACAGCCTGGTTGATCAGGCTCTGATCCACCAGGAGGCCTGGTCACAGACCGGGCCGCGGGGGCGTTGACCCCCGGAACTCTCTCCAGGTAAACTCCAGGTAATAGTACACTCACTGACAGTACACACTGATAGTACACTCGCTGACAGTTCACACACTGATAGTACACTCACTGACAGTACACACTGATAGTACACTCACTGACAGTACACACTGATAGTACACTCACTGACAGTACACATACTGATAGTACACTTGCTGACAGTACACACACACTGATAGTACACTCACTGACAGTACACACACTGACAGCACACTCACTGACAGTACACACACTGACAGTACACACTGATAGTACACTCGCTGACAGTACACACACACTGATAGTACACTCACTGACAGTACACACACTGACAGTACACACTGATAGTACACTCACTGACAGTACACACACTGACAGTACACATACTGATAGTACACTCGCTGACAGTACACACACACTGATAGTACACTCACTGACAGTACACTCACTGACAGTACACACACTGACAGTACACACACTGACAGTACACTCACTGACAGTACACACTGATAGTACACTCACTGACAGTATACACTGATAGTCCACTCATTGACAGTACACACTGATAGTACACTCACTGACAGTACACACTGATAGTACTCACTGACAGTACACACACACTGACAGTACACTCACTGATAGTACACACTTATAGTACACTCACTGACAGTACACTCACTGACAGTACACTCACTGACAGTACACACAGACAGTACACACAGACAGTACACACAGACAGTACACACAGACAGTACACACAGACAGTACACACAGACAGTACACACAGACAGGACACACAGACACGACACACAGACAGTACAAACAGACAGGACACACAGACAGGACACACAGACAGGACACACAGACAGTACACACAGACAGTACACACAGACAGGACACACAGACAGGACACACAGTACACACAGACAGGACACACAGACAGTACAAACAGACAGGACACACAGACAGGACACACAGACAGGACACACAGACAGGACACACAGACAGGACACACAGACAGGACACACAGACAGGACACACAGACAGTACACACAGACAGTACACACAACATAGTGTGTGTACTGTCAAAATATTAACTTGTGCTTTCAATATTCTAATCAAACAGAAAATTCAACAAAGATGTTAACTCTCTTTTTTCTTACTTAGTTTTCAGAAAATTTAGCAGTTTTTTTACCCTCAGAATTTCATTATTATTATTATTATTATTATTATTATTATTATTATTATTATTATTATTATTATTATTATTATTATTATTATTATTATTATTACTGTAATTATCATTATTATTTTTATTACTTGATTTTGTAATTATTGTGGAATTTTTTATAATTTTCCCAAATTTAGTGTAAAAAATAAATAATAAAAAATAAATAATACTCAAAATATATTGTTAGTGTGAGTGAAATAAAAATGTGAATTACAAAAATGAACCGTCACATCAGCCGGGAAGAGACGAGGAAAATGGCGACGTGTCAATGGTGTTATCGTTGAATGTTTTATTAATTTGAGCGTCCAGGAGGCCAGAAATAGTGTGAGGGAGGCCTGAGTAACGGTTAAAGGCAGGTATAATCTTGGTGTGTTGAGAAGTTTAATCCTGAAGCAGCCATATTAAGACTACACTGGGAACTTTAATGTTACGTTAGTATCTGCGCTGCAAGTAACTAATGTGTCAATGGTGAGTCACATTTTACTGTATAACTTTTTTTAATAAGCATATATCATTATTTACCAGCTCCTTTTGATTATAATTGACCAGTGGTGGACCCGAGAGGCCGTCCTTCCCTTCCAAGTCACAAACCCATCATACACTCAACTTACTATCTTACTGTTTACCAGCATTACTGGCATCAATTTTTATCTAATTTATAGACCCAACTTGGTGAGTGGGAAAGTGTGTGTGTGTGTGTGTGTGTGTGTGTGTGGAAGGAGACACATGGAGCAGCCATGTGTCTCCCACCTGGTTCTGACGTTCAACTAACATTACTAAGGTCGATAAATTGTTACTTAGTCTCCCCCCCCCCCTTAAATTATGTGGATGAAATATTTCAGGAATATGTTCAACCTCATCCCCATAATGTCCTCACTATTATTTTTGAGCCTAACGTCTTTCAACTCACTTCTACTGTTGTCTTGCTTTCAATTTTTTTGAAGATTTGGTAATATTAGAGAGATTTTGTTTTTTTTATTACTTTTTTTTAACCATTATTTTCTTTCAGCGCTTATTTTTTTTTTTTTTTTTAATATTTTTTATACATCTTAATATCTCTCAACAATTGCTACTTTTTTTCTCTCGGAAAACTGTTAAGTTTTACTAGTATATGTTTGAAACATTTTTCCCCCATATTGAACTTTTTTCATTTGTTTAGGCCTATAAACTCAAGGAAAAATAAAAGGTTTATGTGAAACGAGTCAGTTTTAGATGGCGTAAGAGACGAAGAAGTTGGTACAATGTTCCTTCATGTCTATGATTTTCTATGATTGGTTAAAAGCTCTCAGTTTATGATGTGGTTTCGAATGAGTATCATTCAGTCATGCAATATCATGCAGTGTCTTGCAGTATCATGCAGTCTCATGCAGTGTCATGCAGTGTCTTGTAGTATCATGCAGTGTCTTGTAGTATCATGCAGTGTCTTGTAGTATCATGCAGTGTCTTGCAGTATCATGCAGTGTCTTGCAGTATCATGGAGTCTTGCAGTATCATGCAGTGTCTTACAGTATCATGGAGTGTCTTGCAGTATCATGCAGTGTCTTGCAGTATCATGCAGTGTCTTGCAGTATCATGGAGTGTCTTGCAGTATCATGCAGTGTCTTGCAGTATCATGCAGTGTCTTGCAGTATCATGCAGTGTCTTGCAGTATCATGCAGTATCTTGCAGTATCATGCAGTGTCTTGCAGTATCATGTAGTGTCTTGCAGTATCATGCAGTGTCTTGCAGTATCATGCAGTGTCTTGCAGTATCATGTAGTGTCTTGCAGTATCATGCAGTGTCTTGCAGTATCATGCAGTGTCTTGCAGTATCATGTAGTGTCTTGCAGTATCATGCAGTGTCTTGCAGTATCATGCAGTGTCTTGCAGTATCATGTAGTGTCTTGCAGTATCATTCAGTGTCTTGCAGTCTCTTGCAGTATCATTCAGTGTCTTGCAGTATCATTCAGTGTCTTGCAGTATCATGCAGTGTCTTGCAGTATCATTCAGTGTCTTGCAGTGTCTTGCAGTCTCTTGCAGTATCATTCAGTGTCTTGCAGTATCATGCAGTCTCATGCAGTGTCATGCAGTGTCTTGTAGTATTATGCAATGTCTTGTAGTATCATGCAGTGTCTTGCAGTATCATGCAGTGTCTTGCAGTATCATGGAGTCTTGCAGTATCATGTAGTGTCTTACAGTATCATGGAGTGTCTTGCAGTATTATGCAGTGTCTTGCAGTATCATGGAGTGTCTTGCAGTATCATGCAGTGTCTTGCAGTATCATGCAGTGTCTTACAGTATCATGCAGTGTCTTGCAGTATCATGGAGTGTCTTGCAGTATCATGGAGTGTCTTGCAGTATCATGGAGTGTCTTGCAGTATCATGCAGTGTCTTGTAGTATCATGCAGTGTCTTTCAGTATCATGCAGTGTCTTGCAGTATCATGCAGTGTCTTACAGTATCATGCAGTGTCTTGCAGTATCATGTAGTGTCTTGCAGTATCATGCAGTGTCTTGTAGTATCATGCAGTGTCTTGCAGTATCATGCAGTGTCTTACAGTATCATGCAGTGTCTTGCAGTATCATGGAGTGTCTTGCAGTATCATGGAGTGTCTTGCAGTATCATGCAGTGTCTTGTAGTATCATGCAGTGTCTTTCAGTATCATGCAGTGTCTTGCAGTATCATGGAGTGTCTTGCAGTATCATGCAGTGTCTTGCAGTATCATGCAGTGTCTTGCAGTATCATGCAGTGTCTTGCAGTATCATGCAGTGTCTTGCAGTATCATGCAGTGTCTTGCAGTATCATGCAGTGTCTTGCAGTATCATGCAGTGTCTTTCAGTATCATGCTGTGTCTTGCAGTATCATGCAGTGTCTTGTAGTATCATGCAGTGTCTTGCAGTATCATGCAGTGTCTTGCAGTATCATGCAGTGTCTTGCAGTATCATGCAGTGTCTTGCAGTATCATGCAGTGTCTTACAGTATCATGCAGTGTCTTGTAGTATCATGCAGTGTCTTACAGTATCATGGAGTGTCTTGCAGTATCATGCAGTGTCTTGCAGTATCATGCAGTGTCTTGCAGTATCATGCAGTGTCTTGCAGTATCATGCAGTGTCTTGCAGTATCATACAGTGTCTTGCAGTATCATGCAGTGTCTTGCAGTATCATGCAGTGTCTTGCAGTATCATGCAGTGTCTTGTAGTATCATGCAGTGTCTTGTAGTATCATGCAGTGTCTTGTAGTATCATGCAGTGTCTTGCAGTATCATGCAGTGTCTTGCAGTATCATGCAGTGTCTTGCAGTATCATGCAGTGTCTTGTAGTATCATGCAGTGTCTTGTAGTATCATGCAGTGTCTTGTAGTATCATGCAGTGTCTTGTAGTATCATGCAGTGTCTTGCAGTATCATGCAGTGTCTTGTAGTATCATGCAGTGTCTTGCAGTATCATGCAGTGTCTTGCAGTATCATGCAGTGTCTTGTAGTATCATGCAGTGTCTTGCAGTATCATGCAGTGTCTTGTAGTATCATGCAGTGTCTTGTAGTATCATGCAGTGTCTTGTAGTATCATGCAGTGTCATGGCGACAGCTTCCAGCATACTATTGTTGGGAAGTATTGAACGTATTTGAGAGACTATACCTCTGTCAGGGTTACAGATGTAAAGTTCAATGATACATCTGCCAAGGTTACAACTGTGAAGTTCAAGATATGTATTGAACATCTAACATCCAACCTTAATTATGTAGCATGAGTGTGTCCAAGTGTAGATGACTTTTGTGTTTACAAGTACCACTTATTCCTGCAACCAAGTACTGAAGACTAGTGTTGACAAGTACCAAACATTCTTGGGGCCAAGTATTGATGACTTGTGTTTACAAATATTAAAAAATCCTGGGGCCAAGTCAGACAACATTTTTATTAATAAAAATCATTGGTAAAAACGTCGTTATTCACTGAGTTTTTTTTTTTTGCTAATAAAAATTATTTGTAGCCTAACTATTAATTCTATTTTCTCAAGATAAAGAAATTGAAAATTGAATGATTGCCGTGGCTATGAGATTCTGAAAAAAAAATCTGTTATCCCAAAGCACACAGGCTTTTATCTCATATAAAAGAATGGAACTTCAGTCCATGGCTGGATAATCCTTAAAGCCAGAGACAGGCCAGTCGTATACTGATTTTCTTTTGCAATCGTCTTATTCAACTTTCGTGAGTCACGAAAGTTTTATTTCTTGTTCTTGTATAATGCATCATTTTTCGTACTCTTAGGAAAAATATCAGGAATGTATTCGTGTGTATCTAGTGTTGCTTCATTTAAAATAAATTTGTATAATTATACATACAGAAGAGTTGCAAGATAAATTTTGTCTTATAACAACAAGTGGAAATGATTTACGTGCAGACTAAACTGTTTTCTGAATTTACCGGTTCACGAAAGCCTTTTAAAAGCCCATATTCAGTTTACCCAAAAATTTATTTTGGTATCAGATTACATATACCGTATTTTAGCATTTTACGCGTCGAGTACGCTATCTTTTCCCTCAAAATAAGCATAGAAAATTTACCCAACGTCTTGGACGCCGAAGATTAGGTTGCACATAGGCCTCAACGTAGGCCTATAGAAGTGTTTTGATACTAGACTGTAATCTAAGCTCCTGAATATGACCCAATAATGATTCGTGCAAACTTTTGCCCAAAAATAATGAAAAATAAAAATTCGTTAACGCTTAGCAGCGGTAGCCTAAGGTAAACCAGACGATGGAGTCCGATAGTATACGGTAATATCACTAGGCTAATTCACTTGTTTACCATCACGCCACCCGCTAATATTTTTACTCACCTCAAACGATCCTGATATTAATAGCTGGAGTATCGGGAGTCAACGCTCCCAAGGCCCGGTCTGTGACCAAGCCTCGCTTGGGGTTCAAATAACAATACTGGTGTACGGTAGTATACACAAAACTCGCCATTTGCACACCCTAGGTTTGTTTTGGTGGTGTTACAGTGTAAATGTACTTTATTAAATAGTGAAATCAATAAACTTAAAAAATAAGAATGAAATATATTTAAAAGGTACGAAAATAGCCATCACAAATCAATATGCAGTTCTAGCCGTAGACACATCCACCTGCACACATTCAGACAGTGAGTAGCAAGACAATACGGCCAGTCAGGTCCAGATCACGTACTGAACGTGACTCACATGAGTGCACAAGAAAACTAAACCATTCAGTACACAGTCAATGCTTCATTTTTAAAAAACTAAGCGATGGTATAAGAAGAACAGAGAGAAATATATCTTTGTTCATTGCTGAACATAGTTCATTACAAGTAGTTGACCATTTATGTTACCTCTGAAAAGAACGTTTTGCTGACGGTGCTGGATGTAGCGGATCTAGAATAATCGTCAGCATACTGGTGAGTGAGAGCAATGCGTAATGTGTTATTTCTGTAATAGTGTTAACGCTGTTTCGTGTAAATTTAGCTCGTTTTAGGCAAGAGTGTAGCGCTATTTGAACATTTCATTTAGCAATGCTGCCTGTCAGCTGCGTCAGTGGTAAACAAACGCCGAAGAACCATCAACACCTGTGTGTGTATATATAATTGTTTTTTTTATTAACGCATTGGCTGTCTCCCACCAACGCAGCTGGGCCGAAAAAAAAAGTCATCATTCACATCATCACTGTCTTGCCAGAGGCGCTCTTGCACTAGTTATAAAACTGCAACATTAACACCCCTCCTTCAGAGTGCAGGCACTGTACTTCCCATCTCCAGGACTCAAGTCCGGCCTGCCGGTTTCCCTGAACCCCTTCATAAATGTTACTTTGCTCACACTCCAACAGCACGTCAAGTATTAAAAACCACTCGTCTCCATTCACTCCTATCAAACACGCTCACGCATGCCTGCTGGAAGTCCAAGCCCCTCGCACACAAAACCTCCTTTACCCCCTCCCTCCAGCTTTTCCTAGGCCGACCCATACCCTGCCTTCCTTCCACTACAGACTGATACACTCTTGAAGTCATTCTGTTTCGCTCCATTCTCTCTACATGTCCGAACCACCTCAACAACCCTTCCTCAGCCCTCTGGACAACAGTTTTGGTAATCCCGCACCTCCTCCTAACTTCCAAACTACGAATTCTCTGCATTATATTCACACCACACATTGCCCTCAGACATGACATCTCCACTGCCTCCAGCCTTCTCGCTGCAACATTCATCACCCATGCTTCACACCCATATAAGAGCGTTGGTAAAACTATACTCTCATACATTCCCCTCTTTGCCTCCAAGGACAAAGTTCTTTGTCTCCACAGACTCCTAAGTGCACCACTCACCCTTTTCCCCTCATCAATTCTATGATTCACCTCATCTTTCATAGACCCATCCGCTGACACGTCCACTCCCAAATATCTGAATACATTCACCTCCTCCATACTCTCTCCCTCCAATCTGATATCCAATCTTTCATCACCTAATCTTTTTGTTATCCTCATATTACAAAAACACTAATTGGTACTTCCATTAGTGTCGTAATATAAAAGTTTGGGATACAAAATAAGCATTAAAATAAGTTATCTTTAATATCATATATAAAAACAATCTTTGGTCTAGAGGTATTCTGTACACATATACATGTTACAATAATAAATTATTAGCATCCTAAAATAATAAATAACTCATAACCCTACACACAGGATACAACTTTCTCAGACACTGTGTCATATATATACATATGCTAAAATAATAAATTAAAAGTAACATCTGTATAATAATAAATTATAATCAACTGCATTCTCCCCGTGTCTCACGACACCCTTATGACGCTCTGTGTCACACGATACTTGTCCGTGTTGTGACGCTCCTTCTCGACCGTGTTACTTGAGACCCTTTTCTCCGTGTAATGACGCTCCTCAACCGTGTCCCTTGACACCCTTTTCTCTGTGTCACACGACAATCCTGCTCTCCGTGTCACACGACACCCTTTTCTCTGCGTCATACACTTTCTCGACTGTGTCACCCTTGACACCCTTGTCTCTGCGACACACACTATCACCCGCATAGCGTCTTTCTTCTCAGAGGCCAGTCACATGACACTATTCAATGTACATTACAATCGTATCTTCTTCAGTGTCACACGACACCCTTTTCTTCTCAGTGTTCCACTACGATCCTACAGCTTATTTCAGTGTTACACTCCGTCATACTTCCTTCAGTGTCACACTACGGTTCCAGCCCAGATCAGTGTCACACTCCAACCTTTTCTTCATACAGCGTCACACTACAACAGCATCAGATGACTCGGCCCACAGTTGACCAGCGTAGGCGGTGAGTCCTCAGACATCACCTACAATTGTACTCCCTGGTAGTCCTGTAAATACTCTCTAAGGCCAGCAGAAGCACACCGTAAGGTGGTCTGGTGAACACTATCTACCGCCTTCAAGACCAGTTGACAAATACTGCTTGCAGAACACACCATACTGCGAGTTCACTGAATGCGGCCGTCAAGCAACTGAGGCCACCAGACTCAGTGAGCTGCGGTAAGCGCTTCTTCTAAAGCCAGTAGAAGCCAGTAGATATACCATAAGATGGTCGGACGAATACTCTCTACTGCCAGTAGATGCATACCGTAAGGTGTTCTGGTAATTACTGCTTCTAAGGCCGGCTCAGCAGTCCCCACATTGGGTTTGATGACGTACCCTTGGTACTGCCGGCCGGCAGGTTAACCATTTAACCGCTAGTTTGGCAGGGGGCCGTCACACCTCATAACCTTATTCTTTCCTGTATTCACTTTCAATTCTCTTCTTTTACATACCCTACCAAATTCATCCACCAACCTCTGCAACTTCTCTTCAGAATCTCCCAAGAGCACAGTGTCATCAGCAAAGAGCAACTGTGACAACTCCCACTTTATGTGTTATTCTTTATCTTTTAACTCCACACCTCTTGCCAAGACCCTCGCATTTACTTCTCTTACATCCCCATCTATAAATATATTGAACAACCACGGTGACATCACACATCATTGTCTAAGGCCTACTTTTACTGGGAAATAATCTCCCTCTTTCCTACATACTCTAACTTGAGCCTCACTATCCTCGTAAAAGCTCTTCACTGCTTTCAGTAACCTACCTGCCACATTGCCCCTCTATCCACCCTGTCATACGCCTTTTCCAAATCCATAAATGCCACAAAAACCTCTTTAGCCTTATCTAAATATTGTTCACTTGTATGTTTCACTGTAAACACCTGGTCCACACACCCCTACCTTTAATAAAGCCTCCTTGTTCATCTGCTATCCTATTCTCCGTCTTACTCTTAATTCTTTCAATAATAACTCTACCATACACTTTACCAGGTATACTCAACAGACTTATCCCCCTATAATTTTTGTACTCTATTTTGTCCCCTTTGCCTTTATACAAAGGAACTATGCATGCTCTCTGCCAATCCCTAGGTACCTTACCCCCTTCCACACATTTATTAAATAATAGCACCAACCACTCCAAAACTATATCCCCACCTGCTTTTAACATTTCTATCTTTATCCCATCAATCCCAGCTGCCTTACCCCCTTTCATTTTACCTACTGCCTCACAAACTTCCCCCACACTCACAACTGGCTCTTCCTCACTCCTACAAGATGTTATTCCTCCTTGCTCTATACACGAAATCACAGCTTCCCTATCTTCATCAACATTCAACAATTTCTCAAAATATTCCCTCCATCTTCCCAATACCTCTAACTCTCCATTTAATAACTCTTCTCTCCTATTTTTAACTGACAAATCCATTTGTTCTCTAGGCTTCCTTAACTTGTTAATCTCACTCCAAAACTTTTTCTTATTTTCAATAAAATTTGTTGATAACATCTCACCCACTCTCTCATTTGCTCTCTTTTTACATTGCTTCACCACTCTCTTAACCTCTCTCTTTTTCTCCATATACTCTTCCCTCCTTGCATCACTTCTACTTTGTAAAAACTTCTCATATGCTAACTTTTTCTCCCTTACTACTCTCTTTACATCATTCCACCAATCGCTCCTCTTCCCTCCCGCACCCACTTTCCTGTAACAACAAACTTCTGCTGAACACTCTAACACTACATTTTTAAACTTACCCCATACCTCTTCGATCCCATTGCCTATGCTCTCATTAACCCATCTATCCTCCAATAGTTGTTTATATCTTACCCTAACTGCCTCCTCTTTTAGTTTATAAACCCTCACCTCTCTCTTACCTGATGCTTCTATTCTCCTTGTATCCCATCTACCTTTTACTCTCAGTGTAGCTACAACTAGAAAGTGATCTGATATATCTGTGGCCCCTCTATAAACATGTACATCCTTATTATGACCCACTTTTTGCATCCAACCTTTACTTTAATCCACATAATCCTTGAATTTACACATTCATATTCTCTTTTCTACTTCCAAACTGATCCTTCAACATTATTGCTACCCCTTCCTTTGCTCTAACTCTCTCAGATACTCCAGATTTAATCCCATTTATTTCCCCCCACCGAAACTCCCCTACCCCCTTCAGCTTTGTTTTGCATAGGGCCAGGACATCCAACTTCTTTTCATTCATAACATCAGCAATCATCTGTTTCTTGTCATCTGCACTACATCCACGCACATTCAAGCATCCCAGTTTTATAAAGTATTTCTTCTTCTCTTTATTAGTAAATGTCTACAGGAGAAGGTGTTACTAGCCCATTGCTCCCGGCATTTTAGTCGCCTCATACGACACGCATGTCTTACGGAGGAAAGATTCTTTTCCACTTCCCCATGGACAATAGAAGAAATAAAGAAGAACAAGAGCTATTTAGGGAAATTGATATTCAAAATGATCTTGTAATGAATATAATAGAAAAAAATCCAAAATGTGATTTTTTTGGGAGCTTGTGAAGGTTACACATTTCCTGCTCAGTAGAAATATTTCTTTTATATTCTTGAAGGGACAATGTAGTAGTTTTGAAGGGCAATGAAGTAATCGTTTTAAAGGGTAATAAAATAATGTTTTTATGGAGGACAATGAAGTGAACTTTACAAAAGGTAATAGTGATTTTTTTGAAGGGCATTGAAATGATTTTTGAAGGGTAATGACTTAACTTTTTAAACAGCAGTGAAGGGATATTTTGAAGTAAGCGCTCTTTTTTTGAAGGGCATTAAAGGGATTTTTTGAAGGGCATTAAAGGGATTTTTTGAAGGGCAATGCAATGTTTTTTTTGAAGAGGTAATAAAGCGATTTTCTTGGTATGTGAATGAAATGATTTTCTTTGAAAGGAATTTGTTATTTTCTTTGAAGGGCAACAAAAAATTGTTTACTTTGAAGGGCAGTGAAGTGATTTTCTTTGAAGGTCAATGATGGGATTTTCTTTTAAAGGAAAAGAAGCTATTATACTTGAAGGGGCAATGAAAATACTTTTCAAGGAGAGGATGAAGTGATTTTGAAGAGAAAAAACAGTTTTTTGAAGGGCCAATAATTTTTTTGAAATGGAAATGAAGCGAATTTTTGAAGGGGCAATAAAAGGACTCTTTGAAGGTGACAATTAATTGGTGTTTGAAGGGACAATAAAAATAAATTTTTGAAGAGGCATTGAGGTGATTTTTGAAGGGGCAATAAACTGACTTTTTTTTAAAGGTCAATAAACTGACTTTTTTTTAAAGGGCAATAAACTGACTTTTTTTTAAAGGGCAATAAACTGACTTTTTTTTAAAGGGCAATAAACTGACTTTTTTTTAAAGGGCAATAAACTGACTTTTTTTTCAAGGGGCAATGATATTTTTTTTCTTTTGTAGGAGAATGTCCTCAGCTGGTCATCATAGTTAGTTATTTAAAGTGATTAATGTCGTTAAATCAAATTTTCCAGATATCGTTTTTTTTTTGTTTTAAAAGGAGAACGAGTTAGTAGTGGAGGGGCGGGTCACCCCTCCACTCCTAGCATTTAGTTAGTGGAGGGGCGGGTCACCCCTCCACTTCTAGCATTTAGTTAGTGGAGGGGCGGGTCACCCCTCCACTCCTAGCAGTTAGTTAGTGGAGGGGCGGGTCACCCCTCCACTCCTAGCAGTTAGTTAGTGGAGGGGCGGGTCACCCCTCCACTCCTAGCAGTTAGTTAGTGGAGGGGCGGGTCACCCCTCCACTCCTAGCAGTTAGTTAGTGGAGGGGCGGGTCACCCCTCCACTTCTAGCAGTTAGTGGAGGGGCGGGTCACCCCTCCACTCCTAGCAGTTAGTGGAGGGGCGGGTCACCCCTCCACTCCTAGCAGTTAGTGGAGGGGCGGGTCACCCCTCCACTCCTAGCATTTAGTTAGTGGAGGGGCGGGTCACCCCTCCACTTCTAGCAGTTAGTGGAGGGGCGGGTCACCCCTCCACTCCTAGCAGTTAGTGGAGGGGCGGGTCACCCCTCCACTCCTAGCAGTTAGTGGAGGGGCGGGTCACCCCTCCACTCCTAGCATTTAGTTAGAGGAGGGGCGGGTCACCCCTCCACTTCTAGCAGTTAGTGGAGGGGCGGGTCACCCCTCCACTCTTAGCAGTTAGTGGAGGGGCGGGTCACCCCTTAACTTCTAGCAGTTAGTTAGTGGAGGGGCGGGTCACCCCTCCACTACTAGCAGTTAGTTAGTGGAGTGGCGGGTCACTCCTCCACTCCTAGCAGTTAGTGGAGGGGCGGGTCACCCCTCCACTACTAGCAGTTAGTGGAGGGGCGGGTCACCCCTCCACTCCTAGCAGTTAGTGGAGGGGCGGGTCACCCCTCCACTACTAGCAGTTAGTGGAGGGGCGGGTCACCCCTCCACTCCTAGCAGTTAGTTAGTGGAGGGGCGGGCCACCCCTCCACTACTAGCAGTTAGTTAGTGGAGGGGCGGGTCACCCCTCCACTCCTAGCAGTTAGTTAGTGGGGGCGGGTCACCCCTCCACTACTAGCAGTTAGTTAGTGGAGGGGCGGGTCACCCCTCCACTACTAGCAGTTAGTGGAGGGGCGGGTCACCCCTCTACTTCTAGCAGCTAGTTAGTGGAGGGGCGGGTCACCCCTCCACTCCTAGCAGCTAGTTAGTGGAGGGGCGGGTCACCCCTCCACTCCTAGCAGCTAGTTAGTGGAGGGGCGGGTCACCCCTCAACTACTAGCAGCTAGTTAGTGGAGGGGCAGGTCACCCCTCCACTCCTAGCAGCTAGTTAGTGGAGGGGCAGGTCACCCCTCCACTCCTAGCAGCTAGTTAGTGGAGGGGCAGGTCACCCCTCCACTACTAGCAGCTAGTTAGTGGAAGGGTGACCCGCCCCTCCATTAACAGGAAGAACATAATAAGAAAGAACGAATAACAGTAACAGGTCGTAAAACAAACAGCCGTGAAGAACATGATGAAGGGGGGGGAGGTGAGAGATGGGAAGTAAGAGAGTAAGGGGAGAGGGGAGATGGAAGGGGAGGGTAATAGAAAATAAGGGAAAGGAGTGAATCAGGGGAAGGGGAGGATTGGTGTGTGTGTGTGTGTGTGTACTCACCTATTTGTGGTTGCAGGGGTCGAGTCACAGCTCCTGGTGTGTGTGTGTGTGTGTGTGTGTGTGTGTATGTGTGTGTGTGTGTGTGTGTGTGTGTGTGTGTGTGTGTGTGTGTGTGTGTAAACACACGTGCTTCAGAGCACATAACTTCACCCCGTCATGAACACAGGAACATTCCAACATAAGAACATTCAGTAGCAATAAGTCTCTCTTAGCCAGTATAGCAACATTTCCACGAGATTTCGCCCTACGCAGAGCTATATCAAATAGACTTAGCACGAAACATCGCTCTAAATAGAGCTTTTTACTTCAGTGTCTTTTCCATTTAACAAGCCCTTACACACACACACACACCCACAAAGAGGGAGGTGGTACCTCCTTATATATATATATATATATATATATATATATATATATATATATATATATATATATATATATATATATATATATATATTTATTTTTTTATTTATCACACTGGCCGATTCCCACCAAGGCAGGGTGGCCCGAAAAGAAAAACTTTCACCATCATTCACTCCATCACTGTCTTGCCAGAAGGGTGCTTTACACTACAGTTTTTAAACTGCAACATTAACACCCCTCCTTCAGAGTGCAGGCACTGTACTTCCCATCTCCAGGACTCAAGTCCGGCCTGCCGGTTTCCCTGAATCCCTTCATAAATGTTACTTTGCTCACACTCCAACAGCACGTCAAGTATTAAAAACCATTTGTCTCCATTCACTCCTATCAAACACGCTCACGCATGCCTGCTGGAAGTCCAAGCCCCTCGCACACAAAACCTCCTTTACCCCCTCCCTCCAACCCTTCCTAGGCCGACTCCTACCCCGCCTTCCTTCCACTACAGACTGATACACTCTTGAAGTTATTCTGTTTCGCTCCATTCTCTCCACATGTCCGAACCACCTCAACAACCCTTCCTCAGCCCTCTGGACAACAGTTTTGGTAATCCCGCACCTCCTCCTAACTTCCAAACTACGAATTCTCTGCATTATATTCACACCACACATTGCCCTCAGACATGACATCTCCACTGCCTCCAGCCTTCTCCTCGCTGCAACATTCATCACCCATGCTTCACACCCATATAAGAGCGTTGGTAAAACTATACTCTCATACATTCCCCTCTTTGCCTCCAAGGACAAAGTTCTCTGTCTCCACAGACTCCTAAGTGCACCACTCACTCTTTTTCCCTCATCAATTCTATGATTCACCTCATCTTTCATAGACCCATCCGCTGACACGTCCACTCCCAAATATGTGAATACATTCACCTCCTCCATACTCTCTCCCTCCAATCTGATATCCAATCTTTCATCACCTAATCTTTTTGTTATCCTCATAACCTTACTCTTTCCTGTATTCACTTTCAATTTTCTTCTTTTGCACACCCTACCAAATTCATCCACCAATCTCTGCAACTTCTCGTCAGAATCTCCCAAGAGCACTTGGAAAATCTTGGAAGGAATGGTCCCAAATCTGCACACAGAAATCACTCCCTACGAAAGTAAAAGACTGGGCAGGCGATGCAAAATGCCGCCAATAAAAAGTAGGGGCGCCATTGGTACACTAAGAGAAAACACCATAAGTGTCCGGGGCCCAAAACTGTTCAACAGCCTCCCATCAAGCATTAGGGGAATTGCCAATAAACCCCTGGCTGCCTTCAAGAGAGAGCTGGACAGATACCTAAAGTCAGTGCCGGATCAGCCGGGTTGTGGCTCGTACGTTGGACTGCGTGCGGCCAGCAGTAACAGCCTAGTTGATCAGGCCCTGATCCATCGGGAGGCCTGGTCATGGACCGGGCCGCGGGGGCGTTGATCCCCGGAATAACCTCCAGGTAACCTCCAGCACAGTGTCATCAGCAAAGAGCAACTGTGACAACTCCCACTTTATGTGTGATTCTTTATCTTTTAACTCCACGCCTCTTGCATATATATATATATATATATATATATATATATATATATATATATATATATATATATATATATATATATATATATATATATATATATATATATATATATATATATATATATATATATATATATATATATATATAGATATATATATATATATATATATATATATATATATATGTAAACACTGATCTCTGGCTGAAGGAGACTCGAACCTACGAACCTTGAAACAAGGTACGCAGTGCTATACCATTCTAACCACACTGGACAATACCTTGGCGTCCAACTTGCGGTAGACGTTGATTCAAGGAAGCCAGCTTTCAGAGAGAAGGCTTACAGCTGAACGCCGAGGTATTGTCCAGTGTGGTGAGAATGGTATAGCACTGCGTACCTTGTTCCAGGTTCGTAGGTTCGAGTCTCCTTCAGCCAGAGGTCAGTGTTTGTGTATATTTCGCCTTCTCTTGCGAATTCCTTATATATATATATATATATATATATATATATATATATATATATATATATATATATATATATATATATATATATATATATATATATTTGTTCATGTTTATTTCCTCTTATATCCATGGGGAAGTGGAACAGAATTCTTCCTCCGTAAAAAAGGACACCAAGTTCCTAGGTAACAATGAACACTCAGGTAAATAGGATAACTAGGTAACAGCTTCATAGTACATAACAACTCTGGTCTTAACACACAAGGATAATCACCCTTTTATTGTGCTAAAGATCCTTGATTACTCTTCTTCCTAATGACTTTTTCCACGCACCTTTCTCAACTTGCATACATATATGCATACATACATATATGCATACATACATATATGCATACATACATATATACATATATGAATGTAATGGTAGATATCGCCCCGAATAGGTACAACTTACGATTTTGGCTTAAACAGCAGCGATCTTCTTGTCGAATAAGTCAAGTGAAAATTTGTGTATGTAATAATTTAGCAAAAATCATTCTGAACCTCATGAAGAAAATATTTTTCATTGTGTTTGTTTATTATTAAATTATTGTAAACTTATCTAAAATATATTTAGTTGGATTAGGCTAAATTAAATTGCGTTTGTTATAATAAGGTCAGGTTAGGTTTCTAAGGTTCTTTTGGTACAAAATTATTAATTTTTACATTAATATAAATGAAAAAATATCTCTTAAACGTATAAGAGAAAATTTTAGAAAAGACTTAATTTTAAATGAGTTCTTGCTAAGTGACCGGTTTTACCTATTCGGCACGACACACACACACACACACACACACACACACACACACACACACACACACACACACACACACACACACACACACACACACACATATATAGATATATATATATATATATATATATATATATATATATATATATATATATATATATATATATATATGCGTACCTTGTTCCAAGGTTCGTAGGTTCGAGTCTCCTTCAGCCAGAGATCAGTGTTTCTGTACATTTCGCCTGCTCTTGCGAATTCCTTGCATTGTTAATATCTCTAGTAAGACTGATGCATGCAGGGGATGAGATGAAAAGCTGTAAGCCTTCTCCCTGAAAGCTGGCTGCCTTGGATCAAAGTCTAGCGCAAGCTGGACTCCAAGGTATTGATCCAGTGTGGGTAGATTGGTAAAGCACTGCGTACCTTGTTCCAAGGTTCGTAGGTTCGAGTCTCCTTCAGCCAGAGATCAGTGTTTGTATATATATATATATATATATATATATATATATATATATATATATATATATATATATATATATATATCTTGGTGTCTGTGTAATTCTGTCATTAAATGTGGTATATTACTGGCACCTGTGCCTCAACTCGTGCAATTAGTGGCGCTAGGCGTGACGTAATTTGGTTTTGGAAACCTGTTAATTGCATTTCGAGGCTTCATTTATTGTTCTATGAGAGAGAATCTGGAGAGTCGCTCCCCTGAACGAACCTGCCTGGATTTCTTACTCTATTTTTTGCAACATTACAAGCGACTGATGTGTTAAGTGCAACACGAAAGGCCTAGAGCCATCGTTCAACTCCCCCTATTGTTATTTTGCTTGTATATATATTAGCGTGAAAAAGAACATTCAGGTACCTCAACAAAGAGTCCTTCAGGGCCCTTGTGTATGACGGTTGTCAGGCCTCTGCATCACATAAACAGCTGGTGGAGGCTTGATCCTCTATCCACTAAGTGCGGCCGGTTTAGTGACCAGTAAGGCTGTTGGTGGTGGCAGAGAGTTTCATGACGGCGTTGACGAGATCTACAGTCCATCTCTGGTCTGCACCCGAAAGGATAGAAGGAATACACGAAAATATTGAGGGAAGATTTGGTAGTTTGGTCCTGAACCAACTACACTGTTCTGGTAGTCAGGTTCTAGACCAGTCACATAGGATCGGTCTGCAACTTGACTTACCTCATTTTCAAGGGGTCACAGACCTCCGTAACCACTGTAAGGTGACCCCAGAGTCGAGTAGGAAAGGATAGGGGAGAAGGGTGTTAGGTCCCTCTTTCACCACGGTAACATAACCCAGTGGCTTGGATAAGCTAATAAAAGCCACCAGCAGGCTGATATTGAAAATCTATTTCAATTAGACGAGGACCAAATTTAGAATTAGATTTAGAGTATTTTACCCTATATCAACATTCAAATTAATGGTTTGAGTTAAAATAACATATGAGTTAGAAAAAGTCCCTATATGAGAACGGTAAAAAATTTCAACATGAAAATAACGGGAAAATATACGTCAAAGGTATATTCCTCTCAGCATGTATATGCTGGGAGCTTTAATGCCTCTTTTAGATAGAGATTTAGGTATCCTTGATAGCTGATATACAGAGGACATGCAGCCTTAACGACCCTCGTGTAGTTGGTCATCATTAAGCCCATTAACTAGCTAACATGGAAAATAAATTCTAGGAAGGCTGTAGTTGAGTAGACAAGAATATGCGTATAAGCTTACAGAGTTTAATACTTAGAAAACCAATTTGTTCAAGAAAGTTTGTAAATACCTAACTGCACAGCCCAGAATTGATTCAGATAATTCACTATAATCTTGTTCAGTACTTCTTGATGCTTGCAGTGTTCACTTTGCTGTCAGTGATGCTTGCAGTGTTCACTCTGCTGTCACTGATGCTTGTTGTGTTCACTCTGCTGTCAGTAATGCTTGTAGTGTTTACTGTCAGTGATGCTTGTGGTGCTCAATATGCTGTCAGTGATGCTTGTAGTGTTCATTCTGCTGTCAGTGATGCTTATAGTGTTCACTACTGTCACTGATGCGTGCAGTGTCCCCTCTGTCAGAGATGTTTGCCTTGTCTACTCTACTGTCAGTGATGCTTGCAGTATTCACTCTTATTTCCTGTTCTTCATGTCCTTGGTGAAACTCCCCGCTTTCTTTCTGACAGACTTAAAGAACGTAAAAGTGTGTGTGTGTGTGTGTGTGTGTGTGTGTGTGTGTGTGTGTGTGTGTCAGGCGTACACTGATACTTCTCTCTTCTGCCATGTCACACACTGTTAACTGGTCGTCTGGAAACACTGTCTACTGTTATTGTTGACTTCAAAGACGCCATCTTGTGAATCGGGTCTCATATACGACGTTCCTAACATGAATTTGGGTCTTGGTTTTGTTTCTGTAACTATCTCCCTTTCTCGGTACAAGCAGGCTCCGTTTTACAGCGCTTCACTCCAGGTATACAGCGGTTCGCCAATGCAGCGATTTTCAGTTGTACCCTTTCTTCATTTATTCAGACTTCCTGCAATAAATATATTTGCCACTCACTATAAACTAAGGACGAAAATATTTTAAGGTAAGTAATGTGTGTACTGTATTATACAGTGACGGATTTACCTATAGGTTTGGCAGACTGAAGCCCTAGGGCCTCAAAACCTAGGAGGCTTCCGGCCAAAGTGTATAATATTTTTGACATGATCAGAGATCTTTCTTACACATGCTGTCATAAGGCAGTGAAGTCTCTAAACAACTCTTCAGTAATGTTTCTTGCATCCCATTCCAGAACAATACTGTCTTAAGCCAATAACTCGACACTAGCGTTGATTTCTGTATTGATTTTGTCTTTCCAGGAAAGCAGTGAGATAGATAAGTTGACTAAAGCCCTCAGTTATTTGTACTCTGATGTTAACGAGAAGGATGATACCAGGTTTCAAGGTAACAATCTTTTGCAGAAAATGAAAGACATGGAATTTATGTTTCTGCTACATTTTTTTGGACCCGTGTGTTGGGTCATTTTCACAAGGTCAGCAAAGTCATTCAGAAATCAGAACTGTTATCGAGTACTTGTGCATATTTGTACAGTTCACTTCAGGAATTTTCAAGCAAAATTAGAGATTTTAATGAGCTTGAGCAACGTACAAAAGTCACCTTGCCAAACGTTAACTACAGAACTGCCACAAGGAAACAATGGCTAAGGAAACGTCAAGGAAATGCTGGAAGTGCGCCTGGTCCTGATGCCTTAGATGAACTCTTCAAGAGAGAAGTTTAGGATAAAATCCTTTATTTTCCTATATTAGATGCACTTGAAGCCAATTTAAGAAGAAGAGCTAGTGTTTATAGTAATGTTGCACAAATGTTTTCCTTTCTTGCAAATCTGACAGAATCTAAGCAAGAAATTCAGCAAGGTGTTGAACTGTTGATGGCAGCATAACCCAGAAGATGTTCACCTGAAACTGATGAACTTTTGAACTTTCACTTGTACGTGAGACAAAGCCATAGGCCTACAGAAGAGCAGTCACTGTCTCACACAGGCCTTTATCAAATTATATACAAGGAAAAAATTCAGATGGCTTTCCCTGATGTGGAAGCAATCTTGTGATTATTTCTTACCGTAATGGTCACTAACTGCTCGGGAGAGAGGTCTTTTTCAAGCCTCAAAAGAATTAAAAATGATTTAAGGGCCACAATATCTCAAGAGAGGTTGTCCACACTGACCATTCTGTGCATTGAAAGTGACGAACATAGACAAACAAGTTTTGATAAACTTTTGGGTGATTTTGCTGTGAGGAAAGCTAGAAAAAACTTTCAGTCTTAGTGTGTTTAATGATTGTAGTTTCTTTATTTCTTAATATGTATTTGAAAAAAAAATATATGTATTTTAAAGAAGGTAACAGTAAATTTACAGTTTGATTTTCACAAAAATTCCTTATTCCACAAAAATGTTTACAAAGTTCTATTATTGCAAAAGTTTTTCACTGTGTTAATTTTAACATTTACAAATTTGAGGTATTTAACAATAACATTTTATGTCCTTTAGAGGAGGAATTGTGAACTGTGAAATTTTAAATATCCATCTCTCTCTAGTCTTGAAGATGAGGGATTGAGAGGGACTCACAAGTGCAGTAGCCGAGGGCCTCTCTTCATGTAAGTCCGGCACTGACTATACATATGCATTTTTTAGGCCTAGCTTTATTGCCCAGTTATTATATGATAGTGTAAACATGTTATCGGGCTTTTATATGCATTTGAAAGTGAGAAAAAGGCTGTGATTCACTTTACAGCTGTTTTTGCAGCAGTAACCCGGAACCTAACCTGCTGTATAAGCGGGACCCTGCTGTATATTGTCAAGCACTGTAATGTTGACAACACTTGTAACTTTACCTGATCTTTATTTCCTCTTCCTCTCCTCCTTTGCCTCTCCTGTTTTATAGTGTTCTCTCTGTTCTTTGCTAGTTTCATCCGCTGGATTTTCTGTCGTTCTTTGTTCTTTTATGTAGTACCATGTTACCATTATTACGAATATTATTGCTGCTGCTTCTGTCTCGCTATTGCTACTACCACTGCTGCTATTGCTACTACCACTGCTGCTATTGCTACTACCACTGCTGCTATTTCTGCTACCACTGCTGCTATTGCTACTATCACTGCTGCTATCGCTACTACCACTGCTGCTATTGCTACTACCACTGCTGTTATTGCTACTACCACTGCTGCTGTTTCTGCTACCACTGCTGCTATTGCTACTATCACTGCTGCTATCGCTACTACCACTGCTGCTATTGCTACTACCACTGCTGCTATTGCTACTACCACTGCTGCTATTGCTACTACCACTGCTGCTATTTCTGCTACCACTGCTGCTATTGCTACTATCACTGCTGCTATCGCTACTACCACTGCTGCTATTGCTACTACCACTGCTGTTATTGCTGCTACCACTGCTGCTATTGCTACTACCATTGCTGCTGTTGCTACTACCACTGCTGCTGTTGCTACTACCACTGCTGCTATTGCTACTACCATTGCTGCTATTGCTACTACCACTGCTTCTATTGCTACTACCACTGCTGCTATTGCTACTACCACTGCTGCTATTGCTACTACCATTGCTGCTATTGCTACTACCACTGCTGCTATTGCTACTACCACTGCTGCTGTTGCTACTACCATTGCTGCTATTGCTACTACCATTGCTGCTATTGCTACTACCATTGCTGCTATTGCTACTACCACTGCTGCTATTGCTACTACCACTGCTGCTATTGCTACTACCACTGCTGCTATTGCTACTACCATTGCTGTTATTGCTACTACCACTGCTGCTGTTGCTACTACCACTGCTGCTATTGCTACTACCACTGCTGCTGTTGCTACTACCATTGCTGCTATTGCTACTACCATTGCTGCTATTGCTACTACCATTGCTGCTATTGCTACTACCACTGCTGCTATTGCTACTACCACTGCTGCTGTTGCTACTACCATTGCTGCTATTGCTACTACCATTGCTGCTATTGCTACTACCATTGCTGCTATTGCTACTACCACTGCTGCTATTGCTACTACCACTGCTGCTATTGCTACTACCATTGCTGTTATTGCTACTACCACTGCTGCTGTTGCTACTACCACTGCTGCTATTGCTACTACCATTGCTGCTATTGCTACTACCATTGCTGCTATTGCTACTACCACTGCTGCTATTGCTACTACCACTGCTGCTATTGCTACTACCACTGCTGCTATTGCTACTACCACTGCTGCTATTGCTACTACCACTGCTGCTATTGCTACTACCACTGCTGCTGTTGCTACTACCACTGCTGCTATTGCTACTACCACTGCTGCTATTGCTACTACCACTGCTGCTATTGCTACTACCACTGCTGCTATTGCTACTACCACTGCTGCTATTGCTACTACCACTGCTGCTATTGCTACTACCACTGCTACTATCTCTATTACTACTACTGCAACAGTTACTCCTAATTCTACGTCCACTGTTACTTCGACTATTACTATTACTCTTACTACTACTACTACTACAGCTACAAGTACCATCTTTCCCAACCTCTCTCGTATTTTTTCTGACTTTATCTATTATTTTCTCAATACTATTTTTACAATAGTCCAGGATGGACCATTGCCCCTCCTAGATCTAAGTGAGAGGTTTTAGTAATTATTATTATTATTATTATTATTATTATTATCATTATCATCAGTAGTAGTAGTATGAATATTATTTTTTTGTTTTAATGTTTATTATTTTTATCACGTATTCATTTTATCACAAATATCATTCTTATAACAATTATCATTATTTACGTTGTTATTCCTTCTCCTCGACACGCACCGCCATCAGTATATTTTACTCTGAGGGTAAATAAAGTGCTTCTGGACTTTATTTGAAGCCCTCTGCCCCACGCCGTATATTTCTTCCTCTCTTTATTACCTCCTCTTTCCCACTTCCTCCAAGTCCTATTTTTCTCTTGGATTTTCTTTATTTCCTTTATTACTCCCATGTACGTGTAGAAATAAAAATTATTATTAATATTATGATTATTATTAGTAGTAGTAGTATCAATATTATCATTGTCAATATTATTAATATTACACCAGCTTGGTAGATTTTATTTTCGTTTTATTTTTGGTTTTATTTCTATAGAAGATGAGGTCTAGGAAAAGATAATGAAAGATATCTTTAAGGAAAATACCACTAAAATATTGAATAATTAATAACAATAGTAAATATAATAATAGCAATGAAAATAGTAAAAAAATACTAAAAAAATACTAGAAAATACTAGAAAATACTAAAAAAAGAGAAGAAAAATAAACTTATAAAACTGGGATGCTAGAATGTGCGTGGATGTAGTGCGGATGACAAGAAAGAGATGATTGCTGATGTTGTGAATGAAAAGAAGTTGGATGTCCTGGCTCTAGGTGAAACAAAGCTGAAGGGGGTAGGGGAGTTTCAGTGTGGAGATATAAATGGGATTAAGCCAAGAGCATCTGAGAGAGTTAGAGCTAAGGAAGGGGTAGCAATAATGTTGAAATATCAGTTATGGAAGGAGAAGAAGGAATATAAATGTATAAATTCAAGGATTATGTGGCTTAAAATAAGGGTCGGATGCGAAAAGTGGGTCCTAATAACTATTTGCACCTGGAGAAGAGAGGAGTGTAGAGGAGAGAGAGAGAGAGAGAGAGAAAGAGAGAGAGAGAGAGATTTTGGGAGATGTTAAGTGAGCGTGTAGAAACTTTTGAACCAAGTGAGAGAGTAATTGTGGTAGGGGACCTGAATGCTAAAGTAGGAGAAACTTTTAGAGAGGGTGTGGTAGGTAAGTTTGGGGTGCCAGGTGTAAATGATAATGGGAGCCCTTTGATTGAACTTTGTATAGAAAGGGGTTTAGTTATAGGTAATACATATTTTAAGAAAAAGAGGATAAATAAGTATACAAGATATGATGTAGGGCGAAATGACAGTAGTTTGTTGGATTATGTATTGGTAGATAAAAGACTGTTGAGTAGACTTCAGGATGTATATGTTTATAGAGGGCCACAGATATATCAGAAAACTATTTAGTTGTAGCTACAATGAGAGTAAAAGGTAAATGAGATACAAGGAAAATAGAAGCAGCAAGTAAGAGAGAGGTGAAGGTTTTAAACTAGAGGAGGAGGCAGTTAGTGTAAGATATAAACAACTATTGGAGGATAGATGGGCTAGTGAGTTCGAAGATGTATGAGGTAGGTGTAAGACTGCAGTGTTAGAGTGTTCAGCAGAAGTTTGTGGTTACAGGAGAGTGGGTGCGGGAGGAAAGAGGAGCGATTGGTGGAATGATGTAAAGAGAGTAGCAGTAGTTTTTACAAAGTAGTAGTGTGCAAGGAGGGAGGAGTATATGGAGAGAAAAAGAGAGGTAAAGAGAGTGGTGAAGCAATATAAAAAGAGAGCAAATGAGAGAGTGGGTGAGATGTTATTAACAAATTTTGTTGAAAATAAGAAAAAGTTTTGGAGTTAGATTAACAAGTTAAGGAAGCCTAGAGAACAAATGGATTTGATAGTTAAAAGTAGGAGAGGTAAGTTAGAGGTATTGGGAAGATGGAGAGAATATTTTTGAGGAATTGTTAAATGTTAATGAAGATAGGAAAGCTGTGAGTTCGTGTATAGGGCAGAGAGGAATAACATCTTGTAGAAGTGAGGATGAGCCAGTTGTGAGTGTGGGGGAAGTTCGTGAGGCTGTAGGTAGAATGAAAGAGAGTAAAGCAGCTGGGATTGATGGAATAAAGTTAGAAATGGAGTGGTTGATGCTTTTATTTAATAAATGTATGGAAGAGGGTAAGGTACCTAGGGATTGGCAGAGAGCATGCATAGTTTCTTTTGTATAAAGGCAAAGGGGACAAAAGAGAGTGCAAAAATTATAGGGGGATAAGTCTGTTGAGTATACCTGGTAAAGTGTATGGTAGAGTTATTATTGAAAGAATTAAGAGTAAGACGGAGAATAGGATAGTAGATGAACAAGGAGGCTTTAAGAAAGGTAGAGGGTGTGTGGACCAGGTGTTTACAGTGAAACATATAAGTGAACAGTATTTAGATAAGGCTAAAGAGGTCTTTGTGGCATTTATGGATTTGGAAAAGGCATATGATAGAGTGGATAGGGGGGCAATGTGGCAGATGTTGCAGGTGTATGGTGTAGGAGGTAGGTTACTGAAAGCAGTGAAAAGTTTTTACGAGGAAAGTGATGCTCAAATTAGTGTATGTAGGAGAGAGGGAGATTATTTCCCAGTAAAAGTAGGCCTTAGACAAGGATGTGTGATGTCACCATGGTTCAGTATATTTATAGATGGGGTTGTAAGAGAAGTGAATGTTCGGGTGTTGGTAAAAGGTGTGGGGTTCCAAGATAAAGAATCTAACAAAGTGGGAGTTGTCACAGTTGCTCTTTGCTGATGACACTGTGCTTTTTGGGAGATTCTGAAGAGAAGTTGCAGAGGTTGGTGGATGAATTTGGTAGGGTATGCAAAAGAAGAAAATTAAAGTGAATATAGGAATGAGTAAGGTTATGAGGATAACAAAAAAAATGGATGACGAAAGATTGGATATCAGATTGGAGGGAGAGAGTATGGAGGAGGTGAATGTATTCAGATATTTACGAGTGGACGTGTTAGCAGATAGGTCTATGAAAGATAAGATGAATCATAGAATTGATGAAGGGAAAAAGGTGAATGGTGCACTTAGGAGTCTGTGGAGACAAAGAACTTTGTCCATGGAAACAAAAAGGGTAATGTATGAGAGTATAGTTATACCAACGCTCTTATATGGGTGTGACACGTGGGTGGTGAATGTTGCAACAAGGAGAAGGCTGGAGGCAGTGGAGATGTCATGTCTGAGAGCAATGTGTGGTGTGAATATAATGCAGAGAATTCGAAGTTTGGAAATTAGGAGGAGGTGCGGGATTACAAAAACTATTATCCAGAGGGCTGAGGAGGGATTGTAGAGGTGGTTGGGACATGTAGTGAGAATGGAAGAAAATAGAATGACTTTAAGACTGTATAAATCTGTAGTGGAGGGAAGGCGGGGTAGGGGTCGTCCTAGGAAAGGTTGGATGGAAGGGGTAAAGGAAGTTTTGTGTTAGAGGGGCTTTGACTTTCAGCAAGCATTCGTGAGCGTGTTAGATAGGAGTGAATGGAGACAAATGGTTTTTAATACTTGACGTGCTGTTGGAGTGTGAGCAAAGTAACATTTATGAAGGGGTTCAGGGAAACCGGCAGGCCGGACTTGAGTCCTGGAGATGGGAAGTACAGTGTCTGCACTCTGAAGGAGGGGTGTTAATGTTGCAGTTTAAAAACTGTAGTGTAAAGCACCCTTCTGGCAAGACAGTGATGGAGTGAATGATGGTGAAAGTTTTTCTTTTTCGGGCCGACCTGCCTTGGTGGGAGAAGGCCGATGTGTTAATAAAAAAATAATAAATATAATTATAAATATAATAATGAACACAGGACAAACTAAAGTAAAATAATTTGATTGCAGTAAATGCTGTGAGGACATTAAATATCATTGAATACGCAACATGTGTAGTCAGAGCCCCGCAGATGCGAGACTAGGTTCATGTGTGACGCACGAATCTTTATTCTGCGTTATCTAAAGACGCACTGACGCATACGCATCCAAGCCAATTACGCAGAGCTCTGCTCTCTTCAAGGGCTCACCCGAAGCCTCTTACACAAACCTGATTTTCAGACGTATTGTAGAAGCTGAAGGAAGGTGGGAGGGGGTAAAGCTTCTTTGAGCTGAGAGAAGGGGAAAGCTTCTCCAAACTGGAGCGGCCCTTCGCATTGGCTGTCGGGGACGTATGTGATTTCTGCTCGACCAATGAATTTCCGTCCCCCCAGTGAATTCGTATGATTTTAAATCATTCATTACTGATGAAAAGAGCAGTAGAAATTCTTCTAAAAGGAAGCAGTATGTGTGTGTGTGTATATATATATATATATATATATATAGATATATATATATATATATATATATATATATATATATATATATATATATATATATATATATATATATATATATATATATATATATATATTTCAGGAAGAAATCCAAATATTCTTCCTTGAAGCCTTTTTATCCACTTCTCCGAGGCTATGGGTCCCACAATTTACACCAGAGGTGGACCCCTTTTATATATATATATATATATATATATATATATATATATATATATATATATATATATATATATATATAGTAATATCACAGACAGCAGACTGCGTTATTTCTGTGTATATACCTCCGCTTGTTTCTGCGAAGTACATTGACAGCCTCGGTGGTGAGGCCAGAACATACAGTTTCATAGGACTTAGAAATTGCCTGGGTGGGTTTGAACTGGTGTGACCTGACTATGAATTAAGTAGGTGGTGATGGTGGCCGATATGACATTTTTCAAAGCATAGTTCTAGCCGCCCAGAGTACTTGGGTTCCAGACAGAGAAATTAGATCTAGTAAAAATGACCCTAAATGGACAAACAATGGATTAAAACATCTAATGGGTCAGTGTTGGGCCCTTGTTGTTCACAGTTTACGTAAACGACATAGATAATAAATAGCGACATAAGCAAGTTTGCTGACAAAATAGGTTGTGGAATTCTGATGAGGACACTAGAGCACTCCAAGAAGATCCGAATAGACTGATGTAGTTTATTATAGACAAATGCAAAATTCTAAGTGTTGGAAAGGAAAGTAACGTTGGCACTTATAAACATAGTAATGTAGATCTTAATCACTCTGTGAAAATGATTTAGGAGTTCTGGTTAGCAGTAACCTGAAACCAAGACAACGGTGCGTAAATATTCGCAATAAAGCGAATAGAATTCTTGGCATCATATCAAATCCTCAGGTTATTTTTCAACTCTGTGTATCGTTGGTTAGGCCTCATTCAGATTATGCTACACAGTTCTGGTCACCGTAGTACAGAATCGATATAAATGAGGTGGAAAACGTACAATGGATGACAAAGTTGATCCCATGTATCAGAAATCTTCCCTATGAGGATAGACTGAGGGCCCTGAATCTGCACTCTAGAAAGGCGTAGAATTAGGGGGGATATGATTGAGGTGTATAAATGGAAAATATGAATAAAGGGAATGTAAATAAATGTAAATAAGAAATTTTGGTAATAGAGTTGTGGATGAGTGAAACCAACTCTCAAGTAACGTCACTGAAGTCTTAAAAATAGACTAGACAGATACATGGATGGGTGTGAGTTGGACCTGACTAGCTTGGGCCAGTAGGCCTGCAGTAGCATTCCTTCCTTCTTGAGTGGTTGTGAATTGGACCTGCCTAGAATTGGCCGTTATATACCCGCATATACCTGCGTACCTTGGAACAAGATACGCACTTCTTTACCATCCGTACCACACTGAACAATACCCTGACGCCCAGATCACGCTAGACGTTTTGATCCAAGCCAGTGTTTGTGAATATTTCTCCTGTTCTCGCGAATTCCTAGCATTGTTAAAGTCTCTAGTTGGTCGATGCATGCAGGGGATGAGATGTAAAGCTGTAAGTCTCCTGCCTGAAAGCTGGCTGGCTTGGATCAAAACGTCTAACGTGAGCTATGCGCCAAGGTATTGTCCAGTGTGGTACGGATGGTAAAGCACTGTGTAGCTTGTTCCAAGGTTCCTAGGTTCGAGTCTCCTTCGGCCAGAGATCAGTGTTAGTGAATATTTTGCCTGTTCTTGCGAATTCCTAGCATACACACACACACACACACACACACACACACACACACATATATATATATATATATATATATATATATATATATATATATATATATATATATATATATATATATATATATATATGTATGTGTGTGTGTGTGTGTGTGTGTGTGTGTGTGTGTGTGTACTCACCTATTTGTGGTTGCAGGGGTCGAGTCATAGCTCCTGGCCCCGCCTCTTCACTGATTGCTACTAGGTCCTCTCTCTTCCTGCCCCATGAGCTTTATCATACCTCGCCTTAAAACTATGCATGGTTCCCGCCTCCGCTACTTCACTTTCTAGGCCATTCCACGGCCTGACCACTCTATGACTGAAGAAATACTTCCTAACATCCCTTTGATTCATCTGAGTCTTCAACTTCCAATTGTGACCTCTTGTGTCTGTGTCCCATCTCTGGAACATCCCCGTCTTTGTCCACCTTGTCTATTCCGCGCAGTATTTTATATGTCGTTATCATGTCTCCCCTGACCCTCCTTTCCTCCAGTGTAGTCAGGCCGATTTCCCTCAACCTTTCTTCGTAGGACAATCCCCGTAGCTCTGGGACTAGTCTTGTTGCAAACCTTTGCACTTTCTCTAATTTCTTGACGTGCTTGACTAGGTGTGGATTCCAAACTGGTGCTGCATACTCCAGTGTGTGTGTGTGTGTGTACTCACCTAGTTGTACTCACCTAGTTGAGGTTGCGGGGGTCGAGTCCGAGCTCCTGGCCCCGCCTCTTCACTGATCGCTACTAGGTCACTCTCCCTGAGCCGTGAGCTTTATCATACCTCTGCTTAAAGCTATGTATGGATCCTGCCTCCACTACATCGCTTCCCAAACTATTCCACTTACTGACTACTCTGTGGCTGAAGAAATACTTCCTAACATCCCTGTGATTCATCTGTGTCTTCAGCTTCCAACTGTGTCCCCTTGTTACTGTGTCCAATCTCTGGAACATCCTGTCTTTGTCCACCTTGTCAATTCCTCTCAGTATTTTGTATGTCGTTATCATGTCCCCCCAATCTCTCCTGTCCTCCAGTGTCGTCAGGTTGATTTCCCTTAACCTCTCCTCGTAGGACATACCTCTTAGCTCTGGGACTAGTCTTGTTGCAAACCTTTGCACTTTCTCTAGTTTCTTTACGTGCTTGGCTAGGTGTGGGTTCCAAACTGGTGCCGCATACTCCAATGTGGGCCTAACGTACACGGTGTACAGGATCCTGAATGATTCCTTATTAAGATGTCGGAATGCTGTTCTGAGGTTTCTAGGCGCCCATATGCTGCAGCAGTTATTTGGTTGATGTGCGCTTCAGGAGATGTGCCTGGTGTTATACTTACCCCAAGATCTTTTTCCTTGAGTGAGGTTTGTAGTCTCTGGCCCCTTAGACTGTACTCCGTCTGCGGTCTTCTTTGCCCTTCCCCAATCTTCATGACTTTGCACTTGGTGGGATTGAACTCCAGGAGCCAATTGCTGGACCAGGTCTGCAGCCTGTCCAGATCCCTTTGTAGTTCTGCCTGGTCTTCGATCGGAATTCTTCTCATCAACTTCACGTCATCTGCAAACAGGGACACCCCAGAGTCTATTCCTTCCGTCATGTCGTTCACAAATACCAGAAACAGCACTGGTCCTAGGACTGACCCCTGTGGGACCCCGCTGGTCACAGGTGCCCACTCTGACACCTCGCCACGTACCATGACTCTCTGCTGTCTTCCTGACAAGTATTCCCTGATCCATTGTAGTGCCTTCCCTGTTATCCCTGCTTGGTCCTCCAGTTTTTGCACCAATCTCTTGTGTGGAACTGTGTCAAACGCCTTCTTGCAGTCCAAGAAAATGCAATCCACCCACCCCTCTCTCTCTTGTCTTACTGCTGTCATCATGTCATAGAACTCCAGTAGGTTTGTGACACAGGATTTCCCGTCCCTGAAACCATGTTGGCTGCTGTTGATGAGATCATTCCTTTCTAGGTGTTCCACCACTCTTCTCCTGATAATCTTCTCCATGATTTTGCATACTATACATGTCAGTGACACTGGTCTGTAGTTTAATGCTTCATGTCTGTCTCCTTTTTTAAAGATTGGGACTACATTTGCTGTCTTCCATGCCTCAGGCAATCTCCCTGTTTCGATAGATGTATTGAATATTGTTGTTAGGTGTGTGTGTGTGTGTGTGTGTGTGTGTGTTTCAGCACGTGGTAAGGCAGTGTTAATGACCTCGTGTAGTGACTGGTGGTGCACAGGTGACATACAGTCTTAATGAGCCTCGTGACGGTGAGGGTCCGAGTTCGATTCCCGGCGAAGGGGTCGAAACATGGGACGTGTTTCGTTACACCAGTTGTCTATGTTCACCCATCAGTAAAATGGTACCTGGGTGTTAGTGGACTGGTGTGGGTCGCATCCTGGGACAAAACTGACCTAACGTGCCCGAAATGCTCTGCATAACAAGCGGCTTTCTATAGTGTAGTATGTTATTGATGTCAGCTATGGTCTGTATACCTTGTACATGTATAAGGTATAAATTATATTATTATTATTATTATTATTATTATTATTATTATTATTATTATTATTATTATTATTCTAAGAACTTCGCAAGGTAGATAACGAGAACATCAGCTAGGTACATAGTGTGGAACCTAACGTGGGATGCCAGGCAGGCCATGCCCTACGGGGTAATGATGTAAACAGGACGCCATCTTTACATGTCCCACTGTAAACAAATATTACTTTTACGACATGAACGCCTTCAGGAGTCATGTGTTGATGCTGGTGAAGGGATCTTGATCCAAGTTGATGGAACTACCTTCCCTTAGATTAAAGCTTATTACATACCATTAATCCAGGCTCTGTATGGCCCATACGGGTCTACACTGCGTTTATTTCAACCACTGTTTTAGATATTAAAGTATCTTTGACTGGTGATGTACATGTGACCTGCAGGATTCATGACCCTCATGCAGTAGGTACGCTTGAAACCGCAATCAGGTGATTAGGTGATCTGATGCTCAGGTGACACAGTCACACCTTCTTGCTCACCTTCCTAGTCATGTTTAAAGATTTTCTTGTATCTGCTGAAGACGGCCTCAAATAGAAGGTGAAAAAATATGAGCCTAATATTTCCTGTTGGTATCTACACGTGGGGTTCTGCTTTACCATGTTCCTGCTCACCAGATGATAAGTTTTTCCCAGTTTTTTTCTTCGATAATGAAGCATTTCTCAGTGGCCTTTTACCTTGCTGTGCTGTCATTGACGTACACATGTAAACAATATATATATATATATATATATATATATATATATATATATATATATATATATATATATAGGCAGAACTTGCTATCTTGGCTTAAATAGCAACGCTCATCTTGCCATATAGGACAAGTGAAAATTTGTGTATGGAATAATTTCGCAAAAATCATTCTAAACATTACGAAAAAAATATATTTCACTGTGTTTGTTTAGTATTAAATTACTGTAAACGTATTTAAAATACATTTAGTTGGGTTAGGCTAAAATAAATTGTTCTTCTTATAATAAGGTAAGGTAAGTTTTCTAAGATTCTTTTGGTGCAAAATTAAAAATTTTTACATTAACATTAATGAAAAAAATATATCATTAAACGTATAAGAGAAAATTTCAGAAAGAACTTAATTTTATATGAGTTCTTGCTAATTGACCAGTTTTACATATTCGGCACGACATATATATATATATATATATATATATATATATATATATATATATATATATATATATATATATATATAAAGCTGTGCGCGTGTACGCAAGACAGCGTGTGTACACAGCCTATTCAGTTTATACTCTTAAGAAACGCGGTGTAGAGAGGCACTCTAAAGATGAACCAGTGTTTTAAAACTGCCAATAAAGAAAGTAAGCGAGGCACTTCCAAAGTTACACGTCTGCCGAGGCACTTACACCAAGATAAACACTCACCCTGACACCCTTCCAAACAGCTTAGCCTTAATTTAAACAAACTTTAAAAAAAGAAAATTCAAAGCCTCGTAAATCTTACTGAACTTCAGATTTTTTCTTTAAAGCTGAGAGAAAAAAAAATTGAGAAAATTAATGCGGTCGGTCAGCTAAATGTTGCTCGTAAAATGTATTAAAAAAAATGTGGTAATATACATTCTGTGAGGCATAAAAATCCGCAAGCTTGATATCTATATAAATGAGTTTGAAAGTGGACAGGTGACAGATTTAATGTCCCGTAGTGACTGGTGGTGTACAGGTGACATACAGTTTTAATGACCCTCGTGTAGTGACTGGTGGTGTACAGGTGATATACAGTCTTAATGACCCTCGTGTAGTGACTGGTGGTGTACAGGTGACATACAGTTTTAATGACCCTCGTGTAGTGACTGGTGGTGTACAGGTGATATACAGTCTTAATGACCCTCGTGTAGTGACTGGTGGTGTACAGGTGATATACAGTCTTAATGACTCTCGTGTAGTGATTGGTGGTGTACAGGTGATATACACTCTTAATGACCCTCGTGTAGTGACTGGTGGTGTACAGGTGATATACAGTCTTAATGACCCTCGTGTAGTGACTGGTGGTGTACAGGTGATATACAGTCTTAATGACCCTCGTGTAGTGGCTGGTGGTGTACAGGTGATATACAGTCTTAATGACCCTCGTGTAGTGACTGGTGGTGTACAGGTGATATACAGTCTTAATGACCCTCGTGTAGTGACTGGTGGTGTACAGGTGATATACAGTCTTAATGACTCTCGTGTAGTGACTGGTGGTGTACAGGTGATATACAGTCTTAATGACCCTCGTGTAGTGACTGGTGGTGTACAGGTGATATACAGTCTTAATGACCCTTGTGTAGTGACTGGTGGTGTACAGGTGATATACAGTCTTAATGACCCTCGTGTAGTGACTGGTGGTGTACAGGTGATATACAGTCTTAATGACTCTCGTGTAGTGACTGGTGGTGTACAGGTGATATACAGTCTTAATGACCCTCGTGTAGTGACTGGTGGTGTACAGGTGATATACAGTCTTAATGACCCTCGTGTAGTGACTGGTGGTGTACAGGTGACATACAGTCTTAATGACCCTCGTGTAGTGACTGGTGGTGTACAGGTGACATACAGTCTTAATGACCCTCGTGTACTGACTGGTGGTGTACAGGTGATATACAGTCTTAATGACCCTCGTGTAGTGACTGGTGGTGTACAGGTGATATACAGTCTTAGTGACCCTCGTGTAGTGACTGGTGGTGTACAGGTGACGTACAGTCTTAATGACCCTCGTGTAGTGACTGGTGATGTACAGGTGACAGTCTTAATGACCCTCGTGTAGTGACTGGTGGTGTACAGGTGACATACAGTCTTAATGACCCTCGTGTAGTGACTGGTGATGTACAGGTGACATACAGTCTTAATGACCCTCGTGTAGTGACTGGTGGTGTACAGGTGACAGTCTTAATGACCCTCGTGTAGTGACTGGTGGTGTACAGGTGACATACAGTCTTAATGACCCTCGTGTAGTGACTGGTGATGTACAGGTGACATACAGTCTTAATGACCCTCGTGTAGTGACTGGTGGTGTACAGGTGACAGTCTTAATGACCCTCGTGTAGTGACTGGTGGTGTACAGGTGACAGTCTTAATGACTCTCGTGTAGTGACTGGTGGTGTACAGGTGACAGTCTTAATGACCCTCGTGTAGTGACTGGTGGTGTACAGGTGACAGTCTTAATGACCCTCGTGTAGTGACTGGTGGTGTACAGGTGACAGTCTTAATGACCCTCGTGTAGTGACTGGTGGTGTACAGGTGACAGTCTTAATGACCCTCGTGTAGTGACTGGTGGTGTACAGGTGACAGTCTTAATGACCCTCGTGTAGTGACTGGTGGTGTACAGGTGACGTACAGTCTTAATGACCCTCGTGTAGTGACTGGTGGTGTACAGGTGACATACAGTCTTAATGACCCTCGTGTAGTGACTGGTGATGTACAGGTGACATACAGTCTTAATGACCCTCGCGTAGTGACTGGTGGTGTACAGGTGACAGTCTTAATGACCCTCGTGTAGTGACTGGTGATGTACAGGTGACATACAGTCTTAATGACCCTCGTGTAGTGACTGGTGGTGTACAGGTGACAGTCTTAATGACCCTCGTGTAGTGACTGGTGGTGTACAGGTGACAGTCTTAATGACCCTCGTGTAGTGACTGGTGGTGTACAGGTGACAGTCTTAATGACCCTCGTGTAGTGACTGGTGGTGTACAGGTGACAGTCTTAATGACCCTCGTGTAGTGACTGGTGGTGTACAGGTGACAGTCTTAATGACCCTCGTGTAGTGACTGGTGGTGTACAGGTGACAGTCTTAATGACCCTCGTGTAGTGACTGGTGGTGTACAGGTGACAGTCTTAATGACCCTCGTGTAGTGACTGGTGGTGTACAGGTGACAGTCTTAATGACCCTCGTGTAGTGACTGGTGGTGTACAGGTGACAGTCTTAATGACCCTCGTGTAGTGACTGGTGGTGTACAGGTGACGTACAGTCTTAATGTCCCTCGTGTAGTGACTGGTGATGTACAGGTGACATACAGTCTTAATGACCCTCGTGTAGTGACTGGTGGTGTACAGGTGACAGTCTTAATGACCCTCGTGTAGTGACTGGTGGTGTACAGGTGACAGTCTTAATGACCCTCGTGTAGTGACTGGTGGTGTACAGGTGACAGTCTTAATGACCCTCGTGTAGTGACTGGTGGTGTACAGGTGACAGTCTTAATGACCCTCGTGTAGTGACTGGTGGTGTACAGGTGACGTACAGTCTTAATGACCCTCGTGTAGTGACTGGTGGTGTACAGGTGACATACAGTCTTAATGACCCTCGTGTAGTGACTGGTGATGTACAGGTGACATACAGTCTTAATGACCCTCGTGTAGTGACTGGTGGTGTACAGGTGACAGTCTTAATGACCCTCGTGTAGTGACTGGTGGTGTACAGGTGACAGTCTTAATGACTCTCGTGTAGTGACTGGTGGTGTACAGGTGACAGTCTTAATGACCCTCGTGTAGTGACTGGTGGTGTACAGGTGACAGTCTTAATGACCCTCGTGTAGTGACTGGTGGTGTACAGGTGACAGTCTTAATGACCCTCGTGTAGTGACTGGTGGTGTACAGGTGACAGTCTTAATGACCCTCGTGTAGTGACTGGTGGTGTACAGGTGACAGTCTTAATGACCCTCGTGTAGTGACTGGTGGTGTACAGGTGACGTACAGTCTTAATGACCCTCGTGTAGTGACTGGTGGTGTACAGGTGACATACAGTCTTAATGACCCTCGTGTAGTGACTGGTGATGTACAGGTGACATACAGTCTTAATGACCCTCGTGTAGTGACTGGTGGTGTACAGGTGACAGTCTTAATGACCCTCGTGTAGTGACTGGTGGTGTACAGGTGACAATTTTAATGACCCTCGTGTAGTGACTGGTGGTGTACAGGTGACAGTCTTAATGACCCTCGTGTAGTGACTGGTGGTGTACAGGTGACAGTCTTAATGACCCTCGTGTAGTGACTGGTGGTGTACAGGTGACAGTCTTAATGACCCTCGTGTAGTGACTGGTGGTGTACAGGTGACAGTCTTAATGACCCTCGTGTAGTGACTGGTGGTGTACAGGTGACAGTCTTAATGACCCTCGTGTAGTGACTGGTGGTGTACAGGTGACAGTCTTAATGACCCTCGTGTAGTGACTGGTGGTGTACAGGTGACGTACAGTCTTAATGACCCTCGTGTAGTGACTGGTGGTGTACAGGTGACATACAGTCTTAATGACCCTCGTGTAGTGACTGGTGGTGTACAGGTGACGTACAGTCTTAATGACCCTCGTGTAGTGACTGGTGATGTACAGGTGACATACAGTCTTAATGACCCTCGTGTAGTGACTGGTGGTGTACAGGTGACATACAGTCTTAATGACCCTCGTGTAGTGACTGGTGATGTACAGGTGACATACAGTCTTAATGACCCTCGTGTATTGACTGGTGGTGTACAGGTGACAGTCTTAATGACCCTCGTGTAGTGACTGGTGGTGTACAGGTGACATACAGTCTTAATGACCCTCGTGTAGTGACTGGTGATGTACAGGTGACATACAGTCTTAATGACCCACGTGTAGTGACTGGTGGTGTACAGGTGACAGTCTTAATGACCCTCGTGTAGTGACTGGTGGTGTACAGGTGACAGTCTTAATGACCCTCGTGTAGTGACTGGTGGTGTACAGGTGACAGTCTTAATGACCCTCGTGTAGTGACTGGTGGTGTACAGGTGACAGTCTTAATGACCCTCGTGTAGTGACTGGTGGTGTACAGGTGACAGTCTTAATGACCCTCGTGTAGTGACTGGTGGTGTACAGGTGACATACAGTCTTAATGACCCTCGTGTAGTGACTGGTGATGTACAGGTGACAGTCTTAATGACCCTCGTGTAGTGACTGGTGGTGTACAGGTGACATACAGTCTTAATGACCCTCGTGTAGTGACTGGTGGTGTACAGGTGACAGTCTTAATGACCCTCGTGTAGTGACTGGTGGTGTACAGGTGACAGTCTTAATGACCCTCGTGTAGTGACTGGTGGTGTAAAGGTGACGTACAGTCTTAATGACCCTCGTGTAGTGACTGGTGGTGTACAGGTGACATACAGTCTTAATGACCCTCGTGTAGTGACTGGTGATGTACATTTGACATACAGTCTTAATGACCCTCGTGTAGTGACTGGTGGTGTACAGGTGACAGTCTTAATGACCCTCGTGTAGTGACTGGTGGTGTACAGGTGACAATTTTAATGACCCTCGTGTAGTGACTGGTGGTGTACAGGTGACAGTCTTAATGACCCTCGTGTAGTGACTGGTGGTGTACAGGTGACAGTCTTAATGACCCTCGTGTAGTGACTGGTGGTGTACAGGTGACAGTCTTAATGACCCTCGTGTAGTGACTGGTGGTGTACAGGTGACAGTCTTAATGACCCTCGTGTAGTGACTGGTGGTGTACAGGTGACAGTCTTAATGACCCTCGTGTAGTGACTGGTGGTGTACAGGTGACAGTCTTAATGACCCTCGTGTAGTGACTGGTGGTGTACAGGTGACGTACAGTCTTAATGTCCCTCGTGTAGTGACTGGTGATGTACAGGTGACATACAGTCTTAATGACCCTCGTGTAGTGACTGGTGGTGTACAGGTGACAGTCTTAATGACCCTCGTGTAGTGACTGGTGGTGTACAGGTGACAGTCTTAATGACCCTCGTGTAGTGACTGGTGGTGTACAGGTGACAGTCTTAATGACCCTCGTGTAGTGACTGGTGGTGTACAGGTGACAGTCTTAATGACCCTCGTGTAGTGACTGGTGGTGTACAGGTGACGTACAGTCTTAATGACCCTCGTGTAGTGACTGGTGGTGTACAGGTGACATACAGTCTTAATGACCCTCGTGTAGTGACTGGTGATGTACAGGTGACATACAGTCTTAATGACCCTCGTGTAGTGACTGGTGGTGTACAGGTGACAGTCTTAATGACCCTCGTGTAGTGACTGGTGATGTACAGGTGACATACAGTCTTAATGACCCTCGTGTAGTGACTGGTGGTGTACAGGTGACAGTCTTAATGACCCTCGTGTAGTGACTGGTGGTGTACAGGTGACAGTCTTAATGACCCTCGTGTAGTGACTGGTGGTGTACAGGTGACAGTCTTAATGACCCTCGTGTAGTGACTGGTGGTGTACAGGTGACAGTCTTAATGACCCTCGTGTAGTGACTGGTGGTGTACAGGTGACAGTCTTAATGACCCTCGTGTAGT